>NC_134539.1:64121250-64462500 GCF_050624435.1 Tenrec ecaudatus
ATAATGGGGACACACGGTGGGGAGCTAATGTGGCCTGAATCCCTTGCAGTGGAACAAACCAAGAAGGGAGCATAATAGATCAGTAATTGGAGCAAAGCCAGTCCACAAAGCCCCTAAAGGGCTAGGAGGGGCAGCCCCCGGAACATCCCAAGAACCAGAGGGGAAAGACTCATAAAGGCCAGTGAACAGACCTGCAACTATGTTTTTTTCTTTTCTTCTCTCCTTTTCTTTTTTTTCAATCTTTTGTTTTCTTATTGTTTAGACTAGGTCATTGCTGGTTTGTCTACTTATATAAGACAGTCAAGCAAGCTCAGAAAGAAACCAACAGGGCCGATGGCCCTGGAGGGTTGGGGGAAGAAGGTGGTAGGGGGTACAACCAAAAAATTAAATCAAATATCTAGGAGGTTGTAGAGCTCCCATGGGTATTAGAGCAACACCAATCTAGCTGAGAGGAAGTACTAAGAGGTGGAAGAAGGGAGAACGTGATGGTGGGGCAGGAGGAGGCAAAAGGAAACAGGAAAAAGCTCTAGGAAGCAAAACTATAGAGGTATTACCAGAGGTGTATACTTATATAAATACATCGATCCATAAAAACAGAGGAATTGGCCTATGTACATATATTTATAAGTCAATACACTGAGGCTGCAGACTGGCCCTAGGCCTCAGCTGATCCCCTTCCTCAATACTTTGTTCTAACAAAATGGCACTCTGTGATGCTCACACCCCTACTGCGACACGATCGCTGAAAACAAAATGGGTGCATAAGCAGATGTGATGAAGACAGCACATGATGCCAGGCTATTAAAAGATATAGTATCTGGGGTCTTAAAGGCTTGAAGTTAAACAAGCGGTCATCCAACCGTGAAGCAACAAGCCCACATGGAAGAAGCACACAAGCCAGTGCGATCATGAGGTGTCAACAGGACTGGGTAACAGGCATCAGAAGATTCATAACAAGAAACAAACAAACAAATAATGATACGTTGATGAGAACGAGGGGGGTTGGAGCAGCGACCCAAAGCCCATCTGTGGACAATGGAACATCCCACACAGAGGGGTTGCAGGGAGGGGGTGAGTCAATCAGGTGCAATAGAGCACCACGCCATATACCTCTCGTCCCTTGAGGCCGCCTCATCCCCACTGTCTTGAACCCAGTGCTGCTTCCCACTCTGGACTAGACAGGAGCATGTACATAGGTATAAGCAAGAGGTAAAAATCACAACACAGAACCCAGGAACAGGAATAGCGGTACCAAAAAGGTACCTGGGGGAAGGGGGAGCGAAGAAGGGAGCACTGATCACCATAAACGGCACATAACTACACACCCCTCCAGGGGGGAGAGTAACTGAAATCAGAGGGGAAAGAAGGCAGTGGTCGTCAGAGTGTGATATGAAAACACTAAAAACCTATAATCTATCAAGGGGCCACGAGGGGTGGGAGGGAGAAGAGGAGCTGATCCCAAGAAACTCAATAGAAAGTAAATATCTAGAAAAGAATGATGGCAATATATGTACTAATACGTCTGATACAATTGATGTATGGATTTTAACAGGAGTTGTAAAAGTCCCCAATAAAATGATCTTAAAATTAAATTAAAATAGATAAAAAAGATAAAGATGACTAGTGATACATATTATCACAACATGTTTCCTGATATGATATACTGAGACACACACCTCTCACAGCTTTTTTATGATTGCAAAACCTTAATCTAATCTGAAAATCCACCAAGTAACACCACATTAAAAAATATGACAGTATAATTGTCACTGACAGAGCTGGAATTCAATCCCAAATCTCTTAGAGGGTGGGGGGGGGGGGCGGGGGGTGCAAATTCTTAACCAGTCTATCTCTCACAAATTCTTAACCATTCTATCTCTCACGCCTATGGAATCACTGATGCTCTTAATCCACAAATGTTTTCTAAACCCTACCCCCCGCCCCAAAAGCAAACATCTCATAAAAATGTAAACATATGGCAAATTCCAAAGCAAAAATAGTAATTAACACATTACAATGGAAAACTAATTCATCTGGAAAAGACAGAATATGGAGTATTTACTTAAGATTTTAAAAACAGAAAAAGTCAAAGTTATCACAACAAAAAGAAATCAGAATTAATCTGAAAACAAAGATCATTTAAGAGAAAAACAACTTATAGGGTACATAATCCTTTTAGGTCATTAGTATTAGGAAAATATATTTGAGGTTTTTTTCCCTTCAAGTCTAATATTTGACTACACTTCGATACTCATCCTCATACTTGCTTCACACTTAACAATTTATTGTTCAAGTATATGTTTAATAAATACATGTATATGGGGAAACATTGAGAACTTTAACAGTAATAGGTTTAGATGGTGTGATTAAAGGCAATTTTTATCATCTATGTATTACTTTGATAAATAATTTTTAAACGAATGCAACATTCATACATTTTTTGTATTCTACATAGAAGACTGAATAAATCAGTGGGAAGCACATCCTTTAAAAAATTGTCTTTCTATACAACATGGTTAAAATATTCACTTCTTTTTGAAAAATGTAAAACCAGTAACATTCTTTACTAGAATTATAATTTATGTTCCTAACCTTCTATTGCACTTAACTCTAAATAACTCAAAACTAGAGACAAGGCGGAACTTAAAAAAATAATTTTATAGAATACCTCCACATAATAAGCAATTTTGTAAGGAAGAAGATTTCGAAGTAGAATCGGTGGCCATAAATGGATGATATATGGTAAGTCCCAACCATCTTCTGAATACACTGCCATAGATGTCAGATTATCTTTTTCTGGGACAATATTAATAATAAATGGTTTATTGGAAGGCTTTGTAGGTTGACATTCCTTCCTTAGAAGAGCTCCATTATATCTTATGATTTCCTCAAAGTCAATTCCTTCACACATTTGATAGCCCTCGTCTTCTGGCTTCAGAAGAAGGAGTGATCTGCACAAAATATTAAATAAAACACTTCTAAATACATTAAAATATATTACTGTAAACTTAGAATAATGCAAATTTCTTCCCACCATTGTAATATAATTGCTTATGTTTTGATGTTGTTCTGAGAGATACACAAGTGATAGAGGGAAAAATAGAGAAAAGAATTGGGAGCTATGTAATTTCACATTAATATTGTGAGGAAAAAATAATTTTTGATTTTCCAAAAGAGAACATATTTCTCCCAAATTGACTACCTTAAAAGTATATTTACAAATGTTAATAAGTGATTTCACAAAGGTAATTCATAATCAGATTGTCTATATGAAAAACATGCAGTATACAACTGTCTGTGTCTTCTTAGACACTTAATTGAAAGAAGTTAGCATTCTTGGTTTTGTGGTCCTAACAGAAGTATAGATTGTGGTTGAATTAATAAAAGAAATTTCTACCAAAAATTAGTTTTTATAGCATGCAACCATGTAAGGATTTATTCTGCAGAAGTGAATAATTCAGGTACTGAGTAATGTAGCTAGCCTACACTGGTCTGATAGCCTTCTCTCAACATGTTTTAAAAATCAGTACCAAACACTCATCAATGACATTATTATTAGAGGATCTTTATGCTCTGGGGAGATGGCCCATAAGACTCTCTATCATAATTGTATAAGAGGTCTCTATGGGGAGCCAAACTCAGATTAAGAAAAAAATCTTTGTTCCAATTAAAGAACAATTAGTTCTTACATTATAGCCCTGCTAGGTATTTGCCCTAAGAAAGGGAACACAGAAGATACAGGTGCTATAGTAAAGTGTGGTGAAGAAATTAAGATGGTGACTGGCTATCAGACAAAATAATGCTTGGGGTCTTAAAGGTTCCTTCCAAACAAGCAGCCATCTAAGTGAGATGTCAATTAAGTCCGCATGGAAGAAGTATATCAGCCTAAGTAACCCAAGGACTGAATCTAAAGCTGAAGGAGAGAATAATATCAGAACCAAAATTGTGAGATTCTGGTTTGCAGAAGGCTATAAATGACAGTGGAAGCCCAAGTAATATTTGTGAAATTTACAAAGACATTATGCCTCAAGTGACTTCTCTTTACTCATAGTGGGGAGATGACTATGTGATGAAAATGATCCTCGTGACTTGTCACTTAATTCCCCCTACTGATTCACGGTACATGATCTGGTTTACAATATTTTCTGTTTTTGTTTTGTTTTTTTTTCATATTAGGGTTTATCTCTGATTATTTTGTCATTAGGGGTAGCCCTCTTCAATGTTTGTTATATGCTTTTCTCCTTTTCAGTAGATGAAACAAAGATTATCAAGGAATTCAAGAAGAGAATGTTTTGAAACAGATTGTGGTAGTAATTCTACAATCCTGCTTGATGTGACTGAACTATGGACTTATATCTGTATTAGATCCCAATAAAATGGTTTTGGAAAAAAAACATTTTTAAAGATAATTGTATAAAATATTTCTATAGATATTTATCTTTATCATAACAGTTGTTGAGAAGTCAATACAATGAAAAAATCATATGATTAACCCTATACACCACTTTTTTGTTTTCAACAAAATTTTGAGGTTCAACATTTTTTTATTCACTGGGATTAAAATAGATGTCAAATCATACCATGGTTCAATCACATCCAGCAGAATTGTATATTTGCTACAACAATTATTTTCCAAACATTCTTTTTCTATATGGACCCTTTGGCATCCATATCCCTTTACCCCGTTGCCACCCCTGAGCCCTCCTCCCTGCAAAACCCTGAGTCCATTTGCCGACTTTATAGGTTTATCAGTCCTGGTTTTCATACACCAAATAACAAAAAACACATTTTGAAACTTCAAGAGGGCAACCCCAATGCATAATACTTTTAACCTAAGTTGTAGCCAAGACTAAAGATTTAAATAATTTTTGAGATTATATGAGTATGAATATATTAATGAGTAAAGACAGAATTTATAAATATGGGGCATGAAAATGAAATACTTCAATGTGAATCCAATCTAGCTTTCATCTTCTAATATTTCATTTTCTAATACACATACTACACTCCAATCACAACCCAACCGCTATTATAAATAAACCCATTGCTATTGAGTTGACTCTGTCCATGTAATCCTAAATAGGATTTCTGAAGTTATAAATCTTTAAGGGAGCAGATGCTGATCTTTCTCCCCCAGAACAGCAGGCAGTTTAAAACCAGACAAACGGCACCAGTATCAGTATAAAAAACAAAATAAAACAAAACCTCACTGCCATCAAGTGATAGCAAGCCTGTAGAACAGACTAGGATGGTGGGTTTCAGAGACTGTCACTGGTAGGAGAATAGAAAGCCTCCTTTTTCTCAGAGAAGGACGGGTGCTCTCAAACTTGAGATCTGTGGTTAGCAGCCACTCATAAGCACCAGAGCTCTTTATTTACTTACAAAAGATTCCCTCAAGCACTTCCTTCCATTAAATTATCCTTCCTGGTTAACCACAACACTATTACAATTATTACCAAAAGCATATTACTGTATGTTTACCTATGCCATGTATCTCACCAAGGATTCGACATTTAACCTTTCTTTGCAGTCACATAGCTTTCTGTAAGTATAACTTTCTGTTAACTACCACTCATTTTCTACCTTAAATATTTAGGTAAAATCTCTCTCTAAAAGAATGTTACTGTCTTTCAGTCATGATGACTCCATGTGAAACACAGCAAAACAATCGCCTCATGTTCCATCATCTTCATGACTGCTGGTTTGATGTCCCTGGTGTAGTCACGATGTATGATGAACGTCTTCCAACTAGAGTGCTCATCTTTAGCATGATATCTAACCGAATTCTGTTGGGATACCTATGGTTTTCACTGGCTAGTTTTAAATGGCAGACAACCAGGCCTTTCTTCCCAATCTACGGTCATCTGGAAGCTCCTCTGGAACATATCTACCATGGGGGATACCCTGTTCATACCCGAAACACTGATGACAGCACTTCCATCGCTATAGCAACATCAAAGCTACCACAGTAAGACAAATCAACAAATTAGCTGTGGCTAAGGGCAACAGTCAAGCCCAATTCACCTTGAGAACTTAGTACCTTGCACACAAAATGCACTTTATAAATATTTGTTCATTAAAGAAGAATATTTAAATTTTATAGGAAAAAGTTAAAAAACTTGTATTTTAAGTACAAGTGGGTCTACATCCAAGAATTGGACTTTAAAAACACCAACTTAAAATTCAAGCTGTTTGGTCAGTAATTTCATTAAAATGGGAGTAGCTTTCATGTACAAAATTAATGATTAGCCTTGAAAAAGTAATGTTGCGTGTGAGTCCTGTAGAACCAGGGAGGAACCAGCTGCTGCTAAAGGAGGCCAAGGCCACAGCTCAAGGGTTGCCCGGCCACCTCTGTGTCTGAGCCAGGGTGAGAGGAAGACACAAAAAATTCTTCCCTTTGCCTAGATAATCAAGAGTTTTGGTGGACCTCTGAGTGCACACTGAGAAAGTATGGAGCCTGATGAAAAGCAGACTATGATGCTGAAATAGATTAATAAGGAATTTAGTGATTTGGCCCGTGACCCTGCAGCACAATGTTCTGCAGGTCCAGTTGGGATGATGTGTTTCACTGGCAAGCCACAATTATGACACCTAATGACAGCTCTAGTCAAGGGAGTGCATTCTTTTTGACAATTCATTTTTCTCATACTCTCCCTTTCCAATCACCCATGGTTGCAAAAACAAGAATTTCTTATCCTAAAAAAGACGATCACCCAAATATTAACATTAATGGCAGCATTTGCCTCAATATTCTAAGATCGCAGTGGTCTCCTGCTTTAATTATTTCTAAGTGCCTTTATTCATTTGCTCACTGCTCTGTGATCTGAACCCAGATGAGACTGAGACTGCACGGACCCTCTAAAACAGAGATAATTACAACACAGTCTCTCAGGAAGGGACTCAGAAGCATGTCATGTGATGCTACTTTGTCAGAAGAACCTGCATAACTGGGATAAACTTTTAAGTTAATTTTCCTTTTTTGATTTTCTTATCCAGCTGCTTCCTTATAAGACCTCATCTCTTTTCATCTTATTTTTTGTTTCCCTCCCTCCATTCATTCCCATACTCATCTGAGATTTTAAGTTCTTTCAGCTTTGGACAATACTTTTAGAAACTGCTTTTATTTACAAGAAAACAATTGCCCCAGATTTAGTTTTGTTTTAAATGGAACATGTGTTTATGTGGCCAATGTCTTCACTCTAACTTTGTTATGAGACTAGAAGCCACTATTCCAACGAGCTTAAGAAATCATATGTGGAGGATGTGGAAGTTACATAATTTTGTGTCAACTTGAAGTGTAGGGGTGGAGTCTAGCCTGCCAATCAGGTTAAAGCATGATGGTGCCTCCTTATAAGGAGGACCTGGGAACCTCCCCCATTTTCTCTCTGCCTTCACCTTTCTGCAATCAAGCCACTCAGAGGCCTGTGTGAATCCTGGCGAGGCATCCACCACTAGTGGATCCACAAGACTTTGCACCCACCAGCCAGTGATGTTCCTACATTCTGCATCATTGCATGTGGCTTCATGACTCTGAAAAGGGATTCTGGACTAGTATCGGACTTACGGACTTAAATATTTTCTTGATATAGAACTAGTCCTTGATATAAAGCTCTCTCTTATACATCCTGAGATTTGTTTCTCTATTCAACCCAGCCTAACATATTATGGTACCTTGGGAATGGAGTATTAGAGAAACAGATCATGAAGATGGAAAGTGGCAGTTTTCCTTCTTTGTCTAGCCAGGCCAGTTAGGCCTACACTGTTTACTCAAATGTTTTCTGGCAGAATATGGGAATTTAAAGTTTTGATTCTTTTTCTTTGGCTGTTCCTGTCTAAAATAGTGAAAATGAATTTGATGAATGTAAATATTTCAGGGGGCAAAATAGCACCTTGAACTTCTCTGAGACTATGTTGCCCAGTCAAAATAGCTGACAGAAGGACAAACCCTGGTTTGATGCAGCCAGAGGCCTAACGCTGCATGGAATATGAAAGAAATAGTGGGCAAGGCAGCCAATGGGCATCCTGGTAAGACTGAGCGAGGCTGCACATGTTGAACTCACCAGAACCTGAACATATGAAGATAAGATTTGGGGGCCTATGAATTGGTGTGTAGTGCTGCTGACTTTATGGACAGCTTGTCCTGATTTTATTTTGCTTAAGGATGTGGACTCACAAGATTCTAACTGGAATGAAGATTCTTCACATCAAAGAACATACTTGTCTCCTGAAAATACAGGATTGATATAAATGAGCAGAATAGAAAATGGATACCCAAAATGGAGAGGATAAAGGCATGAAGTGGCAGGCTTAAAAACTTTCATGGGTGGGGGTATGTGTTCATAGAATTATAGGATTATGGTGTAAATGTATGTTCACACAACTGCAATTGTTATATATACAATATTTTTGTTTTGCTCTCTTATACAACATTATGCTTAAATAAGGCTGGAACATTTTGAGTTTTATGAATCTTAGTTTTATCCTGTCAGGCACAATATGATTTTACTATTGTTTTTGTTTTAAAAATTAGCATGGCTAAAGAGTTGTGTAAAATTATCAAGTTGACAAGGGGTGGTCTGTGGTAGTTACATAATTTTGTGTCAACTTGAAGTGTAGGAGTCAAGTCTAGCCTGTCAATCAGGTCACAGCCTGATGGTGTCTCTTTGTAAGTCTAACCTCCTCATAAGGAGGGTCCTGGGAACCTCCTTCTCTTGTCTGTCTTCACTTTGATGCCAGTGAGCCAGGCTGAGATCTGTACGAGCTCTGGAGATGCATCTACTACCATTGGATTCACAACACTTTGCAACCACTGTCCGGTGATGTTCCTGTATTCTGGATCATTGTATCTGGCTGTGTGAGTCTGAAGAGGGATTTATAGACTAGTATCAGTCTTACAGGTTTGATTTGGACTGGGCTGGGATGTTTTCCTACAATATAAACTAACTACTTGATATAAAGCTCTCTTACATATATATAAATATCTCTGGTTTTGATTCTCAAATCTACTTAGGAGGAGATGGATGTTCTGTTGTCACGGCAAAGGAAGCAGCATCACTAGCAGCATCCATTTTTGTTTAAATTTCCACTGGCCACGATTAGAGGTTACATGATATTGTTTAGGCTGATAACTGATGTGACTGGAGAATTAGTATTGAAATCATAGCATCAGCACAAAAGATGTGATGTATTTTATGCATGTCAATAAAGGAGTGACCTGTTCTTGGTCTACAAAGAAATAGAAATCGGAAGTCAAACACCCTTTTTATTCCAAAATAGGGTCTCAAACATTTTGTTATTTTCATTGGAACTGTTAGGAGGCTAAGAGCTATTAGTTAATCTATTGTCAAATATACTTTAATATATCACTGAATAAATGATGCAAGTTGTTAATTAATGAGTGACCAACTAATAGCTCTGCGAGTACTTGATTTATTTTTTCTTCAATACATTTGGAAAAATAAGCCAGAATGGATGGAGGCAGGGAACAATTAAGTAATGTTTGCAGCTTTGTCTCTATCTTCTGTCCCATAAAAATATACATTTCAAGGGTGAACTCTGATGAGAAAAGTTTTATTCTTAGTTTAATCTTTATACAAGGATTTCTTTCAATTCCAAATTAAATATCCTGAAAAAAATATTTATTTGTTAGAATACTAATAAGCTCTGGTGGTATAGCGGCTACTTGTTGAGCTGCTAACTGCAAGGTTGGTAGTTCAATGCCACCATCTGCCTTGGGAGAGAAACACAGGACTTTTTACTCCCACAAAGAGTTAAAGTCTCAAAAACTCCCAGGGGCTCTGAGTTGGTGATTAGATGGCAGTGAGTTTGGTTTTTGTTTTATAATATTAAATCCATATTAGAAGACTAGTAATCATTAGCATTGTTACAATTGTTAAAGCCTTTTTAAAAAATAGGTATTTATGTCAAGCTCAATCTAATTATTTTATGCATTTGAGAATAATATAACATGTATCTTAAGCTTACAACTTTATCATCAGTTAGCATAAGTATGCAGATAAAGATTTTACAATTCCTAAATTTTTTAAATCTCTTCTTCAAAGTGCTAAAAAGTAATTACCATTTCAGAATAGCATAGATAAATCCCTAAACCACTAATAATGCTTGATTAGCTATTTTTAAAAAGAGAAACAATTATGAGTATGATGGCTATATTGAAAGCATGTAGTAATTATATTTAATTATAAAGCATAATTTATATGGAATAATATCAAATTAAATGGTTCTAACACAAATAAGTAATAACCATCTAACTGACCTGAAACCAAGATAAGGTATATAATTAGTACATGAGAAACTAATAGGTAATTTGACCAAAATTTTATAATTTAAAAGTAGATATCCATAATCAGAAGCTAAACTTCCATGAGAGATCTTAGAACAAACAAAAGATAAAACAGAATCACCGATAAGATGTTAGTGGTATGTTGAATTCATTTTCAGGTGAGGCAGTTCCCAATAAAGTGTCTCCTTCATATATAATCAGTGGAATTGAAAAATGATTTCTAATCTGAGGGAAAAAAAAGAATTTGTTTCATTAGTTTAAGAGTATGAAGATTTTGAAAAGCGCATATTTAAACAGTTCTAAAATAGAAAGCTATAGGGCAATACAATTCTTGCACATACAAATTTAAAGAATTAAATCAAGTTTACTTATCCTAAGAAATAGTGAACATCCTCAGTTTTACAGAAAAAGGAATCTTAAAAACCATGTTTCAAAACGCTAAGAAAAAAGGTATAATATTCTTGAGAGGGAGATAATATTATAATTATGTATTTATGAAAATCATTTTTAAAATATAAGAAAAATATATAAAAATTTAACTATCTAATTGATAGAAATAAGAAACCAGCCATAGGCTGAGATATGTCTATAGTATATTAATAATGGATTCCTAAGCTGTACAAATGAAAAAAACACTAAAAATATTAAGAAATTTATATCAAGGGAAATAGGAGAATAGAATATAACAGGCTATTAAAGAATAGCAAAATAGATTACAAAAAAAGAAATGAAGGTGGTCAATTCTCCTAATAATCAAAAAATGTGAGCTGAAACCAATAGGCTATTTTTTTTCCTACAGACAGACTAGTTGGTAAGGCCATTTCCTTATTATCTTTATCAGCCATTCTAACACTTCTGTATATATTTAAAAATCATACCAACACATAAATTATGCTAATAAATGCTCAGGTGATAAATGGATAATCTTAAATGCAGTACACACCTTTAGCTTCAGGTGCAACATTTGCTCAATCTATTTGAAGATATTAATTATTTTTATTTCCATAATTAGTAGCTATCAAAAATTCAATATTACTAGTAAACTATTTAATAAAGTATAAAAAGAATAATCTTTCTTTTCATTACTCCAAGAATAATCGTTTAAAAAGGGCTCATTGTAATTTAGGGGATAAAAGGGGGATGGATGTTTCTGTTTCAGCCTTTGTAGATTACTGGACCCCACCACAAACAACTAAGAATGTGCCATGTATGTTGTGAATGTAAGTGTGTGTAAAAATAATTTTCAAGCATTAGATACAGGTAGCATAGAGAGAAGCTCACAAGTGTACACACACATATGCGTAAGCCCTATGGTGGCCCTAGTTTGAAGCGTGGAAATTTTCTAAGCTGTATTTGGGGACAAACAGGACTCAGGCTGCTGAACTGAAGAAGAGCTGAAAATTGGGAGTGGCCAGTGGTCAGGTTCACACTGTAGTATACTGGAGAAGGAAGAGCATGAAGAGCTAAGACCTGCACACAGAAAACTCCAACACTTCAGTTCAATGATGCTCACACATGCATAAAGGTAAATTATTTCAGGTTCAGGAAAACTGTTCACACCATTTCTATTAAGAGTGTACAGGAGGTTCTAGCAAATCAATAGACAAGCAAAATATAAATAACACAAAACATATACATATTACAAAGAACTAAAATTGCCTTTATTCATGAATGTCATATTTGCCTACATTTACAAAAAAAAGGTATTTGTACTAATAAGTGAGTCTAGTAAGGTTGAGGAACACATTAATATGTAAAATCCATTGTATTTCTATATACTAGCAATAAATAAATTAAATTGCAAAGACATACCAACTCAACAGTATTATAAAAAACATGAAACATAAATATGTAAAGATGTTTATGGCCTGTATGCTGGACATTGCAAAATGCTGATGAAAGAAATAAATGTAGTATGTAATACATTCATGAATTAGAAGACTCACTATTGTTAAGATGTCAAGTACCCTCCAGTCATATTTATACATTTAACAGACTCTCAAGTAATATTTCTGTAGAACTTTTTAAAATAAGAATTGACATGCTGACTCTAAAATTTAAATGGAAAGCGAAAAGACTTGAAAGTAGAACAAAGTTGGACTCTTTAAACTCACACTATAAGGCTAGTTGATTTTTGACCAGGAAAAACGTGACCACAGCATCTCTCAATTTTATAGGGAATGAATAATCTCGGTCTTTTGCGAGGATACAGAGATATGTGTGTGTTTGGGTTGGGGATCGGGGGGTCGGGGGGGAGGGAGAGATGAATGGAAAAGCCAGGAAGCCAGACTGCAATGCTGTACTCCATGCCATTTTTATAACATTCAAGTTTGGTATAACTATAGTGACAAGAGACCAGTGGTTACCAAAGGAGGGTAAAGCGAGAATACTTTTAAAGATGACAAATACTTTCATAGCCTTGTTTGTGATGATGGTTTCACCGAAATATTTTTGCATCACATTGTATGTTAAAAATATAGTTTACCATTCATCAATTATATCTTCATAAAGGTGTAAAAAATGTTTTACCACATTCACTAAAAACAAAACACATGCATGCTAGATGATATAAAACTTTAATGAATATTTCTTAAAATAATATGGTTTTGCAAAATCTTAAAGAATTATAAGAATCCTTACAAGAAATATATTCATTAGACTCCTACTACCGATCATATTAGCAAAGCATGATTACAGGTGGTATTGGTTTCTTGTGGTACTGTTTTTGTACAACAACTCACCTGTTTGGGTAATAATCTAGTTTTTCCACTTTTGTTAGCACATAAACGAGGACAATATGACCCCATGTAATTTATCATTTCATACCTGCACTGGAGAGCGAATGGTTACCTTCTTACTTCCTTCCACTGCATCGATTTGACAAACAATGGATCTTTCAACTCCAGATTCTCTGTGCCTAACAGTGTACAGGCGTCGTCCCACTTTTGTTAAAGGAATCTTATCAGCAGTAGAGTGGTTACTAGGTGCTAAATTAAACATACAGATAGTTTGGCTACAATTCCATTATATATAAAATTTAAGGTTAGTTAAATGTCAGAAACATCAGTTTTTAAATTAGAGTATACCAGAAGGAGTCATTTGTATCAAGTTCCACATCAATATACCTATACCAAACCAAATCCATTTCCTGTAAATGCCTGACCTTCCCAGAAGGTGGAATGTAAACCAATCAAGTAGAGGTTGCCTATTCAGTTTAACCTCATTCAGTATTTTCTCATAATCCCAAGTGAAGGGGAAAACATGCCCAACAGACAATCTGAAATTGCCTAGTATAGCTTCTCTGTTCCTGTGCTGTCTGTACCTAGAAAACTTCCGCTCTGTACTGCTCTCTGAAGCACTTGTACGACTTCTAGAAAAGTCACTTATTTTTCATGGTACAAATAAGTTTATGAATCCATACGCAAATTTAACCTTGTGGAACTTTATTGTTAGCCTGACTATATAATCTTAAATTTATCAATAATAGTAACTTATCTAGACAAAGAAATATTATTGGAAGCCTCAATGTATCTTCACAATATTCAAATATGACTTTCAAAGCATTTTAAAAAAATAATTTTTTTAAATCACTCAAGAGTTGAATCTAAGACAACAATAGCATTTCTTTTTTAAAAACGTGAAGTTGCAATCTTCTCCACAGGCTGTGTGATACTTTCTCACTTTCTTTCAGTTATAGATCTTACATTTGACTAGATATAACGCATACACATTTATTTAATAAATAATTATGCTTGAAGTAAAATATTTGCATAAATAATCCCTGGATCCATAAAAATGCTGGATCAGAAGAAATCAGATGTAAAACTCATGAAAACCATTCACTGATAATGCTTTGAAAACACCTGAAACACAGCTGCGGCTGTGCATCATTTTCTGATTAGGACAAGGCAAATGTTTATCAATTTCAGGATTATCCCTCTCATGTTTAGTCTTTCACATATTCTTCTCTCAAGGTGAACCAGGTTCACTGCCACAGGGTCAATTATGACTCATAGCAACTTTACAGGGCAGAGCATCAAAATATGGTGTGCGTGAGACTTCGGGGCTATTTAACTTTCTAATAACCAGATGGTTGTTTAAGATAATATGTAATTTATAAATGAAATTATTTTTACCTCCTCATAAAAATGAAAAACTTTGGGACGTGTAACAGACAATAGGGAAAACTCTGCTTCAACATGCAGTACATAAATAAATTGGAAAATAAAAAAACTATGTCAAATGTATCATTTTCATTACTTTACACCAGAACTTGAATTCATTCAGCTGCAAATCTGGTAAATTATCACTACTGAGTAATACCTACTGTGGTTAAGACATCAACCAACAGCTATAGCTTGCAAAACTGAGTGCAGATGAGATCTGACAATTTTATTCCAAACAAAAAGCAGTAAACCACAATGCTCTAAATTATACAGGGGCTAAAATATCAAAATCTAGATTATAAAGATACATTTAATAATGTAAAACCAAACAAAATAATCCCAACTTACTAAGAAGGAATTAAAAACCTATAGAGAAACAACCTAGTATCATGGAGTAAATTATGACTCTTAGTGACCTTATCGCACACACTCACTCATTGCCATCTAGTCCATGCTGACTCATAGCAATCTTATAGTACACAGAACTGCCCCTCTGAGGCTCTAGGACTTTATGTCCTTATAGGAGCAGACAACCTCATCTTTCTCCCACAGAGCAATTAGTAGGTGTGAACTGCTGACCCTGACATTTAGCAGTTCAATGTGTAATTCACTAAGCCACCAGGGCTCTTGTAAAATTACCACAAATGAATTAAATGGCAGACAGAATGCAACTTTAAACAAATTAAAACCTCAAGAAGGTAATGTCTCACTTACTAAGAAGAATGAAGAAGAGTTTGCTGCTCAAGCTGGTCATTGCATTGAAATGATCATTGTCCTTAGTTCGAACATAATCCATACTTAAACTCTCCTTATTTTTCAGGACATAGGATTTTGCCAAAGGTAAATTGAGTATACTAAAAGAATCACTTGGTGCAACAGAGATAGAAAGTCCGAGAGAATTTATAATCATAAATGGTGCCAGATCCTTTAAGAAAATGTCTTTAGACCCCGTGGCAGCTTCTGAAAATGCCTAATTAACAAGAAAAAAGATCTTACATAAAACATTGCATGAATAACACGTGGGAAATTAAAATATGAAAACACCAATGGGCACATGTCCAAACACTAAGTCAAAATTAACTGTTTACTTATAAAAGGATCAATCCAGACGATGACTTATTGAAAGTTGCAAAATTCTTTTATTTACCTTGCCTAAATTGTTTAACATTACAAGGCCACATTTGGATAGTGTAATATTTAGTTGGTCTTTTGAATAAAAACTGAAGATAGTTTTATATTCTGGTACTTTGTAGTTTTCTTCTTCAGTATCTGATTCAACAATGGCTTTTTTTGCTTTCTTTTTCATCTACGAAGACAAATAAATTACAGAAACATAAGAAAAGCTTGTTCCCAGAAGCACAACATAGTTCTTTTTACAAAGTAGGACCAAACTTAAGATAAACCCCAATAAAAGGATTAGAGGATTGCATCGTATCAGCTGAGCTTCCTTATTGGCAATACTTGGAAACCGCCAAGAAATATCACATAGGAGAGGGCCAGTCCTAGAGGAGGGGAAAAAAATCTATCATCCATGACAATATAAAGATAGTCACAAATTAGAAGGAAAAGAACTAAGAACACATACACACACAAAATCTAAGTATTAAACGCATATGCATATCATAGCAGCATGAAAACTTACAATAAGGAAAGGACCATATTGAGTCTTTAGTTCATGTAAGGATTAAAGGACTAAAATCTAGTCTTACAAAGACAGACGATTAGTGCTAAAACAATGTAGTTAAACCTAGGACTCATGAAAACATATCTTTTCAGGATTCACAAATCCAGTGTCCATGAATATTCTGGCCTAAAAACCATCAAAGTATTTCCTTTATCTAAGCCCTTTTCTGTAAACCCATATCTAATGGTCTATTACCATTAAATAAGTGGACCATGCCAAGCTAGCCACTTATGTACTTTAATTGGCTCCAGGATATCATCTGCAGGTGGACTTGCAAGAGACAAATTAATCTACAGTATCCTGTGTTAGAAATATAATCAATCTAAAGGCTCCAATTCTCATGATATTAAACCATTTAAAACAGATAAAAACAAACTTTTACAAATAAATATCAATGGGCAAAGGAACCTCAGGATAGATAACAACCTACAAAAGCTGCCAAGGAGTTTTAAGGTAGTGGTTAAGAAAGGTGACGCTATATTGGAGGTGCATCCCACCTGAGTCCTTTAACTTCTCTAGCCTCAGTTGCTTCACATGTTAAAATGAAATTAAAAAAAAAAACCTGTTATCTTCTTCAGAGGGCTGTGTCAAGGGTTAAACCAAAAGTAGAGTACTTAAAACAGTTTCTCTTACATAATAAGTATCAATGAGAACTTCAATTTTGTTGTGATTAACTCATCTTATATGGTATTGACACTCTCAATTTCTGAAGTTTATTTTTCAGATTGTATATATACCTTGAATCCAAGATTCCATGGTCTAAAATCCTCAGTCTGATCAATCTCTAAGGGTTCCAGCAAAGGTTCCCATACACCAAACATTTCATTGTAATAATGCACCTACAGAGAGATTTTATTATTATTATTTAATGAAGTATTCTTATACTTTATTCTTTTGTCCAAAAACGATTTTACTGGGAATTAATAATCATATAATTTCACATTTCAATCACATCAATCAGTGTTGACTGCGGCCACAATCAGTTTAAAAACATTCTTTCCCTTCTTGAATGCCTTAATATCAGCTGCCTTTTACAACCACCACCACCCACTGTACCCACTATAAACCCTCATTCTACTTCCTGTCCTAATAGGTTAGCAATCCTGGGCTTCATATATTGAAAGAGAAAAACATGTAACAAAAATTCAAGAGGGTGACACCCAATGACATGACAAATCTGAGATAAATCCCATCTTTCATGCTGCTTTACACTACCCATGTCTTTTGACTGTATTATTTATTTCTTCTACATTAAAAAAACTGTTACACATATCATTACATTGCTTTCTACTCCTTTAGTGTTTTTCTCAATGTTGTAAACTTCTTAGGCATCCTGGATCAAATGCTCTGCTAAATAAACATATTTTTGCTTCTAAACAGAATTTGAAATCTTAAAACATTGTCACAATGAGTTATAACTCTGTTAATACAAAGTCTACAATACTTAAATATTATAGCAGCTTATACATTTTATATTAGCTTCAATTGATATAAGAGCAGTAATTCAAACCAGGATAGCCCTTTGGATGATTATATGTGGATAAATTCTGAAGCAAAACATATGACCCTTCAATTCAAATGCCTCCTAAATTATCTCAACTAACACAAAAACAAGAAGGGGGACGGAATGACCCTGTTTTTTATTTTTAGTGGACCTTCAAGTCCCTCCAAGGCAAATGGTTTGAGCTTAACTACTGAAAGGTTGGGAGTCCTGTGAAACAAAGGCCTGGCAATCTTCTACAATAAAGGTTATAGATAAATAAACCTCATGGACCAGGTCTACTCTGTAACACCATGCATCGAAATCTACTGAGTAGCAACAGATTTGGTGTTTTGGCTTTAGCTGTACTACAAAGATCATGCCATGTATAAAAATATAAACCCAAACCCAATACTACTGCCATTGCATTGACTCCAACTCAAAGGTTTTTGAAGAAGTCAATCTTTACAGGAGCCAATAGTCCCAGATAGCCTCAACTTTCTCCTATAGAACAGCTGATGGATTTGACCCTCCAACCTTGCAGTTAGTAGTCCAACAATTATCTGACAGAGACACCACCCTAATTCTTCACTTTGCATTATACCCACCTTCCCAACATGATCACTGAAGACAGACGTGTGTGAGCAAACGTGAAGAAAGCTGATGGTGCCCGGCTATCAAAAAGATATAGCGTCTGGAGTCTTAAAGGCTTGAAGGCAAACAAGCGGCCATCTAACCCAGAAGCAACAAAGCCCACAGAGAAGAAGCACACAGCCTAAGTGAATACAAGGTGTTGAATGGACCATGTAGCAGACACTAAGGAACAAAAACAATCATTGTGTGATCACCTTCCTCACATAATCGCTGAAGACGAAAGTGTGCATAAGCAAGTGTGGTGAAGAAGGCTGATGGTGCCTGGCTACTGAGAGATATAGCGTCTGGGGACTTAAAGGCTTGAAAGCAAACAAGCAGCCATCTAGCCCAGAAGCAACAAAGCCCACACAGAAGCAGCACACCAACATGGGTGATCGTGAAGGGCAGAGGAGACCAGGTCTCAAACAACAAAGGCGGGGATGGGGGGTGGGGGGTGGGAATCACATCACCGTGAATGAGGGTGAGTGCATGATGGGGACCCAATGCCCATCTGTAGACAGCTGGACATCCCTTGCAGAGAAGTGGTGGGGAGGAGATGAGTCACTCAGGGTTCAGTGTAGCAACAATGAAACTCAAAACCTTCCTCTAGTTCTTGAACGCTTCCTCCCCTCCCAATTATCATGACCCCAATTCTACCTTGCGGACCTGGTTATACCTAGAGGATGTACAGCGGTGCAGTAGGGATCTGGAAACACAGGGAATCTAGGATGGATGAACCCCTCAACACCAGCGGTGGGAATGGCGACACCAGGAAGGAAGGGGGTGCAGAAAGGGAGAACCGATCTTGGAGATCTATGTGTAACCTCCTCTCTGGGAGATGGGCAATGGGAAGGTAGGTGAGGGGAGACGCCAGGCAGTGTAAGATAAGATAAAATAATTATTTATAAACTATTAAGGGAGCAGGGGGAAGGGGGGAGCGGGGAGGAGGAGGGGAAAAGGAAACCGAGCTGATTCCAGGAACCCAAGTGGAAGGCGAATTTTGAGAATGACGAGTGCAACGAATGTATAAGGGTGCTTTGCTCAATTGATGTATGTATGGATTGTGATAAGAGTTGTATGAGCCCCAATAAAAAGATTCATTCATTAAAAAAAAATAAAAAATATTTTAAGTATATTTTTTAAAAATCCAGACTATTTTTCTTTTAAACAAAAAAAAATATGATACCACCTTTGCCTAATAAAAACAAGAAATTTCAATTAACAATTGGTTATCACTCAAACGTTGGTAATATCAATTAAAATACAACTTAGTGAAAGTATATATTCTAAAACAAAAATATGCAGAAAGGTGACCAGACGTCCCCCGATTTTTAGCAATTTGTCCCACATCCTGTGGTGTTTTAAAAAAGTCCCGATTTTTGGAATGAATGCATGACAAACTAGAGTATAAGGTTTTTGACTGCCATGTGGCTATTTCGCCAGGATATGAGTTCTATCAATGGTGTCCCGCTTTTACCAATGTTAAAATCTGGTCACCTTAAGCAAAAAGCAACATTTTCATTGTTGTTGGGTACTGCTAACTGACTTCAACTCATGGCAACTCAAGTATGCAGAATAGAACTGATCCCTAGAGTTTGTGGTGTTTTTTTCCTCCATGGAGTTTTTAAGGTTGTGAACTTTTGGAAGCAGACCACCAGATGGTCTGTCTTCAAGGCACCTCTATGTATGTGCATAATCTAACAAGTAATTTGAAGTTTGTATATTTAAATTATTCAAACACTAAAAGTTCTTATATTTTTCAGGTATAATACAGTTGAGCTTAACTTAATTATGTAATATGTGACATCACTGGCTATATATATAATATGGGGAAAATAATATCCATTGCTTACTTCTAACTCAAGTTGACAATGAAGATTTATTAAGGAATTCCAGTTTTTGCCTTCCCCTGAAAAACGTGACTTTGCCAAAAGCATCGGCACTGTTCTGTGGCCAATCCCAGCCTCAAGAACTATAAAAATAGAATCGATACTCATTTTGATAGTCTCTCCTTTGAGTATCAATTCGCTTGTGGGGGCTGTGTTTTCGGCTTCTTTTGGTTCTTCAAGGAACCACATTTTTAAAGTCTTCGTATCCTTCTTTTCCCATAAATGTGCTTCAGAAGATGAAGTTTCTTTTGGGACGGTTTCCTTAGTTGCATAAAGGGCTGAAGTTATAGTAATCAAGGTATTTATGATAACTGGTGATACCTAACCGGAATAAAATGGAATTAATTAAGAAATACAGACATGCCACTTTCAAAATTATTTTCAAAATATTCAATATATTTGCTAAGGGATCATAAAAAAGTAATATGGAACATTAATATTATTAAAAATAATTTACTACCTACATAAGTATTAAGTTACTATAATTAAATTCAATTTGTTTAAATAGTAACATGATTCTCTAGAAATAAACTGGTCATGTGTAATTCAACTACATATATTACAATCATATTGCATACTGAAATGAAAAAAACTGTCAAACTCCAATAAAAAATATAGGACAACATAATAAAGCATACATTAAATAATAATTTTCTCAATAGCCACCAAAATTTATTTTGCTTATTTAACCATGTAAAGATCTGTTATAATAAATTTCTTATTTTAAAAGAAAAAGTGCACTAAAGAATTGAATGATAACATTTAACTTGCCTTTAGTGTCAGGGACTTTACTGACATGTCAACCACTTGTGGCTCTGTACTTGTCTGAGTAGACTGATAAAACAAGTCACAGGGCTGTAAAACCTATGTGAAAGAAAAATCAACGTTACTAAATTAACAACATTCTTAAAAATTGGCATTCAAAGACTTTCTTAGTTAGGGCTATGCTAAATTAATAAGTTGATTAAAAAAAAGTTTATAAGTGATTCAATTACATATTTATCTTCCTTATTCATTACTTATAATAATTAGAATGTCTTAACAAAAGGAAAATTATTAATATAAAATTATTACTTTAGAAATATTTTTCAAAGTGAAAAATAAAACATTGTATTGTTATGTTATGCTTTTCTAGCACTTAAAAATATTTTATTATATTCCTCCCCATGCCAGCCCCCATTTTATACGGCTTGAAGATTAGCGAAGAGTGAAATACAAATGGGAAGTCAAACGAAGATGGTCAAAGGTTCAAATAAGCCATATTGAGAAAAACAAAAAATCAATTCCACAGCACAAATATTGAATTCAGTGAATACAAAAATACAAAGAACAGAACAGAAACAACATAGTACACAACTGGTACGAAGTACTAAATAAAGGTCAAAGGAAAGTTGGGAATAAACCAGGTAGGAAATCAGTCCAAGATCTTGATTGAAAATTGTCAAGCTGACATTGAACTCTTAATGAGGTGACTACAATAATAAACAAGACAGAAAATGAAGAGGCAACTGAAAATCTAAAAAATTTCATCTAGATCTGGTTTTCAAAGTAGAAGAAAGATATTTTACAGAGAAATACTAGAAAGTTTATATAAGTGGTTTTCATTTTCTACAGTGGTATGTGTATTTAATCTAAAGCACAGATTATAATTCAGCAGATAAAAGCTAAACTCACGGTAGTGATGTTGCCTTTCCTCTTGCCTGGAAGAAACGGGCATGCTCTCACTTGGAAATCTTTAACGGCAGCAGTCATTGTTTCATTTTCAAGGTCACCTTTCCAACAAATTTCACACTGTGTTGTAATGACGATGGCAGGGGCATCATTTCTGGTCATGTCAGCCACAAATACAATTTCAGGATTTCTAATTATAATGTTAACTTCCCACTTCCCAGAATCCTCCACAGGCACTAAAATGTAAGCAAATTGTTTTAAAATATGTAGAAAAGATGTGCTATACATATTATAAATAATTTATAGGAAAATATTTTCTTCATTCTAAGAAAAACTCAAAAACAGTCACAGAGTCAGGGCCAAGAGGGTAGATTAAAACTGCCCCTGCAGCTTATAAGACTGTCAGTCTTGCTTTACTCATTATGAGACTAGAAGGAGATGTGAACGAAAACCATTATTCTTTAATATTTCTCTGCTTATAAGAAATATGTTTATTAACTCTTTTCTAGCTTCTTCAAGGATAGCACATTCTATGGTTTTATTACTGAAGAGAAACAATTAGTCTCATGTAACTCAAAAAGATGATGTTTGGGCACACACAAAGATATGACTTTGGTTTTTAAAAACCTATCATTGTGTACACACACATACACACGGGTTCGGCTTTTCTCATGATGATCTCAATTTTTGTTGCAGTCAGAGTTGCATAGCTTCACTTTATGTCAACCATGCTCCATTAATTTCACATTGTAGTGGAATTTCTTCTCTCCTTCAAATACAATGAGTACAGTGGACAATGTACTGTTTGCTTCTGGTCAGTCGACTGAGTTCCGAAAGTGAATTTTTAGCATATATTGAAATGGTGACTTCAACCACCCCCACCCCTGCCACCGCATCTGATGACAGTCCTGCCTACACAAAACAACTTTCCCCCCAGCATCCTCTTTAGTTCACATGTGTTTCCCTATCGTACAGCCCTCTTGGTTAAAAATGTGTTAAAAGTCGTTAAGTGTTTTTTCCTATACCAGCCCCAGTATTTCAACCCTTCCTGGGAAATAGGTACCTCAGGTTTCGTCAAGACTTTCTAAACCCTGATTGGTCTTTGAACATCCTCCATTTTTATATGAGGTCCCGATCTTAATTTCATCACTTTCTTCTTCCTGCTTATCTTCTTCCTTTCACAACAACAGCTTAAGTTTATCAAGTGCTTGTTTGAAGAAGGCAGATATCTTTCATTCCAAGTCTGTCATTGGCCCATCTGGGCTTGGCCTTTGCATTACTTCTACTGGCTTAGGAGCCTGAATGATACGTTCCTGAAATGTGCACTTCAATTGAGGTTAATTCCTTCTTCTCAGTAGTCTTGACTCTTCAACTTTGACTGGCTTGGGTGGTTTCTCACTATACAGCCTACAATGCTTAAGTAATCAGAAAAATCTGTCGTTCTTTTAAAAAAAATCATTTTATTGGGAGCTTTTACAGCTCTTATCACAATCCATCCATCCATTGTTAAGCACATTTGTACGTATGTTGTCATCATCATTTTCAAAACATTTTCTTTCAACTTGAGCCCTTGGTATCAGCTCATATTTCCCCTCCCTCCCCTCCATCTCTCATGAACTCTTGATAATTTATCTTTGTTTTCTTCATGTCTTACACTGACTGATGTCTCTCTTCATCCCCACTTTTCTGTTGTCTATTCCCCTGGGGGTGGTTATTTGTAGATCATTGTGATTGGTTACCCCCTTTTCTCCCCACCTACCCTCCTGGTATTGTTACTTTCATTACTGCTCAAGGGTTAATCTGTCCTGGATTCCGTGTTGTGATCTCGTCTGTTCCAGTGTACTTGCTCTGGTCTAGCCGGATTTGTAAGGTAGAATTGGAGTCATGATAGTGGGGGGCAGGAAAAGAAGCATTAAAGAACTAGAAGTTTTATGTTTCAGCAGTGCTATACTGCACCCTGACTGGCTTGTCTCTACCTGTGACCCTTCTATAAGGGGATGTCCAGTTGCCTACAGATGGGCTTTGGGTCTCCACTCTGCCCACTCCCTGCCCTCATTCACATTGATGCCTGATACCTGATCCCACTGACACCTCATGATCACGCAGGGTGGTATGCTTCACATGCCATTCTTCTTACAGCAAGACCACCTTTAACATATCATCAAAGACTGGAACACATGGGTGTATGTGCAAACATTGTCGGCATTGGTCTCCGGATTGAAACACTGGTGCAGCCCTGGGTTGGTTGTAGCGTAGCAAGGCCCTATCTTTTCCCGTGGATAATGGTAAGGTCAGAATGCCGTGAACTGAAGGAGGGTGCGTGTGTAGATTGTCCCTTCGTCATAACCAGTGTAATTGCTGGGGAGGCTGCCAGCTTCCGAAGAGTCTATGGGAATAGTAGATCTCATCTTTCTCCCTCAGAATGGCAGGTGGTTTCAAACTGCTGAGCTTTCAGTTAGCATCTCAATGTGTAACCACCATACCACACTCTTTGAGATGAACTAGTTTATAACTAAAGAATCCAACTTAATTTCAATTTACTATCTTCCTCTCTTATTTCTAAGCTATTCAAACCATTATTGAGGGGTAAGGAATCTGGAAGGTTTTTTTTTCTTTTAAAGAAACATGCTATATATAGTTACACAGCCCATTTCAAGAAAAAAAAAAAATCAACAATAGTCACCAGGGCTCTTTCCTAAGAAAAAAAGCATGGTAAAGGAATCAAGTATTCCAAAGTAAATCTATTCAATTTTTAAAAAAGGCTTTAAGAGGCTTGAATTAAAATAGGGAGTTAAAAAATATTTCCACTATTTGGAGCAGAAAGGAATAGAATCCAGTTTGCAACTCTGAATTTGATGCTCTTTCTACTCTATCAAAAGTCTCAGAATACAAATGAGCATGTGAACTTCAAATTACAATACCTTAATTGTGTCAATAAGTGAGTACAGGTCAAATATTTTCCTTATTTGTTTTCTTCCATCAACGAATATGTTCAAATTATTGCTTGCAGACATAAAATTAGTCATTGTGATGTATGTCTCATAGTTCTTGAACCTAATACATATTTTGCCTTTAAAAACAATAACACACTGTACCTCTCACAAAACATATAAATGCTGAGCGGGCACGTCAGTAATACTAAAGATCACTTCCACTAACTAACCTTCTTCCTTAGAAGACCACGCTTGAACACTGGTTTCCACGGCAGAGCCTGTGTTGTAGGCCTCAAGAAAGACATTTGCAACTGTCATCAAAAATTCCACACTTGCACAAATGTACATTTCTTGAAAGACTGAGTCAGTCACCCAGCCATCTCTGACTCGCCTATACCGTACATCCATCATATCCTTTTTGTCAAATCCAACTGTCAGTCCAATCATCCTGAAAGACACAACAGTAGCAATTCCTATGTATGAGTCACCAAATAACCAAACATACCGGTAAACCATAGTTGAAACTTCTCCCCAAACCAAACCAAACTACTGCCAAGTCGATGCCAACTCACAGCAACCCTCATAGAACAGGGTAGAACTGTCGTTGTGAGTGTCCAAGTCTGTAACTCCCAAGAGGAGTAGAAAGCTTCATCTTTCTCCTTTGGAGTGGCTGGTGATTTCGAACAGCTGACCTTGAATCACAGTCCAAAATGTAACAAATCCGCTCCTTATAAACTTCTAGAGAATGTCCATTTCATAAATCAGGCAATATTTTAAGGAAATTTTCGGCATTTTAAATGTATGTATATTTCTCCTTATTCATTAATTCCACTGTGCTTTGCATGTAAAATTCATATTACTTATATCAGAATTTTAAATAACCCCCAATTCAATTGCATAGAACATTTCTATGCATTAACTAATCTCCATACCAGTCAACCAGTCTTTATACCAGCCAGCCAGCCAGAGCACACAACTGAATCAGGTTGTTTTATTTTATCTTAGTATAGTTATTAGTTTTATTGGCACTTCTTCCACAAGTCATGTAACAGTTCAATCATATTAAGTACAGTTGTACAATCATCACCACAATCAATTTTAGAACATCTTTTTTGTACTCTTTATTAGTGTAATTATTTTTTAACAGTGGCAAAATATATACAAAATATTTTCCAATTCAATACCTTCTACATGTATAATATAGTGCCACTGATTACCATATCTACTCATGTATAAGCTGAGTTTTTCAGCACATTTTAAGTGCAGTTTTTGTGGTAAAATTAGGTGCTTCGGCTGATAATCGGTTCAATTGATACTCGAGTATATACAGAATACTCTGTGGTATACTCTGTTGTACAACCATTATTGGGATATCCCTTACCAACCACATTATTCCACCACCATTAAACTGAAATCAGTGCCACCTAAGCAAAAATTCTTCCTTCTTCACCAATGAATGGTAACCATAAGTCAACTTAAAACAATTACTTAATTATAGTAGTTTTCTTAATATAAAATTCACATACCATACAGTTCCATTGTTTAGTCACTTTAAAAAAGAGTTGTATACTGAATTGTATGTGAATGAAGTACCAATAAAACTGTTTGTAAAAGAGTTGTATATACATCACCACAAGCTGTTCCAGTGCTCCTTTCTCCCTCCCACATCCATTGTTTGCTCCCCCATTCTCTTCCCCCAACCCCCATAAACAACTGTATCAGTTATTGTCTCTGTGCATCCACTCCTTCTGTGCTTCATAAACTGGGAAACCTAACTTAAACAAAAATAGAGCAAAACAAAGAGAGCTAACTTTTTTTTTAAGAGCAAGAAAGAAAAGACCACCAACAACATTTAAAAAGCCAGAAGGGAAAAAATTTCAGTCACGGAGCAAATGAGAAATATTTAAGCTGAGAGCAAATTCAGTTTGGGTTAAAAGTAAGGTCACCTGGCCAAGTACCATATTATACCTTGATTTAGTAAATCTGTTCAGAGTACCTCGACTATGGCCAGGTGGATGTGCAAGAGGCTTACACTGACTAGATATTCTGCAGATGGAATTGGTGCTCCCACTGTCTTCCACAGCCTTCTACAAATTGAGTGCTCACAATTTATGCTGATACTTTTCATTATCTTGTTATTGTTATCTTTGGATCACACAGACTGGTGTGCTTCCTCCATGGGGACTTAGTTGATGCCTCATTTCGATGACTGCTTGCTTTAATACAATCCTTTAAGACCCTAAACACTGTTCCAAACGAGAGCCTGGCACAATCTAGTTTCTTCACCACACTTTGATTTAGCACCCTTATCTTCAGCGATCCTTTCATGAAGACCAGTATTGAACAGGACCATGTTATAAGAATTGATTATTTCAGGGTTGGGGCTAGAATGAAGTACGAGCCTAGAATCCATCTGGTTTGTCCACAGTTTATAAACAACTCTGGTTTACTTGGTGGTCATATTATGAAAAGAACAACCACCAAAGAAAACAAAAACAAGCAAACAGAAATGAAAAGGGGAAAAAAACCCAAACCACAAACAAAACAAATTAAAAAGAGAAAACACTGTCAATCATCCCCTGGGTTATAAGGCAAATTGTACTGATAACATAAATAATTTATCCAATGTCATAGATTTTTTTGTATACCTTTCCACGATAATTATTTCTTCCCATTTACATTTTAATGATCATTGTTCCTGATTATCTGACTATAAAACATATATACCCTGGTTTTCCAGAGATCTGGGAGAATTTGTAAATATATTTTCCCTTATATTTTAATGATAATTTTACTAAGTTATCAGAAATTAATTATATCAATTAATTTTTTATTCAATTGATGGTTTTTTTTATTTAAAAGATCATTTTATTGGGGGCCCTTACAACTCATTACATTCCATACATTAATTGCATCAGGAATATTTGTATATATGTTGCCTTCATTCTTTTCTAGACATTTACTTTCTATTGAGCCCTTGGTATGAACTCTACTTTTTATCCCTCTCCACTCCCGCTCCCCCAATGTCATGGAATTTAAGGTACTGTTGATACATGAAAAGTTTATGCAACTGCAAGCTGTAATCCATGATGACAGATTTGTGCAGATTGACTTCTTAATTAACTAAACCCTTTACATGGAGCATGGGGGAAGGTGCAAGGGGAAAATTTACTATAATATTTATTACGAGGGCAGATCCTTGACCATCAAATTAATATGAATGAGGTTATTTCAAATGTTGCCCAAGTAGGGTGACTTAGTTGAATTGAAACTCTGAATATTTTCAGATGCAACCAAAAATGAGGATTGAACTTTGGGGATGGGTTCTATAAAATAAAAAACATCAACTGATAAGAGCACATGGGAGCAGATAAAGGGGTAGGAGGAGAGAGTGAAACACAGCCTGGCCCACCAGGCCGTGAGGATGATGTTCCTGAGTAGAGCAGCCAGTCCACAGAGAGAACAACATGGCTGGCCCCACTATGAGACATGATGTCCCTCAGTGACTAAGGGCGATACAGGGGACAGCACCGGAGACACAGTGTGGGAATTGCACCTGACCTGATCCCACCCCACCGAGGCAAAGCATTGGGGGAGTGCAGCGGAACAGGAAGGGAATGGAGTGGCAAGGTCCCCAGGGAATGGTGAAAGTGGACTTTGGGGCCAGGGCGTGGTGCCCCAACAGACTGGACTGGAAAATGCTCCTAAGGGCCAGCAAAGGATCCCTGAACTAACTACAAGCTTTTCTTTTGTGAAGTGTTTTGTTTTGTTCTTTGTCAGTGGTTTGTTTTTGTTGTTGGTTTGTTGTCTGGTTGTATACTGTTGCTTTGTTATCCTCTGTCTTGTTTTCATGCATGTTAGTGTCTCCACAGGTCTGTCTGAATAGGACAGGCTGGATGAAGTATCTGGAGGAAAAACATCGGGACCAACAGTTCCGTGGGGACTTGGGCTGGGGGGGTAGAGGGGGTAAGGAAGTGGTGTTAACAAACACAGGGACAAGGGAAAAACATGGGACCCAAAATGGTAGAGAGGGGGGAGTGGCAGGCCTGGTGGGAAATGATCAAGGGTAAGGTTGCTTAGAGAAGAGGTATACTCTAGCCCAGGTGGTGACGAAGCATGGTAGTAGGGCAGGAGGAAAGTCAAGGGAGATGGAGGAAATTGCTAGGAGTCAAAGGGTATTTATGGAGGTCTAGACAAAGACATGTACATGCAAATATATATATAGGAGGATGGGGAAATAGATGTATGTGTCTATATTTACAGGTTAAGTATTAAGGTGGCGGAAGGGCCTCTACTCAAGCACTCCCTCAATGCATGAATACTTTCTTTTATTAAATTGGAACTCTATGATGCTCACTCTCCCGACACAACTGCTGAAGCCAAAGTGGGTGAACAAGTAAATGTGGTGAAGAAAGCTGATGGTGCCCGGCTATCAAGAGATAGTGACTGGGGTTTTAAAGGCTTGAAGATAAACAAGCGGCCACCTAGCTCAGAAGCAACAAAGTCCACATGGAAGAACAAACCAGCCTGTGTGATCGAGTGGTACCGAAGGGATCAGTTATCAGGCATCAAAGAACAAGAAATCGTATCATTGGCTGCACACCTCCATGATAGAATTGCTGAAGACAAATGGGTGCATAAGCAAATGTGGTGAAGAAAGCTGATGGTGCCCGGCTATCAAAAGAGATAGTGTCTGGGGTCTTAAAGGCTTGAAGGTGAAAAGCGGCCATCTAGCTCAGAAGCAAAAAAGCCCACATGGAAGAAGCACACCAGCCAGTGCGATCACGAGGTGCCAAAGGGACCAGGTATAAGGCATCATGCAAAAAAAAAGATATATGTGTGTATATCTATATATATATGTGTGTGCGTGTGTGTATATATATATATATATATATACACACGCACACACACACACATACCAACATACCATATTGAATGAAGGGGTAAGTGCAGAGTAGAGACCCAAGGCCCAAGTGTCGGCCAATGGAGATCCCCTCATAGAGGGGTTTAGGAGAGGAGATGGGTCAATCAGGGTACAAGGCAGTACCGATGAAGAACACAGCATTCCCCCAGATCCCGGATGCTTCCTCCCCACAACTACAATGATCCGAATTCTACCTTGCAGGGCTGGATAGGGCAGAGGTTGTACACTGGTACATATGAGGGCTGGAGGCACAGGGAATCCAGGGTGGATGATACCCTCAGGACCAAGGCTGTGAGGGGCGATGCTGGGAGAGTGGAGGGTGAGTGGGTTGGAAAGGGGGAACTGATTACAAGGATCCACATGTGACCTCCTCCCTGGGAGAGGGACGGCAGAGAAGGCGGGGAAGGGAGACTCCGGATAGAGCAAGATATGACAAAATAACGATATATAAATTACCAAGGGCACATGAGGGAGGGGGGAGTGAGGAGGGAGGGGGAAAAAAAGAGGACCTGATGCAAAGGGCTTAAGTGGAGAGCAAATGCTTTAGAATGATTGGGGCAGGGAATGTGCAGATGTGCTTTATACAACTGATGTATGTATATGTACGGATTGTGATAAGAGTTGTATGAGTCCCTAATATAATGTAAAAAAAAGAAAACGATTAGGGCAAAGAATTTACAGATGTGCTTTATACAATTGATGTATGTATATGTATGGACTGTGTTAAGAGTTGTATGAGCCCCTCATAAAATGTCAAAAAAAAACCATCAAGTAAAACTTCAACCTACAATTATAATACATACCTAGGTGTTGCCTTCTTGACATGAGGCCTTTTATCATCTAAAATACAGTTTTTTAATGAGAAGGAAGAAAATGTTGAGTCATCTGTATACATTTTTAAAGTACTTATAATATTCTCCAGTCTAAATTCAGCAAGTTGCAGCGAGGGATCACGAAAATCGGTAAAGGAAGTCTGAGGAAGAGGGAAAATATGAAAAAAAAATTCACAAAACAGGATTCTAATGTCTATTTTAAGCAATAAACAAAGTATTTTCTCTGCTTATATGAAACATCAACATTCTCTGTGGCTAAAAGTAAAGCAAACACATATAAACATTTACTTCTCACATCACTATATGAAGTATAACTCATTTAAATAGGAAATGATTAAAATTACTTAACATTTAATTTAAGTAGAAAGGTCATCTATTGTATTTTCTTTGCCCCAGAGGAACAGATAACTCCAAAATTTGCACCAAATATTAACAATTGCCATTTAGGTATACATTTACTCTATAATTTTCAAATGAAAAAATGTTTTGTTTTCCTTCATGACTTACCTGCTCAGGACCTGGACTGTATAGTACCATGGTGAGATAGTCTGTCCGGAAGCTCACATTTATTGTTGTCTTAACTGGAGAGATTGGGGAATGTATTTCTACCACAGCAGCTGTCACCACAGTTGTTCCTTGCAACAATTAAAGTTGAATTAAATATTTTTTTTAAATCATAAAAACAACCTTAAAACAGATTTAATAAATGTATTAATTAAATGGGATTGGTAAATTACTACTCAACAAAACTGATGTTACTTGAAATATCAGACATTGAACCTGGCTTGGGGCTCTTTACATAACTTGGGAATATTAATTAGGTATTGATCTGTCCACTTCCTCTTGACAATTTGGCGGTGGGGGCAGAGGGGGCGTTGTGCTATTTTTGGTCCTTAACAATTCTCTGTAAATTTTACAAGAATCTTCCATTTTTATCAAAAGAAAAAACCTGAGAATAAGTTGGCTTTAGAGAGAAATTTAGATATTTGACACATAAACAATACGAAAGACATTTCAATCAATAAACACAGTGTCTCTGTCCACATATTTGAGTTTTTTTGTCTCAATAGTATTAGGTAGTATTTAGTAAAATCTTCCAAAGTATACTGTGTTTTAAATTTTATCATAAATGGCATTTTTACATTTTTATTTCCTAATTGTCACTCATTACTAGATTTTGATGTATTAACTTAGTTGTTGTCAGGTGCTGCTGAGTCATCTCTGACTCACAGTGACCCCGCGTACAAAAGAAGGAAACACCAGGCGGTCCTGCGCCATCCTCACAAATGCTGTTTGAGCCCACTGTTGCAGCCACTGTGTCAACGCATCTTGCTGAGTCTTTCTTTTCTCACTAGAATTCTACCTCACCACGCAGCATATCCTTTTTCAGGGTATGGTCCCTCCTGACAATGTGTCCAAAGTACTTAGGACAAATTCTTGACATCTTTGCTTCTAAGAAGTTTTCTGACTTTAATTCTTGCAAATTGGTTTTCTGGTAGTCTGTGTCCATACCATAATTGAAATTCAAGTGAGGGGAAATAAAATCTCAACAAAACCAGTAGTCTGGTCTTCAGTCATTACAGATTAAAATCTATACATCAGATGCTCCGTTATTTTAGAAAGAATATATTCATGGTCATATTTTGGCTTTTTTGAACTTGTTCAATGTTCGGTTGTTTCTTTTTTTTTTTCTTCCCCAACTCTGGCTTGAACTTACATCTGAAATGATCTTTCATGTGAAAGGATGCTTCTTGGTCTTTGTATAGGTTCTACATGAGCAGAATAAAGGTTCTAGAAATCCCACTCTTCTAAATGCTATTCACAATTGTTAGGATCAAATGTGCCTTGACACAGTCAATAAAACAAGGTTAAAAAGCATCTTTCTGTTATTGTTTGCTTTCAGAGCCATCTAATATCAGTAAAGATATTCCTCATTCATGTCCATATCCTCTTCTAAATCCAGCTTAAATTTCTGGCAGTTCTCGGTTAATGTACTTTTTCAACCATTTAAATACCTTCAACAAAACTTTACTGACGTGATATTAATGCCAATATGTCTAATTAAGTTCTGAAATTGTCTCATAATTTTCTTTACCATGAGCACACATACCAATTTCTTCAAGAGACTTGCCAGCAGCTCTCTTTCAAATATTTTGGCATTATCAAAGAACAAAAAAAAAAATCTATCATTGTGTGCCCACCTCCATGATGCAATTACTGAAGACAAATGGGTGGCGAAGAAAGCTGATGGTGCCAAGCTATCAAAAGATACAGCGTCTGGGGTCTTAAAGGCTTGAAAGTAAACAAGCGGTCATCTAGCTCAGAAGCAACAAAGCCCACATGGAAGATGCACACCAGTCTGGGTAATCACGACGTGTTGAAGGGATCATATATCAGGCATCATCAGAACAAAAAATCTTATCATAGTGAATGAGGGGGGTGGAGTGTGGAGTGAAGACCCAAAGCCCATTTGTAGGCTACTGGACATCCCCTTACAAAAGGGTCTCAGAGAGGAAATGAGCCAGCCAGGGTATGAAGTAGCAACGATGAAAGATACAACTTTCCTCTAGTTCTTAAATGCTCCCCACCCACCCACCCACCCACTATCATGATCCCAATTCTACCTTGCAAGTCTGGCTAGACCAGAGGATGCACATTGGTACAGATAGAAGCTGGAAACACAGGGGATCCTGGGCAGATGATCCCTTCAGGACCAGTGGTGTAAGTGGTGATACTGGGAGGGTAAAGGGAGGGTGGATTGGAAAGGGGGAACTCATTCCAAGGATCTACATGTGACCTCCTCCCTGGGGGGACGGACAACAGAAAAGTGGGTGAAGGGAGACGTTGGACAGGGCAAGATATGACAAAATAATTTTCTAAATTATCTAGTGTTCATGAGGGAGGGGGGTGCAGGGAGAGAGGGGGAAAATGAGGATCTGATGCCAGGGGCTTAAGTGGAGAGCAAATGTTTTGAGGATGATGAAGGCAATGAATGTACAAATGTGCTTTACACAATGGATGTATGTATGGATTGTGGTAAGAGTTGTATGAGCCCCTAATAAAACGATTAAAAAAAACAAGTATCTTGACATTGATGAATGTTTCTCATATTTTATCACGTGTTGAAACGTCTGTCTAGGTATTCCATCAATCCTGGAGCTTGGTTTTTTGTCAATGCTTTAAGCGTACATTAGACTTCTTCCTTTAATATCATCTGCTCTTGAGCAAATGCCTTCTAAAATGGATTCATGTCAATTTTTTTAATGTTCTACCCCACTGCCACTAAGTTTATTCCGAACCTTTATAAGGTTTTTGAGGATTTGTAAATCTTTATGGAGGCAGACATTCTTATCTTTTTCCCAAGGAGGAGCTGTTGGATTTGAATTGTTGATCTTACTTACCCATAAACAATTTAACAATTCTCCAACAGGCACAACCAGGGCCCCTATCTGTTTGATACAGTGACTGTGTATTCCCCCCCCCCCAATCTTTTGATATCTTCTGAGTCCTTCAATATTTTGCTCATACAATTTTTCCGTATTGTAACTCAAGATGTTCATTTTTTCTTCAGTTCTTTTCTACGGGAGAAATACCAGGTTTGTTCTTCCCTTCTGGTTTGTTAAGTCCATGTCTTTGAAGATATCTTTACATTACCGAACTGTGCCTTCTTGAATTGCCTTTGAAATTTAACTTCAGCTCTTTAACTATTTTTTCTTTCATTCACTTTAGCAATACAATGTTGAAGAGCAATTTTTTGTATCTTCTTCTATCCATTTTAGTGTTTTCTTTCTTCCTGTCTTTTAAGTAGCCTTTTGCTGTTTTCATGCACGATGTCCTTGATGTCAAGCAATTAGTCTGGTCTTCAGTCATTACAGATTAAAATCTATACATCAGATGCTCTGTTATTTTAGAAAGAATATATTCATGGTCATATTTTGGCTTTTTTGAATTGTTCAATGTTCGGTTGTTTCTTTTTTTTTTTCTTCCCCAACTCTGGCTTGAACTTACATCTGAAATGATCTGCTCCTCAGTTGGCCTCTGGTCTGTTTTGATGATACTGAGCTTCACCACCTTCTATTCCACAAATGTTGCTGATTTGATTCTTGTGCATTCCATCCGGTGACATCCACAGGTAGTCACTAGCTGTGTTGTTGACAAATGACATTTATAATGGATGTAATTGGTCTTTCAAAAAATATATTCTGTGATCACTGGCATTGTTCCTATCATCATGGCTCTATTTTCCAACTACTGTTCATTCTTTGTATCCAACTTTTATAACTGAACAACCTATAATTATCAATATATTTTAATTGCATGTTTGATTAACTTCAGACAGCAGAGATAGGTAAAACCTTCCCTTTCCTCCACATTTGACATTAATGGTACATTCTGTTAAATTTTGCAAAATTTGTTCAATAATTGTGTTTTTTCCTTCCTTTTTGGTATATCATATACTTTTATCCTTTTTAATAATATTTATACCTGTGTAAGGAGGATAACTAGTAAGCTATAATATTTTCCTGAAACAGCAATTTTCCCATCAGGGAAATTGTTTGCTTTATAAATTACTAAGGAAGTGTTCCCACTTCTTCTAATGTTAATCTGGCATTATTTTTTTCTTTAAGAGATAATTCTATAAAATTTCCAGGAAAACCACTGGAGTCTTGTATATCTGTGGAAGATTTTTCTGCTTTTTACATTTTCAATTCATTTACTAGATAGAGCACGACTGTTTCTTCTCATGCTCATACTGACAACAATTTATCTTCGTTTCTTTCATGCTTGATCTCTTATAATTTTCTTCATTTCTATTACACTAGTCTGACCTCTCATATTCAACAATAAAGAACTGGTTTGATTATTTTAGCGAATAAGAATAGTCTCCTGAAATGTTGTAAAGTAGGTGGCTTCTCTGTTAGCGTTCTCCCTTCACACACAAAAAAAAGTATATACATATATGTATCATCTCAGGGATTTGCATGGGTGGACCTTAAGTACTAGGAAGTTTCACACCAGGTTACATAGGGTATAAAGGCCAACCCCAAACCCATAATTACTCTTATACAGCAAAAATCACTTTAGTAGTCCCTTCTACCCCAAATTTTTGCATGTAATCATGTTCAATTCAGAACCTCGTTAGGTTCTATAGGTCATACAAGATCCAACATTGGATTTATCCCCTTTCTGGAATACTGTTACATCTTCTCTGTTCTAGGAACCCAGCAGAGATTTGTGCTAACCACAAGGTTGCTAGTCCAAGGCCACCAGCCAATTCTCCAAAGAAACATGAGGCTGTCTGGTTCTATAAAGATTTACAAACTCAGAAAAGAGGTGCTTCTACTTTGTCATATACAGACAACATGAGTAAGAATCAACTCAATGGAAATGATTTTTTGATCATAAGGATATAGATGATTCAAAACTGCATAAATAGAATAATCATATTTTATTCAAAGCTTATAAAAGAATGAATGTAGGGAGGGCAGGGAGAGGAAGGGAGGGAGGGAGAAAAGCTAATTTAAGGTTAAGGACATACCTTCTGAGTGATCTGAAGCATAAGTAGCTCCACTAGTCACACTAGACTGGTCTTTGGCTACAATAGGTAAGGCACTGCTGCCTTCTTCATACCATACATTACCATACAATGTTTTAAAAATGGTGGTTATATCTTCTTGACTAAGAATGAACTGTTAAAAAATGAGATTTATTTAATATAGTTAATTCATATAGGTGAAGTTCTCATGTGAGAAAATGAAACTGTTCATTTCTATCCTCTACAGCACCAATGTATTTATGACCATTTTTCTATGAGCTAAATATCTGTCACAGACATATGATCATATGATTGTGAGTATCTGACATCTGCTAATAATAATAAATAATGATAAATTTTGCCATGAATGTTTCAACTAATCTAGTAACTTTCAGCCCTTCTTATGAAGTCTGACCTTTAAGTAGTTGTCTTGCTGTTTTATATTTTTGGCTTGTAATCACCTCAATTTACAACTACATTGTTGTTATAGTTATTGTTGCGATCTATTCAGCCCCCAAAGTACAGCACTCCATGGAGTAAAAAATAGTACATTATAGTTGTATCATGAGAAATCATTCATAATGCATTTTAAAGATATAATTTCATCTGAGCCTCGTAAAAGGCATGAGAACAAAGAATATAATTTTACAAAATAAAAGCTTAAATGGTTAAATAACCAGTTTAAATCTAAACACATGTAGACTTAAAGAACTCAAAGAGCAAATCTCAAATACCATATGCTGCTCATTTGGCCTAAAATTGATAGCAATTATATAAAATAGACTTAAAAGTTTTATTAAGATAGGCAGCTTTCATAAGTCATCTTTTATTCAATCCTAAATTTGAACCCTTCCCAACAATTTTTAAAATTTTACTTATATTTCTAGTTGCCATGGCCCCGAAGGATAACTGTAATCTCCAAAAATGTAACTGTTTCTTATTTGTACTATGCTTCCTTTGAACACATCCCACAGGTGATATTCTAATCTAGCATTTTAAGATTGTGTTTTACGTTTCTATGTGTCACTTTAGCAATATCAAAAGACTTCCAATATTTATTTTAAGGAGTTTCCATATGCATCCCTGTAAAGAGTCTGTATTACTATAGACCCTCAAGAATTTGTTAGCATCTTATTTAAAGTTTTCAATATTTTTGTCTTAGAAGTCTCAAATTTCTAAAACGACGGTAGATTTTTGCTTTTGAATATAGTTTCTATGGGTAAAAGTAGAAAGGGAAACTGGGTTGAAGGATGGGAAAGAAAATGTGCTCATTTAGTAGTTTTCCTGAAGAAGCCTCCCAGAATATATGTTGCTGTCACTCAGTAGTGCACATGACACAGTGGGAACTCCAGCACAGGCCAGTGACATATATTGTGGAGAATGCCATTAGACATCAGTGAAACAACACAGGGAGGCAAAGATATGTTTAAGATGCAGACCCATTTCCCATTTTTGTCTTCAACTGCTTCATTTTTCTAGGACCCTCCTTTTCTTTATATATACTCTCTTCATAGGTAACTACATTATATCCACTGCTTTTAATACCATCAATATGATGACAATGCTCAGATTCCTATTTCCAGCCTAGATTGTTTATGGAATGCTTTATCAATAAGGCCTACTATTTAAATCACCATGTCTAACAGACATTTGAAACTTAAATCTAAAATTAATTTAGGGTATCAGAAATTCTATGTCCTTTGCATCTCACTTAATGACGATATCCACAAAGCCAGTTATGGTTTCCATCCTTTCCCTTACCAATCGAGTTGCATATCCTGCTTATGACTCCAAATGAACATACCCACTTTCTGCTTCTTGCCATACACTCTATTCTAAGCCATTACCATCACAGCTGTACTAATGAGATGTCGATGTTATCTTTTTTTCACCTTTCAATCCACTCTCCAAGCAGGAGCAATGTGATTATTTTAAAGTGTAAATACCAAACAATACCAATTTCACTGCCATCAAGTCAAGTCCAACTAACAGCAAACCTACAAGACAGAGTAGAACTTAGAACTGCTCCTTAGTGTTTCTGAGAATTTACATTTTACATGGGGGCAAACAACCTCATCTTTTCCTGCAAATGGCAAGCTGGTTTGAACCACTGACTAGGTTCGAAGCCCAATGTTCATTCCACAGCACCACCAGGATCTAATTAAATCCCATGCTAAAACTCTTTCAGTGCTTTCCTTCTGACCATTAATGGAACTTCCCAATCGATTAAAAAAACAACAAAAACCCAGCCTTTATATAACCATCATCCGCAAAGACCTTGGATGACCTCTGAAATCATCACATGACCATCTTAGACTTCTTTGACTCTCATCAAGCTCTTTTCTACTTCAGGACTTTTGCAATGTGCTGCCTAAACTTTTCTTTGAATTAATGCACAACATCACTTTTTCTCAAGTATTTAGGTCTCAGAAACCCATTAGTTTCAAAGACTTTCTGGGTGATATAAATGCCTAATGGTTATGGCTTATTACAGATAAGTTAGAGACTCAAGTCCATCCAGAGATGTCTCCAAAGAGTGCTCTGGCAGTCTATTTTTTACACACCAACCACTGAAACCCTATGGAACACAAGTCTACTCTGGTCTTGCTGTGAATCAAAGACAAATCAAGTGCAATCAATTTCTGCTTCCTTTCTAGGAGAATGACATTGCTTTGCCACTGCTTTGCCACCTCACTCCCCTATCTTGATCTATCACAGTACTATTATGAGGAGGCTTTGAAAAGTTTGTAAAACTAGCAAGACACAATGTTACAGATCATTTGCCTCCACAAGTACATTATCTAGTAAAGGGTCTACCACATAATAGATATGTACATATTTGTTGAATGAAGAAGTAAATGGATAGATGGATAGGGAATGTTACAATGAATTCTAGGTTAATAGAGTTGCTACTTCAAATTCTGCTCAGGATGATTATGATACTACTTCCTGCCCCAAATGCCGATGTCCACATGAATTATTGCCAGCAACAAAACAAAGACCAATAAGCATCTAAAAGTTTACCTCCATGGGCTTTAGTTGTGCATTTACATTAAAACCAGGAACGTCCTGGTACCATTCCCAGGATAAATTGCGTTCAATAACAACCTCAAGATTTAATGGCAGTAGTATATCCAGTACTTCCTTAAATGCATTATTAATATATTGAGACCTATAATTAAAAACAAAATTATATTGAATTGTTTGTTACACATCAAAAAGCAAAAACTGAAAACAAAGATACACTTGAATTTATTATATCATATAAAATAAAAATCTATCAAGCTTTCTATGTCATAATGACAGATATCCTGTGTTCTATATCGGACAGAAATGAATTTTTAAAATTTTAAATCATTTTATTGGGGGCTCATACAATTCTTATCACAATCCATACATACATCCATTTTATGAAGCACATATATACATTTGTTGCCATCATCATTCTCAAAACTTTTGCCTTCCACTTGAGCCCTTAATATCGGCTCCTCATTTTCCCCCTCCCTCTCCATTTCCTTACCTCATGAACCCTTCGTAATTAATAAATTATAATTTTTTTGTCATGTTACAGAAATGAATTTTAAGACAGAATTTTACAATTTTAAAAACTGCTAGAAACTAAAACTTAGCTAACTCTTAAAATGAGAATTATTTGTACACAATCTATAAAGCATATTTCATCATAAAACATTATTAAATGTACTGATTGATTTATGACAGAAGGGCACATCATTTTCCAAACAAAGTTAGACTGCAAAATTTCTATTTTTGTGGATCAAAACAATTATGGGAAAGTTCATATTAACATTTTTGCCCTTCCAAGAACATAAATAGGTTGGATTTATGCTCATGAAAGATGAAAATAATGTAACCCCTTTAAGTAACAATATCATAAAAACTGTCCACTTTATTTTAATGTGACAGGTTCAATAAGAGACATACTTTACTAGACAGTCAATCTTCACATTGGGTGTAATGGTTACATAATCTGCTGTCAACTTGATACTTAGAGTGAAGGGGTGGAGATTAGTCTGTCAATCAGGTGGCAGTTTTGATGAACTCCTTTGGAGGTGCTAAGGAGAAAATTTGCTCGCTGCAGGCAGAGCACACACACTCCTTGCAAGAAAGACATTTCTGTTGACAAGACACATGGAGACCCCTGCAAGCACTGAGATGCTTCCAATGCTACTGGATCCACAAGACTTTCCAAGCATTGGCCTGTGATCTTCCTTCATTTGGTATCATTGCATGTGTTTCATGAGTCTGAAGAGGAATTTAAAGATTGGTATGGGATGTATAGGCTAATATGAGACTTGTGGATTTGATCTGGACTGGGCTGGGATGTTTGTTCAATATACAGTTGCTCATTTATATAAAGCTCTCTCATACACATATGAATGTCTATTAGTTTTTCTAGTCAACCTGGACTAGTACACTCGGATATGAAGCTGTCACTGTAGAATTTTAGGTATCATTTGCTCAATAGTGGAAAACTGTGGCATCATTAGTAATCTCTTGAGAAGAATTGCATTTATAGCATTTTATGAACTGACTAAAGGGTGACACAGTATTTACACATGCATGACTATCTGTAATCTACATTTAATGGTAATAAGAAATTTTGAAGTCTTGAATAATTGGCATTGTGGGTAAAGTTAAAGTCTGCTAGCCCAATGTTAAGTGCTTCCTGCAAGAAAGATGTAAAGGTTTCACTCACCGCCACCGAGTTGCTGCTGACTCAATGATCCTATGGGACAGGGTAGAACTGCCCCTATGAGATTCCATAACTGGAACTATTTATGGAAGTAGAAAACCCTGTCTTTCTCCCAAAGACCAGCTGGTGGTTTCAAACAGCTGACCACGTGGGTCACAGCCCATATAACCACTATGACATCGTGTAACCACTGTACCACCAGGGCTCCTGTAAAGTTTAACAGCATCAGAAACTCTACGGAGCAGTTCTACTCTGTCCCATAGAGCAGCTATGAGTAGAAATAACCAGATAACTATGGGAATACAGGGTTTACTACAAAGCCTACATCAGGGAATAGCATTTTAAATATAAATCAACAAATGGAGGTAATAGTTAACACAACATTGATAATAACAAAGCATCTCCCAACTCTCCAATATCTCCCAAATTTAAAAAGATCATTGGAACATCTTATACCTTATTGACTGTACCACTTAGACTTTATAATAATTTTAATTGGCTTTACAAACGGATTTTTATTAGAATTGCATTAAATGTACCAAAAATTTATGAAAAACTGACATCTTTACAATATTCAGTTGAAAATATTCTCTTCATTAACTCATGATTTATTTATGGTTACATTTTTCAATTTTCCTCATGAATATATAAAGGACTACCAAAAAAACCAGGGATACCCCACTTTGCCTAAAAGCTATGCATTTAAGTATTTTTTACAAAACGTTATCACTTTAAAGTACTCTCCATCGCACTTTATACTTCTGTCAACTCGGTGACTCCAATCTTGGAAACATGTTTCAAACTCATGTTTGGATGGCTGACATTACCTCCCTCGTTTTTTTATTCACTTCTTCTACATCACCAATTCAATGTCCTTTCATGTTCCGCTTCATTCACAAAAATAAAAAGAAGTCACATGGAGCGAGGTCAGGTGAGTCAGGTGCGTGGGGCAAGAGAGACATGCTGTTTTTTGCCCAAAACTGATACACTGAGATGGCTGTGTGAGCAAGTACATTGTCGTGGTAGCAAAACCACTCCCCTATCTGCCACAAATCAGGCCTTTTTTGTCACACACTGTCATACAATCTTTTCAGAACCTCTAAACAGAAAGCTTAATTAACAGCCTGAGCTGGTGCAATGAACTCCAAATGCACTACGAGTCGACATTTTCATGCATTTGAGAAGGAACTTGACGGACATACTGAACATCTATTGATTTCACATTTCACCTTTCTTGAAATGAGGAAACCACTCATACACTTGAGTGTTTTCCATAGTGCTGTCCTAGTAAGCAGGATTCAACATCACAACAGTTTTGTGGATTTTTTCCTGAGCAAGAAACAAATTTTCCCAGCTGCCCACTGTTCTTTTAAACTGGCCATGTCAAAAAACGTGGTTTGGATGAAATTATTTTACAAAAAAATGTACTGTGACCAGAGAGAACCTTCCCAGTCAAAGCTACTGGGTGTACTAACTCTGTGTTGCTCGATGCTTGTCTAGTGGGAAAAATGTGTACTACAAAAGCTTCAACCAGCTTTATTCCATTTGTTGTCGTAAAATATGTTTCTCGTATTTTGATATCCTTTAAACATTTTCATATTACAATTAACAGCTCTGCAACAAAATATATTTTTAAAATCCATCCATGCCCTTACGTCAGTTTTAACATAGTAATACTATAGGATAGAGCATAACTGTCTCATATAGTTTCCTAGGTTAAAGCAACTATCACATCTTTCTCCTTCAAAGCAATGGATAAATTTCCTTAGTTAGTAGAATGCTTTAACTATTGTTCCATCACAGCTACTAAGATTTTTATATAAAAAACTCAAATTCAAGTCATCTAGTCAATTCTGCCTCACAGTCAAATCCTATAAGTCAGAGTAGAAGTGCCCTTATAAATTTCTGAGACTTTATATCTTTATGAGAGTAGACAGCCTTATTTATGTCTCACAGAGTGGCTTGTGAGTTGAAACTGCTGACATTGTAGCCAGCAGGTGAACACAAATATGAAATAAACTTTGTGTGCTTTCTAAGAATGTATAAGTAAAGTGAATTTCAAATTTTACTTTTGTTATTTCAGGAAAAGAAAGGTTGTACTCTTTAACTATTTCTTAGAAGTATCCAAAATTAATTTTCTATGAGTAAATAACCACATAAGTAAAATTGAACAATATCATCCACCATTAGTTATTTTTAAAAGAAAACAGTAGAATTTATGTAAATGTCTAACTACATTTTAAAATGAATTTTTAAAAATAGAACAGAAAGAAATATTCAGGTTAAATTATGTACAATATAGAAAAGTAGCGACATATTATTAAGGAAAAAAATTTACTTAATACAAAATACAGATGGAGGGTCAAGATGGCGCCCAAGTGAGCGGCAAGTACTGAATGCTCTTTCCTGCACAGCTGGTCTAGATTTCTGGTGAGAGAACCCCCTGGGTCAACACCTTCCCACCCCACCCCAACTCCCCCACGCATCTGTCCTAAGCAGGATCCCCTGAGATCTGGGATCTGATCCTTGGGACATCTCAGCTCATAAGGTTGAGCTACCCCAGGACACTGCCACCGTCGCCGCAGTCAGCAATTGAGCCACCCTATCCCTAGGCCTGGTATCCATGCCAGGAGCTACCTGGCTGCTCCACTGAGACACATGCAGCTGTGGTGGGATACCCTGCAACAGCAGCCCACTCGCAGTGCTCCACTTGGAGAATGATTTCTCTTTCCAGTGGTTCCTCTCCCCACATGGCAGCGATCCGCCGCCAGGATTAGGTCTCAGATACTGACTTGCAAGTCTACCAGTGGTGGTTTGGTGACCTGAGACTGGGAGGGTGATTCACTCCCACGGATGCCTGGGCAACCTCCACTGGCACCCACTCCACTCTCACGCTCCTGCCATGGCGGCTCCAGCTCCCCGCCTGGGTCTGGTAAATTTCTGCTATGACACGCCCTCTGAGCCCGCAGCCCTGGGAATTAAAGCAATGAACATGCCCACTGCCTGAGCCCAAGCCCTGGGAACTCAAACAATCAACATGCTCACTGCCTGAGCCCACTACGCTTCTGCCCACTCCCAAGCTGGCCCACGCGACTGCAGCACCATGTGGTACGCTCCCAGAACTGGCGGCCCTGAGCGCTCCTGCCTTGAAGTTCCAGCGCGCTCCTGCTGGCACAGGGCCTCATGCTGCTATAGCCTGCTTTCCGTCGGCAAGCTTCTACCTACTCTATCAGCACTCCGGGCTCACAGAGAGAAGGGGGTGGTGTATTCTTGATATGAAGAGCATACGTTCCCCACACGAAGCCTGGCTTTGGAGCCCTAGTTCAGCACCACCTCCCATGGCAGCAAGGCCTCCCCCACATTTGCCTTCTAATAGGCACCTCTAAAAATTAACGGTAAAAGTTTTTTTTTCTTGTTTTTTTTTTTTTCACTAAGCAAGAAAAACGGCTGCTCAGCATGTCCTGGCAGGCCACGTCAAAGCAGCCAAGGGGCATACATGTAGGCTCCAGCCCCCAATTCATTCACTGAAATTTCTGACTACTGACACTGAACCAGGAACTCTGCCTACACAGCAGTCTACCCACCTCTCTAATAGGTCACATGCAGCTCCCTGAAAGCATCCTTAACAGTGACACAGAGAAATACCTAAGTGCCGCTTAGTCTCCAAGTAACATGGGGCCTACAAAAGGATCGAGGAAGCACCAAGAGACACCATCACTCTCAACAAAAAAGCCAGAGAGACAAAATACAGTAGCAGAGTTGATGATACTCACAGAAAAATCAGACACAGATCTGCTACAGAAAGAAATCTTCAGAAGTCTGCTTGGAGTAATACAGGAATTAGGGGAAGCAACACAAAATAAGGATGCAATGATAGAGGAGATGAAGTCCACAATAGAGGGGATGAAGTCCACGCACCAAAGGGAAATACGGGTGCTAACGGCTGAGGCAGCAGAAGGCACACACAAAGTTACAGAATTTGATATTAGATTGGAGAAGGCAGAGAACCACATCAGTGATCTTGAAGACACTGAAACAGTTCTCAGCAAGCGAGAAAGACAGTCAGATAGAAAAAAATAAGAAGCGGAAGATAACCTGAGGTCAACAACAGATGCTATGAAGAGAAGTAATACTTGAATAATTGGTCTACCAGAGCAGGACATACCACACAAGTCAACAGCCAAGATAGCAAAAGAATTTCTGGAAGCAAATTTTCCCACCTTAATGAGTGAGAATCAGGCACTCATACAGGAAGCAGAGAAGACATAACTAGATTAAACCCCAAGAAGAACTCACCAATACTTATAATAGTAAAAATATTCAACTTTGAGGGAAAAGAAAACTTTAAGAGCAACAAGAGAAAGGAAGACAGTTGTATACAAAAGAGCTCAGGTAAAACTATGCTCAGACCTATCAGCAGGCACCATGAAGAGGAGGAGAGTGGAGCAACATTTTCCAAAGGCTGAAAGCAAAATATGCCTACCCAAGAATCCTATACTCTGACAAATTTTCCATTAAGTTAGATGGGGAAATAAGGGTATTCTAGGACAAGGAAAGAATCAAAGAAAAAGGTGCAAGACACCCAACCATGCAGAAGACACTGGCTGACTCACTATGGCCAGAGGATAACTTCCACCAAGCACAAGCAGGAGACCACCTCCATCCAGAAGCCAACACGTTGACAACAATTACCAAGATAATGCAAACTCAGAAGGAAAAGACAAGAAAAAAGCGCCACACACAAACATAGCACACTGATATGAAAGGAGATAGGAAAATACCCAAAACGCAAGACATGGTAGGACAATGAGTCCACAGTTTGTGATAATAACTCTGAATTCCAATAGCCTCAATTCATAGTTTAAAAAAATAAAGGCTTGAGGATTGGCTCAGAAAACATAACCCAACAATCTGTTGCCTGCAAGAGACACTTCTTGCCTGGTTGTGTTGGCATAGTTATTAAAACACTGTGCTGCTAATCACAAGAGACCCATCTTAGGCACGCAGGCAAAAATAACTAAGAATAAAAGGCTATCAGAAAGTACACCAGGCAAATGACAACTTAAAAAAAACAGGAGTAGCAATCCTAATCTCCAACAAATTGGACCTCAAGGTTCAAACCATAAAAGATACAAGGATGGGCACTATATAATGCTCAAACAATCAGTAAACCAGGAACCAGTTAGCAATTTGAATATTCACTCGGCCAACAATGGAGCAGCAAATTTCATCAAACTATTAAAAAGATGAAAAAAGCAATCACATACAAAAAATCATAGTAGGTGACTTTAATACTCCGCTATCCTAGAACTATAGATCACTGGGAAAGAAGTTCAGCAAAAAGGATATAGAGCTAAACAACACAATTAGGCAACTGAGTCTGATAGACATTTATAGAGTTTTCCATCCAAACCCAAAAAATTCACATTCTTCTGAAGCCCACATGGATCATTTTCAAGAATAGATCATGTTGGGACACAAGTCAAGCCTGAATAAATTCAAATACATAAATATTATTCAGATGACTTTCTCAGATTACCATGACATATAGGTGGAGATTAATAAAAGGACGACCAGAAAAACAAGGACAATCAATTGGAGGATGAACAATGATCTACTGCGACATCAATGGGTACAGGTCCAGATTAGGGAGGTTAGGAAGTTTCTACAAACTACTGAGAATGAGAATACAATATATCAAAACCTAATGGATACTGGGAATGCAGTTATCATAGGTAGCTTGAAATCAATAAATGCATATATGAAAAAAGAAGAGAGGCTTATGACTGATACATTATCATAAAATCTCCAACAGTTAGAACAGAGTCAATAGGACAACCCCTCCAATAGCAAAAGAAAAGAAATCAGGGCAGAGTTAAACCAGGAGAACACAAGAGAACTACGAAAAGATTCATGCATCAAAATGCTAGTTCTCTGAAAGGACCAACAGAATTGACAGACTGCTGGCAAACCTAACCAAGGAAAGGAAGGAGCAAACATCAATAGGCAGGACGAGAGATAAAATAGAGCAAAGTACAACAGATCCTACTGAGATTAAAAGGAAAATGCAAAGTACTATGAAAGACTGCATTCCAATGAATTCAGAAACGTGGAAGATATGGACAAATATTTGGAAAAACAGTCCCTCCCTAAAATATCTCAGACAGAGGTGAAGAACCTCAACAAACCCATACGAAAAGAAGAAACACATAGGGCTATCAAGAAACTACCAACAAGAAAAGCCTCCAGAACAGAAGGCTTCACAGAGGAATTCTACCAAGCATTCAGGACAGAGTTGACACTGATCCTCCACAAAGTACTCCAGCATAGAAAAGGAGGGCAAACTCCCAACTCATTCTACAAAACCTGTATAACTTTGATACCCAAACAGGGCAAAGACTCCACAGGTATAGAGAACTACTGATCCACATCTCTAATGAACATAGTTTCAAAATTCCTTAACAAATACTGACAATAGAATACAAAAGTATATAAAACATATCATTCACCATGACCAGATAGGATTCATTCCCGGGATGCATGGATAGTCTAAAATCGGAAAATCCATCAATATTATATACACTACATTGATAAGAAAAACTAGAAGAACCACACAATACTATCGATAGACACAGAAAAAGCATTTGACAACATCCAACACCCATTTCTAATACAGACATTCACAAACATAGGACTGGAAGGAAAATTCCTCAAGTTAATACAAACCATCTACAAAAGCCAACAGCCAATATCATAGTCAATGGAGAAAATAAAAAAACAACCCCACTGAAAAAGGGTACCAGACAAGGATGCCCCTTGTCCCCACTTCTATTCAATATCATACTGGAGGTTATAGCTAACAACATAAGACAGTGGATGGACATTAGAGGAGGTGAATGTATTGCTATTTGCAGACAACATGATCCTGTACATTGAAAACCCCAAAAGCTCTACAATGGGAATATAGAGGAATATAGAAGTGGCAGGATACAAAAGCTACAAACAGAAGATGACACATTTACTATATACAGCAGACAAGACCATGGAAAAGGAGATCAAGAAAGCAGTATCGCTCACAGTAGCCAAGAACAAACTGAAACACCTAGAAATCTATTTAACAACAACAACAAAATCCTAAGGTCTTATACAAGGAAAATTACCCTACTACGGAAAATCAAAAGCAACCTCCACAATTGGGAGAACATCACATGCTTTTGGATTGGAAGACTCAACATAGTAAATGTTAATCTTACCCAAAGCCCTATATAAGGCTAACGCTATTCCGATTCAAATACCAACAACCCTCTTCAAAGAATTGGAAAAACTGACAGCCAATTTTATATGGAGAGGGAAGAAGCCCAGAATCAGGAGAGAAATCCTCAAAGAGGAGGACAAAGTTGGAGGACTTGCTTTATCTTATTTTAACACCTTCTATACAGCCACAGTGGTCAAAACAGTGTGGTACTGGTAATAATGACAGATACTCTGACCAGTGGAAAAGAATAGAAAGCCCAGAAGTAAAACCATCAATATATAGACAACTGATCTTCAATAACGGTCCCAAAAGTATCACGTGGGAAGCTGTTGCCTTCTTTAACAAGGGGTGCAGGAAACAATGGATATCCACATGTATAAAAATGAAACAAGATGTTTACCTCACCTCATGCACAAGAACAAACTCAAGGTGGATCACAGACCTACACGTAAAATCTCAAAACATCAGGACCATCAAGGATGGAATCTAGACTAGCCTAAGTCATTGGCACAGGGAATTCATAGGCTCACAGCAATAGGGAAGGATACACACACAGGTGAACTGGAAATTGACAAATGGGATTTAATAAGAATAAAATACCTGTGTGACCCAAAAGACTTCACCAAGAGGGTAACAATGCAAACCAGAGACTGGGAGTGAATTTTTAGTAATGACACATTAGACAAAGGGATTATTACTAAAATCTGTAACACCCTCCTGACCGGCAAAAAGAGGAAAACAGTTAACCCCCTAAGGAAGTGAGCAAAAGAATTGAAAAGAACTTTCACTGGGGAGGAGACCCGTGCGGCCAACAAACACACGAGAAAGTGTGTCCCTTCATTAGTCATAAGAGAAATGCAAATTAGAACAATCATGAGATACCATCAAACACCCCTGATGTTAGCCCAAATCAGAAAATCAGAGAGCAACAAATGTTGGAGGGGATGTGGCGAAGTAGAAACACTCCTCCACAGCTGGTGGTGGTGTAGAAAAATGTACAGCCACGGTGGAAAAAGATCTATGAATACTTAAAGAAAATGGAAATTGAGATACTTTCTGACCCAGGTATCCTTCTACTAGGCATATATGCAGAGGAGGTATGAAATAAAACATGGCCAGTCATCTGCACTCCAATGTTTATTGGGGTGAAATTGTCAAACACAAAGAGTTGGAACCAACCTTAATTTCCATCGATAGATTAGTAAATTGGCAGACACACATGATGGAATACTATGCACCACTAAAAAGCACAGACGATCACGTGAAAAACATCATTTCATAGGAAGAGTTGGAAGGAAAAATGTTAAGTGAGGAGGTAAGCCAATCTCAAAAGGACAAATATAACATGAGTTCCCTGAGGTAAGTACAATCAGCACAGCAGAAAAAGAAGAAAAGAGACAGGCAGTTGGGGGGGACAGTCAGACGAAACCCAGGAAGGTACATGTGAATCGAACATAAAAGAAGGGGAAAGGAGCGGGAGAAAAGGGATGGGGAGAAACTGAAATGATGACATGTGGGGAACTAACTCACCCAGGAAGAGAATATTGGATGTGTCTCCACAGAATTGGGACGTGCATACAGATCCCACCATGACATGCCAAACCAGCAGGGCAATGTAACACATGGAGGAATGCATGAAAACACTGGACTACAGGGCCAGCCCACTCCCAGTCTGGAAGTGTGTGCCGCAGAGAACAACACCAGACCTTCAGGTGGGGGAAAGGAGCCAACCTACCATGCCGACACGGAAGCAAATCAAGAAAGAAAAAAATAAAGGGGCAGTCGGCCTAGACTCCATATAAGCACACCAAGCCCAAAGGATGAGTTCCCTGCATGGAGCTGCTAAGGCACTGAGAGGACTGAGACTACCAACAGCTCAAGACATGTTGTCCCCTAACTGGAGCATTTTGCGACAGAGGACAATAATGGGGACACATGGCGGGGCAACAGTGTGAGAATGTAGCATAACAGATCAACAATTGGATTAAAGCATATCCACAGAGACCCTGAGGAACCCCAAGAATGGACTTCGGGCTAGGAGGGGCAGCCCCTGGATTTCCCCGTGTCATGGGAGCCAGCAAACCGACCTGGAGCTTTATATGGTTTTCTTTTTCTTTTTTGTTCCCTCATTTTGGTTTTTTTTCCCTCTCTTCTTTTTTCAACTGTATGTTTTCGTATTGTTTGGACTAGGACATTGCTGGTTTGCCTAATTATATGTGTTGAACATTGGAGGGAAGTTCGGGGATAAGGTAATGGGGCCAATGGCCCCAGAAGGTAGAAGGGGAAGAAGGAAGTGGGGAGCAGGGTGTGGTGATCGGATGGTGTCATGGACAGGCGAACAACTAAGGAATCAAAACCCACATCTAGGAGAGGGTAGAGATACTGTGAGTATTAGAGCAACACCAAGCTAGTGGAGAGGAAGCACTAAAAGGTGGAAGAAGGGGAAAAGTGATGGTGGGGAAGGAGGAGGCTAAGGGAAGCAGAAGATCTAGGAAGTAAAGGCATGGATAGGGAGATTAACGGGTGTGCAGTTATGTAAATACATTAATCCCTAACAACAGAGGAATTGGCCTATGTACATTTATTTATAAGGCAATACCCTGAGGCTGCAGACGAGCCTTGGGACTTGGGCCTTGGCTGATACCTTCCCTCAATACAAGCACACTTTGTTCTAACAAATTGGCATTCTGTGATGCTCCCCTCCACATGACTGCTGAAGACAAAATGGGTGCATAAGCACATGTGGTGAAGACAAGAGGATGGTGTCCAGCTATTAAAAGATATAGTGTCTGGGGTTAAAGGATTAAAGTTAAAGAAGTGGACATCCAACAGTGAAGCAACAAGCCCACATGGAAGAAGCATACCAGGCAGTGCGAGCGTAAGGTGTGGAGACCGGGCAACAGGCATCAGAAGATTCACAACAAACAGTAAACAAACAAAAATGCATTGGTGAGAATGGAGGGGGGTGGGATTGGAGACCCAAAGCCTATCTGTGGACAATGGAACATCACCCCACAGAGGGGTCACATCAATCAGGGTACAGAAGAGCACTAATGGATCATGCAATATACATATGATCCCTTGAGGCCTCCTCACCCCCTCTATCATGACGCCAGTGCTGCTTCCCACTCTGGACTAGACGGGAACATGTACATAGGTATAGATAAGATAAAGCTCATGACACATGGAACCCAGGAACAGGAATGGAAATAGAGATACCAAAAGGGTAGGGGGAAGGCGGGGAGAGGTAAGAAGAAAGAGGGGCACTGATCACAATGGATGGCATATAACCACACACCTCCAATCCAAGGGGAAGAATAACAGAAACCAGAAGGGAAGGGAGCCAGTATTTGGTGTGAAGATTTGAAAATAATTAATAATCTATAATCTATCAAGGGGCTACGAGGGTTGGGGGTTGGAGGGAAGAAAAAAAAGGAGCTGATCTCAAGGGCTCAATGTCTAGAAAAGAATGATGGAATATATGTACTAATATGTCAGATAAAACTGAAAGATGGATTGTAACAAGAGTTGGAATAGCCCCCAATAAAATGATCTAAAAAAACCTTCAAAATACAGGTCTAATTTTACTCAGATTAAATATGTATGAATACACAAGAAACTTGAAGAAATGATACCAAATTATTAATAATCATTTTCTTTGAGTAGTTGTACTGTCTGATATTTTTATAATCTTCCTAATATAATTCTGTATATCTCAAGGAACAAAATAATACTTTCAGGCATAAGTATATACATATTTGTGTTATGTGCTACAGAAATGTAATGAATTCTATTTTAAAGTAAAAATATCTAATTTCACTACATAGTGACATCTAATTTACATCTATTATATTTTGAAATCAATCAGGATATGATTAAATGCAGATATATAACTACATAAAAATTCAGAACTGTCAGGCAATTCATGTCATCCAGGTTAACAAACTTCCTGCATTTTTAAAATTACTGCTCTCTCAGAGGAAGGAAGTCCTGAGAGAATAGACTTTGGGGCCAGGGGGTGGCACCACAGCAGACTCGACCGAAAAATACTCCTAAAGGTCAACAAACAGATCTTGAAGTATTTACAGGCCTTTTTTTGGTCATTGGTTTTTGTTGTTGATTTATTTTGTTGCTTTGTTTTGCTCTTCTTTTTATGCATATTATTATCCCTGCAGGTCTATCTAGATAAGAGAAGCAGGATAAACAATCTGGAGGAGAAAACAACAGGACCAACAATCGGAGAGGACATGGGAGAGGGGGTGGTGGGGGAAAGGGAGTGGTGGTTAACAAACCCAGGGACAAGGGAACAACAAGTGATTCAAAATCAGTGGCAAGGAGGATGTAAGAGGCTTGGTAAAGCTTGATCAAAGGCAATGTAACCGAGAGAAATTACTGACCCCAAATGAAGGCTGAAAATGATAGTGGGTTAAGAAGAAAATGGAAATAGAGGAAAGAACTAGGAAGCAAAGGGCATTTATAGAGTTCTAAATACAGGCATGCACACATGTAAATATATTTATATATGATGATGGGGAAATAGATCTATGTGCATATATTTATAGCTTTAGTATTAAGGTAGCAGATGGACATTGGACCTGCACTCAAGTACTCCCTCAATACAAGAACACTTTGTTCTATTAAATTGGCATTCCATGATGCTTACCTTCCTGACATGATCGCTGAAGACAAAGAGAGTACATAAGCAAATGTGGTGAAAAAAGCTGATGGTGGCTGGCTATCAAAAGATACAGAGTCTGGGGTTTCAAAGACTTGAAGATAAATAAGCAGCCATCTGGTTCAGAAACAATAAAACCCACATGGAAGAAGCACACCAGCCTGTGGGATAACAAGGTATGGATGGGATCAGGCATCAAGCATTAAAAACAAAAAATTTTATCATTGTGAATGAGAAGAAGTGCAGAGTGGGGACCCAAAGCCCAACTGTAGGCAACTAGATTTCCTCTTAAAGAAGGGTTGCGGGGAAGAAACGAGCCTGTCAAGGTGCAGTGTAGCAACATGAAACACACAACTTTCCTCGAGTTCGTAAATGCTTCCTTTCCCCCACTATCATGATCCCAATTCTACCTTACAAATCTAGCTAGACCAGAGGATGTACACTGGTACAGACAGGAACTGGAAACACAGGGAATCCAGGACAGATAAACCCCACAGGACCAGTGGTGAGAGTGGCCATACCGGGAGGGTGGAGGGACGGTGGGGTAGAAAGGGAGAACCGATCATAAGGATCTACATATAACCTCTTCCCTGGGGACAGACAACAGAAAAGTGGGTGAAGGGTGACGCCGGACAGTGTAAGACATTGTAAAATAATAATAATTTATGAATTATCAAGGGTCCATGAGGGAAGAGGATGGGGAGGGAGGGGAAGGGAAAAATGAGGAGCTCAAATAGAAAGCAATTGTTTTGAGAATGATGATGGCAACAAATGTACAAATGTGCCTGACACAATGGATGGATGTATGGATTGTGATAAGAATTGTATCGAATCCCCAATAAAATGATTGAAAACCCCCCAAAAACAACAAAAGACAAAAATTACTGTTCTCACTAGATTTTCTTTTAGTTCCCTCTGACTCATGGCAATCTTACTTATAATAGAATGAAATCCTCCAGTTGATTGATGTGTTTGTGTCCACTGTTGTAGCTATTGTGCAGTCAATCCATTTCACAGAAGGGGGTCTTCACTGTCACAGTCTGCTACTTAAATTGAAGTCCCTGATCTCAATATTTCTTCAATTTTGGCTGAATAAATTATTCTCCATTTTTCAATATTTTACTCTTACCTGAAATCTAGTTTTCTGAGGAACTCTCTTAAATAGAGGCCAATTTTTGTCCAATGCCATACTCACCTCAGGATCAAAAGATGAAAATAATTTTCATGGCCAAAGTAATAAAAAATTTAAATGAAAACAATAAACTAATAGATCAAGCACCTTAAATGGTGCAAAGCAACAGAAACATAAAAACAATTACACCATTGTCCATAGTAATCAAAAGGTCCAAAACTACTAATAAAATCTTAAAATAACCAATAAACTAGAAATATTTCAAAGTCACTGAAAATGCTATATGTCTGAAAGTGCAATTAAAACAGCATTCATTGTGCAACTTGTAACACTAAGTATCGCCTAGAGGAGAAGGAATGGGACATTACAAGTCAGTAACCTCAGCTATAACACAAACAGAAAAATGGGCAAAATTAAATACAAAGTAAACAGAATGAAATCATTAAGGCCAAAGTCAAAATCAGTAAAAGGAAAGGTATAAAAATAGAAAAAACAGTAGTATCATAATCTGGTTCTTTAAGAGGAATATAATTGATAAACCTTAAGCTAGAAATATAATCCAAGTGATATCAGAGGCAGTCATAAATAAAAAGGAAACATAAGTGTCGTTAAATTTTATAGATCTGTAAAATATGTTAAATATATTGCCTTAAATCTATGAGAGCATTAAAAAAGTAGTTTAAAAACTTTCTACAATGAAAACTCCCACCACAGATAGCTACTATAGTGTGCCAAATATTTAAGAAGAAATAATTTAAGGAATATAATATTCTACACACTGTGTCCTAAGTGTATACATATACATATCAGAGTTAATCAAACTGCATACTTTAAATATATGCAGTAGCTGTTAACCATGTCTCAATGAAGCATGATTCCATTAACTAGAAAGAAGAGCAGGAGGGACACAGAATAGTTAGTGTTCTGTCAAAGAAGAGATTAGGAGTTATTCAAGTAAAAAATGAAGCAAAAATAAGTTTGTGGAGAAAAATTAAAAAACGAAATAAATGAAAAATGTCAGAAGAAAAGGACAAATGAGAAGTATAAAAAGAGATATTTCCAAGTTGAAAAGAACAGGTTGCTAAATCCAGAACAGTTATTTAGAAATAGGGCAGAAATACAACTTTACAGTTAATAATACATGAAAGAAAGTTCTAGAAATTGCTGGATATTCATTTATTACTTGAATTCCTCATCCTACCCTTTAGGATTGTTTATATAATGTTTACTCTACATTACGTCTTTAAAGTGAGGGAAGGAGAGAGAGATTTAGACTCACAGCACAAAGCCTGTGTGTACGAAGTTTGGGTGATACCATGCTTGCAAGTAAATCAATCTAGAACATTAGAAATTCCCCAATTTTGTCCACTGTCTTATAAAGAACTACAACTACCAACTCCCTTATTTCCTCCTCAGTTTTACAATTTACAAATAACTACAGAAAAACACAAGTAAACTTTCTCAAGAACAAATTTTGTAGTTTACTATATAATCTAAGGTATAATTTTTAAATACTTGCTAGGGTTTTTAAAAACTAGAAGTCTATCATTATTCTTGCCCAATAATTCCTTGGAGTGCTAATCAAAAAAATTTAGTGTAGTTGTCCAGTATAGTTGTCCTAAAATAAAATCCCACTGTGAACAATATTCACAATACCAAGGCTTACATCAGATCAGTTCAAAAATTATTTCAATCTACACAGATAAACATGACAAAAGCTTACCTGTATAGTCGCATTTCACTTAGCTTTATTGTTATCAAGTCAATAATAGGTGGAGGGTTACTCTGACCCTCTGTTATCATATGGAATGTGTTTGTCATTGTAATTAGTCCAAAATCAGCAACAAAAACATTTTCAGAAACTGGAGACTGTGGGATGACCACAACTGGGGCTTTGATGTGAATGTCCAGTGCCATTCTGGAACTCCTTTTTGCCAGTTCTTTTACGCCAGTAGCGGCCATGCCTGCTGCCTGAACCGTGGCCTCAGCCAAGGCTTTCTTAGCTGCTTGAAAATTGTCTATAAAAGCCTAGGAAAAATTTAAAACATTCCTAGTTACACTAGTGAATAAGTAAGAATACAATGATTTTGCTGCACAAAGAAAAATTTTACTTTCTGTTAAAAAAGTTTGAAAATAAAAAGATAACAGATACACTAATACAAACTGATACTATAATTTTTGTCCCTGAAGCCAAGTAAAATGTGGATATCAGATATTTCAACTATAACTATTTCCCCTAATGTAAAACTATGGCTAATCAATCAGATATATAAAGGGGCTGCAGAAAAGTAATTTAAAAATATAATTAAAAGATAATGGAGTTTTTCTACAATCTTTTAGACCCTATCTTGGATTCCCATGTATAACCACCATAAACAGTAAACATAGGCCTATAGATTTAAAAAAGTTATTAAACAATAATATATGCTTTTTCAGGAACTCTGAAAAAAGTTTTCTAATTTCCAAATTATGGCAGGGGAATACTTCAATGACCCAAAACATAATTGCTTAGACTTGTACCTAATTTTTATTTTGTAGGGAAAGAAATGACATTTAAGTTTTACTAACTTATGAGTATAAGGATATTACAAGAGCTCTGTAACATAATACTAAGGTGCTACAAAAGGAAATCAATCAGGCAAAGCCTCCTTGCTCATCCTTACTAGTAAGTATAAAAAGGCTAGCTATAGGAAATCGTAGGTGGCAACCTCACATAAAAAGACAGTAAATGTACAAACCCCGTTTATTTAAAATCAATTTCTGATAAAAGGAAGCTCTGTAGCCTTAGAATATATGCAAGTAAATGTATAAATATAGACTTTGCTCATTTATTAGCAAAAAGGACTGCTTATTCTATAAAATCCTTAGATTTCATTATCTAGTTTCTACTACAGAAAAATAGAGACATTTTAGAAAAATAAACAGCAACGTCATAAACAGAGTTTACTCAGAGGAAAAAAGTGCCCGTTCATAGTGCAAAGACAGACACACAAACCCAAACTATGAAAAGAACAAACCTTTTTAAAAAGCACTTCATTTAAAAACAAACCATATGCACTTTCAAGAATAAAATCCATTCACATCAGTATTAATTGGCACGGACACAACTCTTCACGATGACTGCGGCTATTTAATGTGGCTCACCTAGCCCAAGTCTCTAGCTCCCACTAAGCGACCTTTCCCAGCGCGGGTCTGGTGAGAACGTAAGGAAGATTGTGACGGATTAAGGTTCTCTGGAGTGCCATAAAAAGAGCCCTCTGAGAATCAGGAGAGTTCACAACCCAGCACGAGCCAGGAGTGGAGCACAACCTCTGTGCCCAAGATCTTTTGCACAGTGAATTTCTGGGATCCCGATAATCCCTTGGACATCCTAGGAACAACAGCAGAATTGGGAGCAAAAGCATGAAACCAAGTGATAGACTTCCCACCCCATGGAGAAAGTGGGTCCTGTGTGCAGGAGCCTGGCTTCCGGAGCTAATTTGCAGATACCTGGAGCATAAGCAGCAGGCCTTCCGCTGAGGCACATAGCAGAGTGAGGTGCCCTTTGAACATTTATTAGCAGATATAGCAGAACTTGGTAACCTGTCCTGAAAAGCAACTCTACCCTGAGATTTTCTCACTGGCATTACAACTTGTTAGCTTCCTTAATAAACTCTTTAATCATGAGTTTTGTCAGTTGAGTTCTGTGTAGCCATTGCAATGAATATTAGGACCCAGAGAAATAAAATACAGAACACTCATTGAAACAATAAAATGACCTCAAACAACACAAAATTCAGTGAGCGATTTCGTATTTTTTCAATTAGACCTGGGTATGAAGTAGATCAAAGGGAAGTTTAAATGAATTACGTATAAAAATGTAATTTATATACAACAGCCTATTTGAAAACATATGTATGTATATGTGTGCTAAAAACTAATATGTCAACACAGATTTCAGTCAACTTAAATATTCCCTGTGAAAAGGTCCTAGAAATTAGGCATGATATATGAGGGATGCAACAGCAACAAAAAAACCTGGAACTGTGCTGGAGGGAGTGGAGCCTTTAAAGTACGCGTATTTCGCTCTAGGCGAGCATGGAACAACTCACTCTGAGCTAGTGCACACAGTGGTGTTGCCTGGGAAGGTTCTTAATGGTCACTGTGAATTTTTTTGTCAAAGAACTTTCCCTTTAACGCAGTGTGTTGTGATGGCTGATTTAAGAGAACAGTGTGTGACTATAAAATTTTGTTTTCTGCTCAGGAAAAATGCCACAAAACTGTTGTGATGTTGAACAGAGCTTACAAGGGCAGCGCCATGGGAAAAATTCAAGTGTTTCAAGAAAGGTGACATGTCAATTGATGACAAAGCTCTTTCAGGATGTTCCAACTTCCTGAACAGAAGAAAATGTTGACTTATAGTGCATTTGGAACGTGTTCCACCAGGTCAAACTGTGAATCAAACTTTGTAATTTCGCGGTTTTGACAAGGCCTGAGTTTGGGCAGATAGGAGACTGGTTTTGCCAACATGACAATGTACCTGCTCATGCAGCCATCTCATTGCGCCATTTTTTGGGCAAAAATCAGCATGCCTCTCTTTCCCTACACACCTTACTCACCTGACCTCTCTCTGTGTGACTGCTTTTTGTTTCCATAAATGAAAAGGGACATGAAAGGGCAGCAATTTGACAACATGAAGGAGGTGAAGAAAAAAAAAACCAAGGCAGATACTATCAGCCTTCCAATGAGTTTGAAACATGTTTCCAAGAATACAAATGTAGGTTTAACAAATGTATTAAGTGTAATGGAGAGTACACTTTGAAGGAGATAAGATTGTTTTGAAAAAAAAAAATCTGGTTTTTTTTCCAGTGGGGGTGGGGGTAACTTAAAATTTAAGAGGAGTCAAACAAACACTTCTTGCTATTTATCACTAGCTTGGTACATAATAAATAATTTATAGCTAGTATAGAAGAATAAAAAAAGTTACCATACATACCAATATAGAATAGAGAAATTTTGTGACAAAAACCACTTCAATGCAGCCAACAGTTAAATTAACATGAGCGTCAACCACTTTCATATCTGTGTATGCACGGCCAGCAGTTGCATCCATGTAAGTAACCATTCTGAAGCTAAAGACTTCTTTTGCAGTGATATAAAGAGCCTTGAAGAGAGAAGGTTCAATGACTAAAATCAAGTGTTTGTACGGCATACATTCAATACATGATAGAATAACAAAATAAATACATGTTCCAAAAAGGTTCCAGCTAGTCAAGCCAAGTACATATAGGCAACAATTTTAACAACTTATTAGAGTGTACACTCCACAGTATTTCAAATTGGGGGTGACAGTTCCCTTTAAGGGTCATGATATCAGTTTTGATAAGTCTGGCCCAGCAGTTTACTTTGAACAGAAGAGAAAATAACAGAATATTAATTTCTATTTAGTATAGATATTTCTGTACATTAGCTACATAAATTTATTTTTGAGTCACAGTTAAAAAAGTTTGTAATACACTCTTCCTATACAACATATTGAAATCAACTTTATAATTGAAGTACTGTATATACTCGTGTATAAGCCAACTTTTTCAGCATAAAAAGTGTGCTGAAAACCTGGAGTTCGGCTTACACATGAGTCAGTGGTACCCCAGCGAGGTGTAATATCTTGCTGAGGCCCCCTGACGTAACAGGACCAGCGCCTGTTATGTCGCGGTGATTGCCATTTCTCCACTGTTCATTCAAAGCCCCACTGACACTGCAGGGCTTTGAATGTTTGTTTACTCACATCTAACAAATCAGAGCCGTCCTATGACGTGGACGGTTGCAATTTGCAGAAGCACCCGTAGTGATTCACTTACACCAGCAGCTGAACTGGTAAAGATGTGTCTCTGGCTATGCTCATTTCTCCTCTCTGGCCTCTGTGCTAATTTACATCCTGCATCCCCCGCCCGCACAGACTCCCCCCCTCCCCTCCGGGCTAACATGTTGCGGGAGAGGGGATTACCATGAAATTTCTTTTCCAGAATCTTGTTTATCCTATTAGAAATGGATACTCTTGAACCGAAACAACAACACCGGTTATATGAGGCTGGTTTCAAAATGAAGGTTGTGTCAAGAGCAGAAGAGAGCAATAACAGTATTGCAAGGAGGGAATTCTGTGTTGACGAAAAGCAAGTGAGGGAGTGGCAGAAAATGAAGGCTAACTTGGAACAGATTCCAACAGCGAAAAAAGCTCGTCGTGGTTTAAAGTCTTTTTATGAGAGTGAATTGCATAAATGGGTTATGGAATGTCGTCAAAATGGTTACTGCGTAACACACATGGGAATCCACATATGTGCTGTACAAAAGTCTAAGGATGACAAATATAAAGCACCAGGCATTGAAACATTTTCGTCAGCAGGATGGTGTACCTGCTTCATGAATAGGTTTGGCCTACTATGTTTGAGACAAATATTTCCCAGAAATTGCCACAAGACCTTGAAGAAAAAATTATGTCATTCCAGTCATTTATTACAAAACAAAGAAGTCTTTATATTTATGACCTGGCAGATATTGGGAATATGGATGAAACTGCCATGACTTTTGATCTTCCAAGCAATAGAACTGTGGCAAGTTTAAGAGAAAAAAATCGATTTTTCTCAAAACCACAGAAAATTTTAAAAAACACATTATAGTTGTTCTATCATGTTTGGCTAATGTAATTAAGCTGTGTCCTGTCGTTATTTTTAAAGGAAAGACCTTGCCTAAAAAGATCAATTTCCCACTAAGAATTACTGTGCATGCACATGTTAAAGGCTGGATGGATGAAGACGGAACAAAAACATGGCTGAAAGAAATTTGGAACCAACGACCAGGCACAGCCTTAAAGAAAAAGCCATCGTTACTTGTTTGGGATATGTTCAGAGCCCACCTATCGAAGGACATAAAAAAAATTGGCAAAACCTAGTAAAGTTACTTTGGCCGTTATTTTAGGTGGGCTTAGATCTGTACTGCAGCCTCTGGATGTAACTTTGAATAAGCCTTTTAAAGACCATGTGTGAAGGATGTGGCATGAATGGATGACATCTGGTCAAGCCGACTAACAAAAGGAGGAAATCTCACGAAACCTGACATAGAGTTAATAGCAAAGTGGGTTCAAGATGCATGGGAAGACATTCCAGAAGACATGGTGGGACGTGCCTTCCAGAAATGTAGTATTAGTAATGCTACGGATGGCAGTGAAGACTACGCTTGGTATGAAAATGACAGCAGTGATGGTGATGACGGCGATCTCAGTGAGGACAGCGTCTATGATGACCTCACACCAGCTGAAGCTCTGCATTGGGATACGGATGATGATGAGGAATCCAGTTTTGAAGGACTGTAACTCTCTACATTTTAGCTTGGTTGCTGATTGAGCTCAGGGAATAGTACTCTTAAGGTATCATTGTTGATACCTTATTGTTTTTTGTTGAACCTATTTTCCACTTACTGTGCTGGTTTACTAATGTTAAATGACTGTTGTCCTTTTATGTTTTTTTATTTAAAATAAATATTTAAATACATTACCCCACTGATATCTCCATTTTTAGTAATTTTATTTTCACTTGTTTTGATGATTGAAATTCACTGATAGCTTCTGCATTTTCCACCCTAGGCTTACACTCGAGTCAATCAGTTTTTCTGGTTTCCCAGGTAATAATTAGGTGCCTCGGCTTAGATTCGGGTTGGCTTATATTCGAGTATATAGGTACTTGTTTTAAGTTTCTAAACTTCCTCAATGATTTCTCTTCCTATCATCTATACTTTTTTTGTTCATTGTTTTATGACTAGTCATAATACTTGCCAAGTAAGAGCTGAAAATATCAAGCTCTGCATCTCCAGTTATACATAATTGGTGGACACAATATTGGACATACCTGCAGGTATGAAATGTTAATACAACTTTGAAACTAACAGCTTATAGCTTTCTCAACTTTACTAAATACTAGAATCAAGGGCAGCAGGCTGAAGAATAGTCATCAATGGGTAAATTAATTCTTAAAACAGAATAAAGAATTTCTCAGGAGTCAGAGCTTTGAAGGATCCATCATGGCTAAGAAACAAGACAAAGCTACAATAAGATTATCGGTGTTCTGAATTCACATGGCCAGAAGAAAAGGAAGTGCCATTCAAACTCTAAAAATATTTTTTTTTAAGAAAGAACAAAAGAAAATCACAAAATTGTAACTTTTCTTGAAGTCATTAGGATCACATGTACTCTCAAGGAGAAAAAGATCAAGTACACCAGCTCACAAGCTAGATTACACAGCTAAAATGTTTAACAAATTGGTAATGGTTGACTGTGGTTTAATGTGCGATGGAGAATGCCAAGGAACCACACACAGAAAAGGTGTTTACACTCAGCCCATAGTACTTCATGAGTCTCTAATGGGAGCATAGGAAAAAGACAAGGAGCAAGGTAAGAGTCGAAGAGCAAGTTTCTTTTAATACAATAAGCCTGAAAGAGAGAAGCCTCTACTGAAGAAAATGCTCAAAGTACAAGCAAAATTATTCGCTTCTCTGAAAAAAATCCTAAGTATCTAGGCAAAGGGAAAGCTGTCCAAGTGAAGACACAATACTCAATGCTCCAGACACCAAGAAAAATGAAAAGTCGCCCCTGAACTTACAGAAGTATAAGAAACCATCCTGGGAAATGCTGTACAAGATCACTATTGTAAAAAGTCAAAGGTTTTTTCTACCAAATAAAGTATCATTTGTTGGGCAGAGAGGGGAAGTCACCGGAGAAAAAGTAGACTGCTGTTAACTTAGCTGATGAGGAAGGAAATAAGACAGTGAAAGAGAGGTCAGCCAAAAGTTAAGCAAGAAGGGTTAGATACTGTGAGCACAAGAGTTAAAAAAGAAAGAGTTAAAAGCAAGAGAGATCTTACTGCTATCTACACAAGTCTTCAATAACCATAATCTACAAGCAGACACACAACCATGAGTGATTGGGGAGGGAGAGTGGGAATGCATACAAGCTTCAGAGAAACGATCTACAAATTCAATGTATTCCCAATCCAAATTCCAGCATCATTCTTCAAAGAAATGGAAAAATTAATTACCAAGTTCATATGGAAAGGGAAGAAGGCCAAGATCGGCAAGAAACTCCTCAATAAAAAGAACACAGTAGGTAGTCTTGCACTACCTGACCTCAAAAGCAACTATACAGCCAGAGTAGTCAAAATAGCCTGGTACTGTTATAATGATGGATACTCAGACCAATGGCAGAAAACCCAGAAACAAAAACATCTGCATACAGACAAATGATTTTTTATTAAGGTCCAGTAAGCATTAAGTGGAAAGCAGACGTCCTTTTCAATAAACGGTGTTGGAAATGCTTGATATCCATGAGTAGAAGAATGAAACAAGACCCATATCTCCCTCCATGCACAAAAACATCAAGGTGGATCAAAGACCTAAATGTAAAACCCAAGCTATCAGGATCATCAGTGAGAAAATGAGGAGCAGATGATGTGTGATTCATTGGCACTGGTCTGGTTCTTTACCAGGTGGTCTAGTCCCCAGCCAGAAGACTGGATTCACTGCAAGCCTGAGCTTGTCCCTGTTCTGCTGCTTGTTACTACCACAGTGGACTCAGGCAGGATTTGTCCTTTTGTGCTTGACTAACTTCACTCAGCATAACGTCTTAAAGATCCCTCCACGACTTGAAGGGTCTCATTGCTATTTTTCAGGGATGTGTAGTATTCCCCTATGTGCATGTACTAGAGTTTTTTGATCCAATTTTCTGTTGATAGGAATTTAGGCTGTTTCCAGCTTCTTGCTTTTATGAACTGTGCTGTAAAGATGGGAAACCAAACATCGGTTCATGATCTGTTTATTTTGGGGGATGTGTATGCCCAGTAATGGCACTGCTGGATCATATGGTAATTGAAATGCCATTTGTATTAGAATGTCATATCATCTTTCACAGTGGTTGCGCACATTTACAAGTCCACCAGCAGTGAGTAAGAGTTCCTATCTTACCACTCTCTCTCCAAAATTTGTTATTCTGTTTTTTAAAATTTGGCTACAGTAATGGGAGTTCAGTGGGAGCTCACTGTTGTTTTTTGACTTGCATTTCCCACATGACTAGTGACCAGGAGCAATCCGTCATGTGTCTATTAGCCATTTGAGTGTCATCCTTTGTGAATCATCTGTTCAAGTCTTTTGCCCATCTTCTCAGAGGGCTATTAGCTTTTTTCTTTTTGTAAGCTTGTAAAAGTCTGCAAATTTTAGTATAGTCCTTTGTTATGTAATTACTAAATATTTTACCCCAGTGTGTGGGTTCTCTATTGACTCTTTCAATAGTCTTTCGATGTATACAAGTGTTTATTTTTAATAGGTCCCATTCATCTATTTTACCTTCCACGGAGTGTATTTCCATTGTTATTTCTGATAGCACGTGTATTCTCTGAACTAAGATTTCTAGGTTTGCCTCAATTTTATCAGTCTCTACACAAGCAGCCATTGTAATGAGATGTTAATTAAGTCCACATGGAAGCAAACCATCATCAATCATGAAAAGATTGGTATCCATATAATCTGAAGCCGAGGGAGGGATTAATATCAGAGTCTAATTTTTGAGAATCTAGATGCGTGAGAGCCCAAGATCCCTTGAGGGATGGGAAGAAAGTGGTCACTAAGCAGAGTGCTTGGGAAAGAGGAGTATAGATGATCAAAGGCAGAAATTTGACCAGAACAGTCACAACTATGACAGCAGATCCCCTCTGTGATGCAGGCTGAATCTGATGTGGTTTCCAAAATTTTGTGTGTTTTTGTTTTGTTCAGATTTTGTTCATTCATACATATTAGAGTGTATCTCAGAGGGGTTGTATCAATGAAAGTAACCCTCTTGAAGCTGTGTTATGTGCTTTTCTATTTTTTGGTACATGAAATCCAGAATTGATAAACCTATAGGGAAAGCAAGTAGAATAAGGGGTTTGGGGGAGGATGGGGTGTACACTGGGGGTACAATGGTGGTGGGAGGGATGTCAAATGGAAAGGATGTCAAGGAGTCCATGTAGAAAAAGATTGTTTAAAAAATGATTGTGGTCGCAATTCCCCCATTCTACTAGACGTGATTGAAATATGGAATGATACAACATATGTATTAAATCACAATTAATGAAAAAATATCTTCTTAAACTTTTTCATTGTCCTAAAAAATATTAACTAACCAAACGAAAATAGTAAGTATGTATTGTAAGGTTTTTAACACATACAGTAATCAAACAGTAGCCCTCAATACCCTGAAAGAAGGAAGGGAGAATGTTAAAGTGAGTCTTGATACTACACGTGATACAGTAAAACAGAACATAGTCTGTAATTAAGGATAAATGGAGAAACATAAAATGGAGTAAAAAGAAAGCAAAACAAAATATAAAAAAACAGAATGAACAACATTAGGGAATGATAGATTTGAATCCACCCACATCAATTAATTTTTTTAATGGTCAGATTGGATTGAAAAAAAACCCAAAAAACTAAAGCTAGACTAGATTTGCCTGACCCACACCATCTTTCCAATCACCTCATGTGCATGAAAAAGCTGTACAATGAATAAAGAAGACTGAAAAGAGTTGATGCTTTAGAATGAGTGTTTGCAAAGAACATTTACTACACCATAGACTATAGAAAGAATGACTAAGTCTGTCTTGGAAGAAGGACAGATAGAATACCCCTTACGAGTGAAGATAGTGGGAATACATTTCAAGTACTTTGAACATGTTATGAAGAGGGACCAGTCCCTAGAAAAGGATATCAAAATTGGTAGAGGCTGAGTGAAAAAGATGCAGACTCTCAATGAGATGCTTTTGCAGTGCCTGCAACTGTTGGGGACAGTGTAGGATCAGACAAGTGGTGTTTCTTGCTGTTGTGCATGGGATCACCAGGAAAATCAACTTAAACATACCTGACAACATTAATAAAAGCAAACTTATACCTTTTTATATAAAGCCATTTCATCAGAATCCAAAACAGTTATATTTCTTAGCTTGGCATTTATTTCAGTTACTGAAGGTCTCATAATCATTTCAGAATCAAGTCCTATAGGAAAAAAAGAATGATGAGATATATTTTCTTTTATTAAAGATATTTATTTTTATTTGAAATTTTATTACCTTCAATCTTAATTTCAGAAATTTTACGTTTTTGATCTTGAATAAAAATCCGTAGACATGACAATTCTGCAAAAATCTTGAAAGTAATAATATCCTCTTCCTTGGATATTTTAGAAGCTGTAAAACACATATAAAACTAAAACACACATTACAAAACTAAAAGAAAAACTTAGTATTACCTTACCATACTTATAAAGTAACAAATCAAATGATAAAACTTGTATAAGAATATTTTAACAAGCTTATTTAAAATAAACCCAAACAAAAAAATAATCAAAATATCTTCATTTAAGAGAAATGGTATAAATAACTTGAACTCATATATTCATACATTAGAGTACTACTTAGCACTAACAAGGAACCCACGTTATGTGCAGTAACATGGATGGATGTCAATAATTTGAACCAGATGTCACGAAGGTGTACATTATGAAACATGTATATGAAGTGAAAGAACGAGTAACAGTCTTCTGTGGTAATGGAAATCAAGCTGTGAGGACTCAGTGAGGGGATTGAATGGAAAAGGTCTGGAGAGTCCTAAAAAATGTTTCATCTTGGATACAGAACTGTTAAAAAATGCATCTAAATGAAAATATTTTTAAATGAACATTTATGTCTTTTACTGCATGCAAATTATATCTCTGCTTACAAATAATGTAAATAGAATATTCTCATTAATATTCAATAAATATTATTTTTAAATAATAATGATAATACTAGCAAAAGCTAGATTTTCAATTCAAGTGAATGTCAAAATAATATTCCCTCAGGAATTACAAAATCAATAAAGCCAAAGAAAAGCAAGTAAGTAGACAAAAGAAAGCACCGTTCCTGGGAGAAACTAATTATTTGAAACTAAGAAATTATATTTGACACCCATATTGAAGAGAACTGCAGCAACACTCAGGAAAGATGAACATGTACAAATCCTACAACCATGCTTAGAGAAACACTAGCCTAGATCCATAGGCAAATACATACAAAAGTATGTTTCACATGTTAGATTGACCAAGTAGCTGCCACAATGGGCACCATCACAGCAACGAGGACATCAAGGACAGGCCACAGTCAGGCAACATTTTTTTCCATGGTACGTAGGGTCACTGTGAGTCAGAACCAACTCAATGGCATCTAACAGCAGATATCTGAAATGCTTGAATTTTAATTTAAAATCAAATTGTCTGCTGCATAAATCCTCAACCATATAAGTAAAATTCTTCCATAGTAATTAGTTTCTGTTACCTGTATTTTTTTTAATTAAGCTGGTAGATAATTAATTCATCTATAATTCACTCTAGGCACTGAAAATCTAAAACCAACAATACAGTTAATAAAAAAGCCAGGGTTCTAAGTGTATTGCTGCACTTGTTAAAAATAACTGAATATAATTAAAGAAACATACATAATTTTTTAATGACATCTCCTTTGTCTTCATTCTCCATAATAAGTACTGAGGCTGATTTCTCCTCTGATTGTGGAAGGATATTACTAAAATAATTCATGGTGTTCAGAAGTGCTTCAGTATGTAAATGAATATCCAAAGAAGAAAAATTCACCTGAAGAACAGAGCTAGTTTTAGTAATAGAGCAATGAGCATTTGCTTGCCTACTGTGTATAAGTTACAAGCTTTTGTGATATAAAGGGATACAAATACATAATACTCTGTACCCTCAAGAATCTTGCAATTCTGAGTACTTTTTATAATATATTAACTTAAAAATAAAGATACAATATCTAATTAAAATTAAATTATTTTTCCTTATACCTTCAGCAGTTGTACAACATTATTGTAAGTATTCTTCAAGTCTGCTACATCCTTTTCTGCCTATCCAAAGAGAAATCAAGGTGTTAGAACATCTTAGGAAAATGTATGTATATACGAGGGAGGTTCCTCCTAAAAAGGATTCCCCCCCCCAAAAAAAAAATCTATGTATATAAGTTTTTAACACCACCACCTTATCACTTTCAAAGTATTCTCTTTTACTTAATATATTTATCATATCTGCAATTCCATTCTTGGAAACATGTTTCAAACTCATCTGTTTGGATGGCAGATAGTACTACCCTCATTTTTTTTTCCTTCACCTCTTCTATGTCATCAAATTGCTGACCTTTCATGTCCCTTTCAATTTGCAGAAACAAAAAGAAGTCACATGGAGCAAGCAAGGTAGTTGAGTCAGAAGCGTGGGGCAAGAGAGGCATGCTTGCTTTTGCCAAAAACTGGCACACTGAGATGGCTGTGTGAGCAAGTGCATTGTTGTGGTGGCAAAACCAGTCCCCCATCTGCCACAACTCATTCCTTTTTTGCCACACAGTTAAGCAATCTTTTCAAAACCTCTAAATAGAAAGCTTGATTAACAGTCTGACCTCGTGAACAAAATCCAAACTATCCCCCTCACATCAAAAAATCAAATGAGCACCGTCCTGATCTTTGATTTCCTGTGGCAAGCTTTCTTTGGGTGGGGCGATGAGGGCGTCTTCCACAGATTTCACTGATGTTTGCTTTGGGGCTGCAAGAATAGCACCACGACTCATCACCAGGGATGACCGTGGAAAAGAAGTCTGGGATGCTTGGGAGCTCTTCTTTCAAAGTACACCATGTTTCCACTCAAGGCCCTTTTTCCTGGTGAATCAGAACCCAAGGCACAAATTTTACAGCGACTCTTCTCATTCTCAAATCTTCCATTAAAATTCACTGAACAGAGCCAGAGCCATCTCTTCAATGGCCTATCTATCATCAGTCTTTGAGAACAAGCACACTAATTTTTTTGGAATTTCTGTCCATCTGGGAAGTTGATGGACATCAGAGCAAGGTTAGTCATCAAGTGACATTTCAGTTTTTGAAATGAGAAAACCACTTATGCACTTGAGTTTTTCCCACAGCGCTGTCCTTGTTTGCTGTATTCAATATCACAACAGTTTCTGTGGTATTTTTCCCGAGCAGGGAAAAAAAGATTCAAAGCTGCATGCTGTTCTCTTAAATAGGCCATCACAAAAAAAAACAAAAAAACCAAGGTTTGAACGAAACTGCTTTATGAAAAAAACTCACTGTGACCAGAGCCTTCCCAGGCATTGCTCGCCCAGCGGAAAAAAAGCATACTACAAAAGCTTTGCCCAGAGGAACTTTTTTCTGTGCTGTTTTTTTCTTCCCTTGGGGGGAAGGTACTCCTCGTATTTCTATATGTCATACTCAAAATCTGTCTCCACCTTCCCCCCCCCCAAAAAAAAATGAACTCATTGCCATCCGGGTCACTGTGAATCACAGAACTGTCCTTGTGGGTTTCCTCCATCTTAAATCTATATGAGAGTAGATAACCTCATCTTTCTCCCACAGAGGAGCTGCTGGGTTCGAATTGCTAACTTTTAGCTTAGCAGCCCAATGTATAGGATAACTCACTATGTCAACAGAACTTCTTCACTTAATGTTTAATGTACATTTATGAGTTTTCAAGTTGTATGTTTTACATGCATGCTTACCTAAACAAGAAATTGCTTCACCAGAACAAAAATTGATTAAGTATGAGACTCTCAGGCTATTGCACAGCAAGTATTCAATAACTCTTCCTATCAAGGGTAGGAATAACCATTCAGTCTCCAACAAGTCTGTAAAGTCATTACTAATTCTTCCTGCATTTGATAACAGAATTTGTGATAGGGTCATAAACCAAGCGTCCAAATGTTCCATATTTTCTTTAGATTTAGAACATTTTGTAATCTAAAAACCATTTAATACATAAAACAAAAAACTACACCCATTACTGTACAGTTGTTTGAATCCTAGCAATGAAGTATAGTGCCCCATGTTTCCAAGGTTATAAATCTTTATGGAAGCGGCTACCGCTGCTTCCTCTGGCAGAGTGGCTGGTGGGTTCAAACAGCCAAGTTAGCAGTCAAATGTTTCACTACTACACTACCTGGGCTTTCTGTTACTTATTTGTATCAATATTGGAGAGCAAAGCTGAGCTCATACATGGTAAAATACTCATTTGGCATTATGCATATTTTAATTATTGAAATTTGGCACATAAAAATAGGTCAACGCAAAAAGAAATCAATCAGAATAGAACATAATACAAGATAAAACTTAATATATAACATAATGGATATCAAAAGAATAGAATGACAGTAGAAAAATTTTATAATTTTCTATAAGGATGGGAAAACAATTCAAAGCCTTATCTACCTCACATCATATACCACAATAAATTCCATCAAAACTAAAAAAGTACTTTTCCGTTTTAATGTAAAAATCGGGTGAAAATCAAACAGCAGATGACTTGTGCTAAGAACGTGACTCTTATTTTGTTTTATAAAATATTTGTAGATCACAATTAGTTGAGGAAAATATCAAAGAACCAGACCACATCAGAATGAAGATGCAATAAATTAAGAGCCATGCAGATGACAACATGTGCCAAGTGCTGCGTTAAGCAGCTAGAAAGCAAACTACTCACCTTCACATACTCCAGTGTGAGCAGATCCTCCATGGTGTTATCCAAGGTGGTGATCACATAAACTGGTTTCTTGTCTTCATCTAAACAGAATTTTAAAAATTATCCTTTCATAGGAAATCTCTAACTGAAAATAAATGTCATATTAATGACTATAGAACTAAAAAAGAAAGCTCTCCTATGTCAGTTCTTGGCATTAGATTCTACCTTATCCAAGTGAGATCCCTTTTTAAACTCTAAAAGTCTAATTTATCCTTTAAATATCCTTTAAAATATAGATAGGAACAGAGGAAAAGAACAGTTAAAGAAAAACCAGAAAAGTCATTAGGAACCAGGAAAAGACATGGAGAGAAGTCACTCTGCATGAGAGAAGCACTAGAAAGAAAACTGCCAGAGCACACAAAGCCAGGTGTGGAGAACATAGATCATGCACGTGATAAGATGGAAAAATGTCCTTTTTCAGCTTGGGTAACAATAAATGCTATTAAAACTTAAACATCAGAGATTATGTTACTATTTCCACTCACAACCTATCAGAAGATTTTGTACTAAGTCTTTAAAATTATCATCATCAAATTACTTATGAATGCTGAAAACCACTATCTATTCCTAGATGAAAATTAAACATCTCTTGAGAGAAAAAAATGCAACAAATTCTAGGAGTTCTCTAAAATGTAAAAGCATAGTACCTATGCCAGTCACATTTCAACTCTTCAGAAGATCCCTACTTTTTGCACACATTCATTCAACAGCTATTTACTGATTATTTGCTATGGCTAAGAAATTTTGCTAGTCATTTCTTCACCTTTTCTCTAAAGAAAGGATAAAAATAAGAGAAATAAATAGATGTCATGAAAGTTGACTATTCCATTGTCTGTGTGCAAGAATTTTCCTGTCCTAGGCTCATGAACAAAAAATAAAAACCCCACTCCCTCCAAGAAAAGAAACATGAAAATTTAAAACTACTGGATTAGTAGGGTACATTGTCCATTAGTTTACTTTTCTTCCTATTATCAGTGCAGCTGTCTTGATTTAAAGAGACTAAACCTGTGACTATGCCCTGTATAGGTGCGTTCTGAGCACAAAGGCCATCACCACAACCACTATAGTCGAGCTCTCAAGGGCTATCGCACACGTATGACTGGACTCACTGATGGAACTTTGGGACATATTACTTAAATTTGCTCTTTCAAACACAGAGATAAGATTTGACCCAGGGCACAGGAGTGAAAATCTGTAATTTTAAGGGTAATAGTTAATTAAGTCCTTGTCTGAGAACAAGTATGAGTTCTTAAACCTTAGAGATGCACTCATACACAAGAAAATTAAAACAAAATAAATCATTGCCAACAAATTGATAAAAACTCACAGTGACCTTATATAGGCATATTCTCTTCCTACCTTAATTCTCCAGATGTAGAAGTTACACATAAATTTTCTATTTTAATTTCATTCTGTCAGCCCTTATTTTAAGTATCTTAATTTATTTTAAGGGGGAAAATTCCTTACATAAGTTTAAAGTATTTAAAAATGAAAACAACAAAGGTATTTAGCGAGAGCTGAGTGGCAACTAGTACTTTTATATGCATATAAACAGAACACATTCCTTTGATCTTAAAATACAGACACTTTGGAACTGATTACAAGGATCCACATGTGACCTCTTCCCTGGGAGAGGGACAGCAGAGAAGGGGGGAAGGGAGACTCCGGATAGGGCAAGATATGACAAAATAACGATGTATAAATTACCAAGGGCATATGAGGGAGGGGGGAATGGGGAGGGAGGGGGAAAAAAAAAGAGGACCTGATGCAAGGGGCTTAAGTGGAGAGCAAATGCCTTGAGAATGATTGGGGCAGGGAATGTATGGATGTGCTTTATACAATTGATGTATGTATATGTATGGATTGTGGTAAGAGTTGTATGAGTCCCTAATAAAATGTAAAAGAAGAAAAGAGAAAAAAATGATTAGGGCAAAGACTGTACAGATGTGCTTTATACAATTGATGTATGTATATGTATGAACTGTGAAAAGAATTGTATCAGCCCCAATAAATTGTTAAAAAAAAAATACAGACACTTTAAATATTCTTATTTCAATGTCACCTCCTCTATTATACATGCTCAGGGTACAGACACTAAATCAATGGTGACGGAACAATATGGATAGCAATGAGAATGGTGAGAATAGCACATTGTGAAATACGTAACCATCTCATCAAAAAAAATTTTTTTTAATTATTTAAAGAGATTCTTACCTAAGTATTCTGGGCATTTTAAGCAGAACTCTTTCAAAAAGGCGTTTGCTTTCAAATCAAAGGTTCTGAATTCAATCTGTGTCCCCAACCCTAAGACATCAAATTCTACTACAGGTATTTCACAATCTCCAACAAGATGATAAAATTGAATCAAAACCTAGAAAAAGAAAAGAGAAACAATACTACTTAAAACATTTTTTAATTGCTTATGTAGATAGCAGTCATAGAAAGGCATTTGAAGTGTATGATATGAATTGATACAGTATGAATTTTTAATTTGGGAGAGATTTTACAGGCACGTATAATATACAGTATATAAATACTTTCAATAATTATATATTAACTATCCACAATTATCTAAACATTTAATTCTTGAGTAGGGAAGTTAATTAAAAAAAAGTTAAAAGACTCATAGCAATATTGGAATTTAGCTTAGGCAGAGTGCAACAAAAGTGTCTATTAGCAAATATGACATAAAGAGCCCACCAATAGTAGAAATAGCAAACTGTTTAAATAAGGTGCATTAACTTTACCATGGTACGTACCTCTGGTACCTCAAATCTTATTTTACATTGTGTCATATTTTTGGAACAATCCTGCTTTGGGGACTTTCTGTTAGTAAAACATTTAACACTGGCTGGAGATGGGAGAGGCTCTTCCAAGGGACTACAGGGAGCATCAAAAAACTCCTCCTCGGATTCTAATTTTATAAAAAAATAAATAAAACAAGTCAAAAATTATTTAATTATAACATTCCACACTACAGATTAACATCTAAGCAGTAAAGATCTATTTCAAGAAATAGATATGATCATGAGAATTAAATAGAAAAGAATATTCTAGTCTCTGGGAAAATAACATTAAAACAAAGGTATACAAATTTTTAAAATACAATCTTCAATTCACTGAACACCCTTTGCAAGTCAATATGCTATTTTAAAAACCACTTACATTTTTCCTCAGCAAGTAGCAGTGCAATGACACACATGATATCCACGAATAGTCATAGGAATGTACACTATGTCCCAGGCAGTGGTTCTCGACCTTCCTAACGCTGCAACCCTTTATGACAGTGCCTCATGTTATGGTGACTCCACAACAGTAAAATTATTTTCGTTGCTACTTCATAATTGTAATTCTGCTACTGTTAGGAATCAGGTGACCCCTGTGAAAGGGTGGTTCGACCCCCCAAAGGGGTCACGGCCCACAGGCTGAGAACCAATGTCTTAGAGTAGTAAGACTTAGTTGTAAACTCTAATATTAGAAGCAGAGGACAGACCCTGAGAATTCCAGAAATAAGTTTCTGAAATTTAATATTAAAAATTAGTGATACATAATGCAACAAAAAGACTGAAAATTAGAAAAGCATTTGATGTACGACTAAAGTTCAAAAAGATGTTACTAAATACAGTGATCTGCAGTCTATCAATAACAACATGAGACTTTTATTTGGTCATTGTTGCTGAGTCCTTTTGTGGTTTTTATCTGTGTTTTCTATGTTATACCACAGAGGAAATAGCAATTGGATTAGTAATTGTATAGGGGTCTGAAATGGGAGAAATAGGGAGTTGACAGCAATGGGTATAAGGAGGAGAATATTCTAAAATTGATTATGGTGATGGTATAGTGAATTATTTGATAGATTATATCTCAATTTTATAAGTATTTTTTATATTTATTAAATAACCTAAAATTAGCTGCCCCTCTGGGTTATAAAAAAAGAATGAAATGAGAGATGACCTCACAAGCAATTTATCCTCTTCCTTCCCCATCATCACACCCAAAGGAAAATATCCTTTAGATCATCATGGCAATCTCTGCTTACTTTATTAACTCAACAATTTTAAGTCTTAAGAATTTAGAAATACATTTACCAAGGTGGCAAATGACATTAAATTAAAATTTTTTTACAAGTTTTCTTATGTGAAATGGCATTTATAAACCAAAACACATATAAAGAGAAAAACAAATAAAAATAGTCTTAACTATACTAAAATTCTCCAAATAACTAAGACATACAAACTAAGCATCTACAAAAAGTCATGAAGTCTCCTAGCAGGATAAGTTACTAGTTTTTCAGAAAACAATAGGATAATTTACTCATGTTTTTTAAAAAGTTATCCGGCTATAAAAGCCATTTTAAAGAAAAACCAAATTGTACTGTCTTGAGGTAATGCCTAAAAACAGTTCTTGAAAATATAAAAATATCGGCTATCACTTGGAATTTTTCCATATGATCATTTCAATAAAATGTCTCAAAAAATCTTTATGTAACATATTTATACAAAGTAAAGTATCTTTAAGCAGTTCCATTTTACCATCTTCTGTAATGGGCACAAGTTCCATGACAGGCAACATTCTCTGTGAAATCTGTGCTGTCCCAACAGAAGTGGATCCTTGAATCTGGAAGAAAAGTAATTCAATACAACTCAACAATCTTGTCAAAAAACAGACAATATAGAAAAGTAAACTTAAAAATCAAGATTTGAAGAAGTAGTGTTTAGAATTTAAATATACATAAGCTGTTGCTAGTTGCTGGTGAGTTGATTCTGAGTCAGTTTGTACAGAGTAAATTGTTCCAGTGTTTTCAAAGCTGTGACCGTTTAGAAGCTGATATATTACCATACCATCTTCTGAGAGGCATTGGGTAAGACCAAACGGACAGGCATTTGCCTTGAAATCAGGTAACTTAACTGCTTGTATCTCACAGGAACTCCTTGACAGAAGCTATAGAGAAGATTACATCATACTTGGTAATAGGAAGAAATCTTAGATAAATACATTGATAATCTTTCTAAATGAGAAAACTGTCTCAGGGCTTGAGAGTCACAATGCCTAACAGTGAAAAAGATTCTATTCTTATAAAGCCTGGCAGTTTTCCTTTCAACTTTTTAATATAGTTCAGTAAATTTACCTTTACTACTCTGGGAAATATAGCATATAAAAACATATAATACACTTGACTAATAATAAGATAACCACCATGACAGAAAACAAAAACATTAGCATACCCTGGCCTAGATACTTTATGTGTTCCTGATCACACTCCCTAATCTTGACCATGCCCTTGGGTTTTGGGGTTTTGTTTTCATTATTTTTTGCTAGTTTCTAATATGCAGAAAAAGGAAATTATATTACACATATTCACTGGGACTCTTTTATAAGCCAGAATTTTTGTGGAAATTATATGTAAGAACAGAAATTAACAAATGTCAGCAAAAATTAGTAGAAAATAGATATTGGACCCTCAACCATTCCTTGTGGGATCATAAAATGGTGGAGCCGTTACGAAATTCTGACAGTTCCAATTCTGACAGTTCCTCAATAAATTAAACTCAGAGTTCTCATATAACCAAACAATTCCACTTAAGAATATACCCCCAAAGACTTCTGAGCAGGATGGAAGCAGATGTTCAACAACAACAGATGAATATGTAACCTGAATGTAGTATTATCATGTCCTAAAACATTTACTCAGACTTACAAAATAATGAACTGATGCTACAACATGAACTTGAAATACCTTGAGTCAGACAAATATTGCATGATGCTACTTATGTGAACCAGCTAGAATTGGAGAACAAGCAGAGACAAACCTTTAAGAGTAGTTACTAAGGGATGAATGCGAGGAAGAAATGGAGAGATGATAGTTATGGTATGTTGAGTTTCTGTTAAGAGTAATGAAAAAATTTGGAAGCCGACAGTGGTAATGGTTGCACAATTTGCTGTATGTGACTATTGTAACTACTTATACAAATGAAAATGGTCAAAGTTTTATTATGGGATTTAAGACAGTTTTTAAAAGTAAAGAAAAAGATGAAGTATTCACATGACATAACTACAAAAAGTTTGTATTCAGAATACATAAAGAAATTTGACAAATCTCAAGTAGGATGACAGGTAACACAGCACAAAAAAAATGGGCAGAAGAATTTAACTGGAATTTTACCACAGCGTATACCAATTGGTCAATAAACATACAGGAAAATGTTTAATTTATATCACTACCTAACTAGTAGAATGGCTAAAGGAACAAAAGTGATCATAGTAAGTATGGCAAAACTGGAGTACAATTGCACCACTTACACACTAACAGCAGGAATATTAACTGAATACTTCAGAAAATGGTTCTGTAATATTCCTGAAAAGTTAGACCTATGTATAATCCACCATGTCATTGTTAAGGATAGACTCAGTGGAAATGTGTACGTATGTGCACTATAAATCTTTTCAAAATTAACTATTCTTAATAGCCCAAACTGGAAACAATGTTCAATAGCGTACCACATAAACATATTATAGTATATTCATATACTGAATATTATACAGCAAAGTATATACACATATAATTGCCTATGTGTTTTTGTGTTCCGTATATGCCAAAAATATTTTAACAGAACCCTTCTGTCACTGTGGGCTACTAACCACAGCTCAGCAGTTCAAATCCACTGCTCTATGGGAGAAAGATGAGGCTTTCTGCTCTTGGAAAGACTGAGCATCCCAGAAACCCTATTTAGGGTCACTATGAATCAGAACTGACCTGAAGACAGTGGCTTTTGGATAAATATTTTCTGGAAAACTACAGACACAGCACACAACAGCATTACTACTGGGGAGAGTGTGGTGGTTAGGCATTTAAAAAGGTAAACATTTCATTTTATACCTTTCTTTACCATTTTCACTTATTACTACGTCATTCCTTTTTTAATTTTATTTTATATGGTGTACTCAAATAGATTGGCATATTATTTTATCTGAAATTTTGGTGCTTATTTCAAGTAAAATGTTAGTATAATTTCATCCATGTTTTTATTAATTTGGTAAACACTGTACCTGAAATGATTTACCAGGGTCCTGCACATCAGGTGTATGTTCAGGTCTGGGAATGCTTTCTATTAATTCCATAATTCCTTGCAGTTTTTTATCTGAGACTCGTAAAGAAATGAGAGGTAGCTTTCCAAAAATCTTGAATCTGTTTTTTTAAAAAAGAAATCATTACCAAGCAACTTACATTATCAGTTAAGTGCAATAAATAAAAAGAAGACTTTCCCTCAAATTATTTTAAAAGTAAAATAATTAAATGTAATTTTAAAAAATCATTTTATTGGAGGCTTTTCAGATCTTACCACAATCCATACATATATCCATTGTGTCAAGCACAACTGCATGTACGTTACCATAACTTTCAAAATATTTTCTTTCTACTCGAGCCCTTGGTATCACCTCATTTTTCCTGCCCTCCCCAACCCTCCCTCCCTCATGAACCTTTGAAAATTTATAAGTTTTTTTTCAGGACTACATCAAGTCTCCCTTCACTCACTTTCTGTTGTTTGTCTCCCTGGGAGGGGGTTATATGTCAATCATTGTGATTAGTTCCCCTTTTCTTCCCACACCTTGGGCTACTCTCGTTAGTGGTAAGAGTAAGGGGTTTATCTGTCCTGGATTTCCTGTGTTGCGAGCGCTTATCTGTACCCAGTGTTCATGCTCTGGTCTAGCTGGATTTGTAAGGTAGAATTACGATCATGATAGCGCAGTGGGGAGGAAGCATTAAACAACTAACGGAAAGCTGTATGTTTTTTCAGTGCTATATTACACCCTGGCTAAATACAATGTTAAAGTATTAAAAATTAACCCCAGTCCATAAGCCAAGTTACATAGCCCCAATTTCCCTTCCAATGCCCTCTCATCTTATTGACCATTCTCAATAGATGAGCTAACCTCAAAATTTCCCAGAAGCATATTTTCTGGTATTATAAATTTATTTTTCCTCTAATATTTATCAGCAAGTTGACGATATTTATTAAGTATTAATTATGTGATAAGTATGTTATATAATAGTATTTACAAACTAATAATGCAGAGTTACTTCTGTCCCATTTTTAGAGATAAGAAAAATAGTTTTATCAAGTTCAAATCATTTATCCAATAATTTATATCCCTAAAATCATGATTCACAACCAGATCTGAGTTTTATTCATTTATCCCTTATTTGCTTTAGTAGTCTCAGTGCTTAAAGATATAAAATAACTAAAAAGACACAGATATCAAGGAGAGATAATGCTTTCATTTATCATTTTGATCTCTAAATTTTTCCTAAAAGTAAAGTTTTCAATTCACACATTGTTAAGGTTACTGTTCCAAAAATAAATATAATTTTTACAAAAACTACTAGCTGTATTTTACTTATAATTGCTTAGCTATTTTATGTTAATTCCATACTTCCTATTTTAACTTAGACACATATTATTAACCTGAACTTTTTTACACCTGAACCTTTACAGAACAAGTTTGTTTGTCTAGCCCTGCACTGTATTATTACATCACATTAACACATCACATTTCATTATCTACATATAAACTTTTAAATCAACTAATAGAACGCCTGATAAACTGCATAGATTCCTGCATTATAAAATTTAAATTTTCCTTAATGATAGAACACCAAAACACAAAGCAAAACAAAATACTTTTCTTTCTTCAAAAGAAAATAACCTTTTTTTCTTGGTATTACACATATTTATCAACCAAAATAAGAAAAGTAATTATACTATGCTAAAATAAAAAGGTCATTCGTATTCATGTTTCAATTCATAGCAACCATATATGCAATAGAATGAAAGATGCCTGGTCCTATGCCATCCTCACAGTTGTTCTTGTTTGAGCTTACTGTTACAACCATGGGGTCAAGCTGTCTCCTCAGCGGGCTTCGTCTTTTTCTACTAAACAGTATGGCCTTTTCCAGGGACTGGTTTCTCCTGATAACATGTCCAAAGTACACTGAAATGGAATTTCACCATATTCACTTTGAAGACGCATTCTGGCTGTACCTCTTCCAAGACCCATTCTGTCTGTCTGTTCTGGCAGTCCATGATACTTTCAGTATCCTCTTCCAGCAGCACCGTCATTCAGATGCATCAGTTATTCCTTAATCTTCCTTAGTCAGTGTCAACGCCTTACTCACATTCAAATTAGACAAGTGAAAATACCACGGCTTGGTTAAGACATACCTTAACATACCTTCAAAGTGACACCTTTACTCTTTGATACTTTAAAACGGTCTTATACCCAATGCAATACCCCATATGATTTCTTGACTGCTGCTTCCAGGAGCAGTGATTATGGATCCAAGCAAGAGGAAATCCGTGACAACTTTAATCTTTTCTCTGTATATTATAATGATACCTATTAGTTCAGTTGTGAGGATTTTAGTTTCTTTATAGAGTTGTAATCCACAGTGAAGCTCCACTCCCTGTTATTAATCAGCAAGTGCTTGTCCTCACTTCAGACAGCCAGGCTGTGTCATCTGCACACCGAAGGCTGTTTGCTCATCGTCTTCCTCCAGTCCTGAGGCGGCATTCATTCTTCATACGGTCCGATGTCTTCAACTACTCGCTCAGCATACAGACTGATTAAGTATGGTGAAGGGATAGCACCCTGATGCACACCTGTCCTGATTTTAAGCCATGCAGTAGCCCCTTGTTCTAGTCATACAACTGTCTCTCAATCCTACGTATGGGTTCTACTTGAGCAAAATGACATGTTCTGCAATTCCCATTCTTCTAATGTGATGCACAGCTTATTATGATACACAGTCAACTGACTTTCTATAGTCAATAAAACACAATAAACATTTTTCTAGTACTTCCTGCTTTCATCATCCAACATCTATCTGACATCAGCAATGATAACCCTTGTGTCACATTCTATTCTGAATCTGGCTTGAATCCAGCTACTTCTTGATGTACTGCAACTATTGTTCAATTATCTTGAATAAAATTCTACTTGCATGTGATATTAATAACAGTGTTAGATAATTTTTGCATTTTGTTGCATCACCTTTCTATGGAATAAGCACAAATACGGATTTCTTTATTTAGTTGGCCAAGTAACTGTCGTCCAAATTTCTTGGCATAGACGGTGAGCTAATATTAATTAATGATTTAGTTTAATTACTGGAAACCTGACTGAAGTACATATTTAAGACTTTACTTCTACTAGTATTCTTGGGAACTTAAGATCTGAGAGAATTTCAAAACGTTTCTGCTTTTGCTGATTTGGGGCTTCATTGGAAACTACCACAGGTTTACTGGAGACCTGATCACCATGTATTTCTTATCCACCATTGCACTAATGGAGCACTCCAGGAAGGCCTAGTTTTATATCCAGGGATCATGTCATACTTTTTCTTCTTCTACATGAAACATAAAGTTTACAACATAACATAGATTTAATGAAATATAGCTACAAAATCACCGAGAAAATTTTAAAATCACATGAAATAGGAAATACATACTTGGGCATCCTTAAATCTGTGACAACCAGGGCCTTAGAGAGTTCCACATTAAACTGCATAGGTACCAAAATGTGTTGTGGAGATACATTGAGTTTCCGGGCTTCTTTCCAATTATCACCTAATTCCAGAAAGCAATGCACATTAAGCACATGTAAAAGCACACAAGATTTTAAAAAAACTATCAGTCCACCACAGTCACTCAATGCACAATAAGAAGTGGGGGGCGATGGTGACTCTTGCCACATCTAGCTATATACAATAAGCACGTACATTTCCCCCACTTTAATAATTTTCTTTCTCCTGTTTCATAAGACTTATGCTTTCATAGAAAAATGCTTCCTTCCTTCCTTCCAAAAACAACAAAAATCCACTATGAACCTAATGGCATTCACCATACCAATCAGATCCGTTACCTAATCTTAGTGGCTGTAAAGCAAAAATGAAGACAGAAGAAAGTGAAGTTCTTTAGAAATAATTAATGATAACGTTTCTCACCTAAGATTTGTAGCTAGCATCATTCTAGGCAATGTTTTAATTTTCATAACCCTATTTACAATGTAAAATCATCATATTCTAGAAAATAGATTTAGAAGAATGTATCACTTGCCTATAATTATAAAGCTGAAATTCTCACCCAAGTTCAGCTAATATGGGATCATATGGCAACTTATTCTGCAGTGTTACAAGCCTACACGTTCAATATGTTAATGGCTAAATAAGCATTACAAGAGCACATAGTATGCACAAGAAAATTCATGAATTCATATGCTTAAAATTATGTTGGTGAAGAAAAAATCAGGACACAAAACTGTAAATCATGTAACTCTAAACAGAGATATTCTACTCAGTCATAATTCAAACTCACTACCATCAGTTCGATTCGGAATTCATAGCGACTCCATAGGACAGGCTACAACAATCCCTGTGGGTTTCTAAGAGTGTAACTCTTCACAGGAGTAGAAGAACCTTTCATCCTTCTCCCAAGAGCTGCTGGTGTTTCTGACCTGCTGACCTTACGGTTTGCAGCCCAACTCATAATCACTATGCCATCAAGCATTCCTCATCTTCTCCTGAGAAGCAGCTGGTGGTTTCACACTGCTGACTTTGTGGCTGGCTAGCAGCCCAACACAGAACCTACACCACCAGGGATCCTTACTCACTCACAGGCACATGTGTTTAAAAACATTGAACAGTACATATATACATGTACTGTAAAGTGAAGGATGATTTTTATTTGTATTGTCTAGATTTTCTATTACACCTTTATAGTTTGAAAAAATCTTTAAAATATGTAACAAAATTAATGGGATTTACAGAATATTTCATGCATTTTCAGAAGAAGCCCTGGGGTTGCAATAGGTAAGCACCACCCATGGGATTCAAGCTCCACAGAAGAAAGTACCTGGTGATCTGTCCTAGGGGTCACCATTAGTTAAGCGTCAACTCACAATCACACAACAGCAACAAATATAGTGTCATATACACTATCTTCTTTGAATCTAATAATCCCATTAGCCTGAAAAATCTTGGAAGCATAAGTCAAGGAAAGTTTAAACCTTTGGAGACAGATGAAAAATTTCTAGAGGTATGGATAAAAATTAAATATTTTAAAAATATTTCTTAATTTCCCATTTTAGATCCTAAAAAATAGATACTTAGAAGCATGTATTTCAGTATTTTTCAAGGGAGGTTATAATTAAAACAAGTAACTACAACATCAAAAAGCTCTGCTCAATAAAAGATAAGTGTCACTTAATAGTCGTCAAGTGTTTAACAAAAACAATTTCAAGGACAACATCTAATAATCTGATAATAACTTATCAATACATAAACATTTCTTTCCATAAATATATAAGTATCTTAATAATTTGGTTAAAAATAATATGGTTCAAGAACTTCAAATGTATCATTCAAACATGTCAATATAAAATAATTTAATTACCTGAAATAAACACATGGACTCCCTCTAATAATAATTTACATTTACCACCTTCCACACAAGTTGGGAAATGTTAAAAAGAGAAATCAAGTTCTTTACTCTAACGCAAATAAAATTCAAGGAATAAAACCATAATATTTTGCTCCAGTCAAATATATATGCAAACAAACATTTGTAAGAATACTGCTTCCACTTTTATCAATTAGCTCATAAATTTTGACCATATGCATGCAGAGCAAAATTCTCTACGATATCCCCAAAGTCTATTGAAAAAGGTAAATGTTCACTAACAATCTGAGGATTCAGAAGCTGTATGGCAGTGTTAAGAGGGGTGAACTAGACTGGGCTCTGAACTACTTCAGTGGCTCTTATAAAGTGAAATTCTGACTCTACTGACCTCACCTGAAAAACTAGATCTGAATTAGAGACTACTAGCTGGTAGACCAAAGTGAACAGGGTATAGGCATACTTAAGAGAGATACTCTTAACTTGTGTGTGGCTAAAAAGTGATCTAGGGCTAGCCTAGGTCCTAAATATATTGCCCTGTCCTTGAGTAGCCTCTTACCGTTTATTCCAGAATATCATAAAGTATCGTTTTCAATATGTGCCAGTGTTTTTCCAACCTTGGCCAAAGATTGATTTGTTCTATGCATTGTAGATTATTATTTATTAGCTCCTCTGGCCATACACACAAATACAATTAGTAGCCCTCAGTCCATGAAAATGAAAAATGTTTCCTGGGATACAAAAATCATTCCTAGTAGAGAATCACTAGTTTAAGTAATTATTAATTCTAATGTTAAAAATATTAGTCAATGAAGCATTCAGGATAAAAAGTCCCTACTCAGGGTACCTAAAAACCTAATTCATGATTTCAACAAAAATAAGCAACCCAATAATGTATCTCATACTTACCAACTCTGCTGTAAAGTAGCTGTATGCTTGTAAGTTGAATATCAAATGAATCATACGCTCTACCCATTATCTCTTCAAGATTGGCCTCACCTGGTTTTACATCTGGTAATTCCGAACGATTTTTACTTGTCACCTTAAAGTTAATTTTAATAGTTTAGTCTATAAACTACAAAATGTAAGCATAAAGTTGTTTACCTTTCAAATAAACGTCATAAAACTTTAATAAAAGATAAGTTCATAAATTGATATACATTATAAGGCATATGAAATTAAATGCACTTCAGAAAAGCAGGTATAAAGTGAATTTTAACCTATCAAATTAAACTTCCCATTTACTTATATTAAAAGAAAGGAACTACATGGAGAATACATTAAAATTCTTTTATATGATCCCCACCCACCGTCATCAAGTTGATTTGAACTCAGTGATCCTATAGGACAGAATAGAATTTCTGAGATTATCGATCTTTAGAGGCACAGCCAGCCTTATCTTCTCCCACAGTGTTGCTGGTGGGCTTGAAAGTCAGTCTGTGGTTAGCAGCCCAACACTTAACCCACTAAGCAACCACAAGGCTCTTTTATGTGCCTCCAGGCAAGTCATATCTGTACACACCATTTCTTGACATACTATATATATAACAAACATCTTGCTGTCAAGTTAATGATGACTCATGCTGATACCATGAGCAGAATTGTTCTATTGGGGGTTTTCAATGGACTGCAATTGCAATGGATGCAGATTGCCAGGCCTTTCTTCTACATTGCTTCTGGGTAGGTTTAAATCATTACCATTTGGGTTGGTAGAAACAGTTTGCAGGAACTTACACAACCTGGCAGCTGTACATAAAGTTCATGTAAATTTTCATTATATTTTAATTCTATTTTTCCATTAACGTTTGAAGCCACTTGTATATATGTGTGCCTATACAAGGAAATTTCCAAAAGAGCATGGAAAAATAAAATTAACTTTGAATTAGATTTTCCCACAAACTTATTCAAGCCCCTTATAGACATACATACATGATAGTGAGTAAAAAAGTATTGTTACAAATAATAAAACTCTTTATTAAACCAAAATATCAAAACATGAAGCTATTTACTGATGCAGCTTCCATCTAGGCCTATTACTTCTGAAAATAGTGTTTACATCTCTCCAGCCGTTCCCTGAAGAATTCAGCACCCTTACATTTATACCACGTCAAAAGCACAGTTTAGCCATCCCGAGGGGATCTGATTAAATGTTCTTTGAATTCTGGGTAGAAAAACAAATCTGAAAAGCAAGATCAGGGCTATAGGGTCCAATGAGTAAGATTTCTAAAGAAAGTCTCATAAGAGCATTAACTACCCTTGAAGAATGAGCAGGTACATTATTGTCATGGTGGAAAAAAAATTTCTTGGTGCAACTTTTCCCACTATTTTTCACCAATATAGTTTTCACTATTCTAAAAACTTTTTCCTAATAAGCCTCCATGGTCATCCTGTGTCCTTTAAGAACATCTATCAAGATTACGGTTTGGGAAATTCCCAAAACAGTACAACTTCTGAACTAATATCTCTGTCTTGAATTTAACTGATCCAGTAGATCCCTAGGGAGCTACTATTTAGATGGGACCTTTCTTTTCCCTTTAGTTCATTGGACTAATTGTTACTATACATTTACTTTACTCTTCTTTCCTTCAACAGAAATAAATATTTGTATCTTAGATGGCCTTTTATGAGCTTTTAAGACCCTACTCATTGCTATTCTCCAAAGTAAGATATAGAACATTATTTTAATAAACTATGTCATGCTAATTGACCTTGATATTCAACAAGACCACAGTCCTGAACCCCCACCCCAAAGTGTTTAGTTATACCATATTAGTTTCAAAACGTTGCCCCCTATCTTCTCACCACATTCATGGATATATTTGCAACAAAGGTAAATACACATGTGAAAATATTTTCTGTCAAACTGATATAATTTCAGGGCTACAGTACCATTCCCTCTCCCATATCCACATTCAGCCTGTGTGTACATTTGTGCATGTATCCATGGATCTAGATGACCATTAGTGCAGGATTCTATATTTAACAGTACTGACCTCTATTACCTTTCACTCTTGCACACCTCCCAGTGTATTCCCGATGGCATCACCTTTTGCTCACCTCCTTCTTACTGTATATTATGTACTGCCTTCAACTTCACCCGTTATGATGTGTCTACCCTCTAGATAGTTTTTGAAGGCACTCTAATGAGATGAAAACAAGTTTATTATGGAGAGAACTTGCCTGCACCTAAGCAACAACCATGGACATGTTTAAGCACCTGAAGCCGCTGAAGACAATGGGTGCACAAGCAAATGAGGTGAAGAAAGCTGAGGGTGCCTGGCTACAAAAAGATATAGCACCAAAAGTCTTAAAGACTTGAAGATAAACAAGCAGCCATGTAGCTGAGACACAACAAAACCAACATGGAAGAAGCACAGCAGCCTGTCCAGACTTGATCACTGAGGACAAAGTGGGTGCAGAAGCAAAAGTTGTGAAAAATCTGATGGTGCCCGGCTATCAAATGATATAGCGTCTGGGGTCTTAAAGGCTTGAAGATAAACAGGCAGCCATCTAGCTAAGAAACAACAAAGCCCACATGGAAGAAGCACATCAGCCTACCCCCACATGAACACTGAAGACAAAGAGCGTGCATAGGCAAATGCAGTGAGGAAAGCTGACGGTGCCTGGCTGTCAAAATATATAGAATCTGGGGTCCTATAGGCTGGAAGATAAACAAGGGACCATCTAACCGAGAAACAACAAAGCCCATATGGAAGAAGCACACCAGCCTGTGAGATCACAAGGTGTCGTAGGGATCAGTTGTCAGGCATCAAAGACCAAAAAAAAAAAAAAAAAAATCATAGCATTGTGAATGAGGGAGTGCGGAGTGGGGACCCAGGGCTCATCTGGGGAAATTGGACATCTCCTTGCAGAAGGGCTGTGGGAAGAAGACGAGCCAGTCAGGGTGCAGTGTAGCAACGATGAAATATACAATTTCCCTCTAGTTCTTTAATGCTTCCCATCCCCCACTATCATGATCCCAATTCTACCTTACAAATCAGGCTGGGCCAGAGGATGTTCACTAGCACAGATAGGAACTGGAAATACAAGGAATTTAGGACAGAAGAACCCCTCAAGACCAGTGGAGAGAGTGGTGATATCGGTAGGGTGGAGGGAAGGTGAAGGAGAAAGGGGGAACAGATGACAAGGTCTACATATAACCTCCTCCCCGGGGGACAGACCGCAGAGAAGTGGGTGAGGGAGACGTCGGATGGTGTGAGAGATGACAAAATAATAATAATTTATAAATTATCAAGGGGGAAGGGGGAAGGGGGAGCGGGGAGGGGGAGAAGTGAAGAGCTGATGCCAAGGACTCAAGTAGGAAGTAGGTGTTTTAAGAAAGATGATGGCAACATATGTACAAATGTGCCGGACACAATTGATGTATGTATGGATTGTGATAAGAGTTGTAAGAGCCCCTAATAAAATGATTTACAAAATGTTTTGTTTACAATAAATCCATGCTTTTATCAACTCAAACCCTAATAGCAATAATTTTTTTAACTTACGCTTGCAGATACAAGGGGGCTTCGAAAAAATTTTATTAAAAGATAATGAAATTTACCACAAACTTTTTGAAGCCTTCTTGCATACACTTAAGAGCCTGGTGGTCAGTGGCTAAGTGCTCACCTGCGTGAATTCATTCACTTCATGGGCAAAAGAGCCGGCATTCCATTTCTGTAAACATAACTTTGGAAATCCTATAGGGCAGTTCTATTCCCTCAAAAGGTCACTACGAGCTCAAATTTAATGGCTTTCCATGGTTTTATATATGTTTAAATTTACCCCCTCTATGTTATATATTTATTATGAAGTAGTAAAAAAAAAGATTCTGTTTGACAATAATGAATTTTAAAGCAAGAGGTTAAGTAAATTAAACAAGGTTACATAACTAGATAGAAACTTTGCTTTGTTTCTTATGCTTTTTATCACTACACTATACTGCCTAGGAAACAATTGAATAACTAACATGAAGTACGAACAATTAGTTATATTTAGTAACATTATAAATGTATTGGATATCTATAAACTTATCAACTGAAATTTTAAAATAAAAAATAAAATAAAGGAGCAAGTAAACATTAAGGAAAGGCATATAACGTAACCAAAAAGGCTACTTAACTATTATCTCTCCTTCTTCATCTTTTGGCTGACCAATAGAACTTTCAATAACGATGTAATTGTTTTTTATCAGCACGGTCCAATATAGTAACCACTAGCTATTTGCAACAGCATATTAAGCTCTTAAATGTAGATTGTGTGCTCAGAAAAGATGATTTTTTTATTTTAATTAACTTAGATTTAAATAACCAGACATCAACCTCAAAAAACTCACTGTCATTGAGCATGCAGCTAGTAGTTACTATATTAAACAATGGCAATCTTGAAGCTGCACACACAAAATATATTATCCTTCAAACTATGGAACAAATAAATACATAACTGGTAAATGAAAGAATCATCTCTAAATTCTGGGTTAAAAAAATATTCAGAAAGGAAACATCAATATATGTTCATACTCTTACAAGTACCTATGCACAAAATTTCAGCAACAGAAATGGAAATAATTCCTCTGCATAACTCTGAAATGTAAATATTAGGTTTATCCTGCCCTGCAGCATTTAATTAATCTACCTGCAGAAATGCAAAAAACTACCAAATTAAGACTTGTAAAATTATATTACTTATCATAAATCTAAAATAAAATCACCATATGAAAGTAAACAATCTAAATCACAAAATATATTGTAAATATAGAAAACACCCTGAAATGCCACATTATCAAGTATATAATACAAACATATACCTTTAGATGACCAAGATCCAAAAGCAGTAGATTTGATGTAGGAGTAAAAGTTCCATCTTGCGGGACAATAACATATGATGCCTTCAAATTAATTTTGAGATCAAGAACTTTCTGTGTTTCAATAATATACAGCAGACCTGTAGAAATTTAAAATACAATGATCGCTTTTCACAAATTCTTTAAGAAGCACATGAACTGATAACACAATTTTGAACAATGTTAAATTAGTATTAATTTCTAGATGACAGTAAGCAAAATATTTACAATATGAATTTGAACATATTTTGTTAGTTTCAATACACTTATTGAAATGCAACTGAATACTAAATTGGAACAGTTCTTCAAAGAGTACGTTACTCAGAATTCAATTTGGGTAAAACTGAAAAATATAATACATAATTAAAATAAAGTAATATGAAATGTTTACTTAAAACAGGCAAATTAGACTCTAGATAAAATCTTCCCAATACATACACTTAATAGTTTTATCTACCACATTGAATGATACTTGCCTTTTATGATATGACACTTTGATGATGAAAGTGATAAAGGTTTTAATTTATAGAGGATTGTAATTTATTTTCAGCAAAACAACATGTAAATCAGAAAATGCAACCAATCAGGACAATCAGGTTTACTCACTCCTTGTGGATTTCATTCAGGAAAGATTTTATGATAATAAAGTTAATTCATTCACATCCTTAAATTTTTGAAATATTGTTATATACAAGTTCCTAAATCCAGTTTCATCTTCTAAAAGTCTATGAAAATTATGTATAATCTGACATATAAGAAAATCCTCCTTGAAGAAAAAATTCTGTGAACAGTCATGAAATCCATTTGAGTGAATACAAAATGTTTTGATGTGTAAAGCTTAGGAAATCCTATACTCTAACCTGTGGGCTTCTCGACTCCCTTTGTGGTTTGAATCACCCTATCACAGGGGTCCCCGATTCATAACAGTAGCAAAATTGCAGTATGAAGTAACAACAAAAATAAATGTATGGTTGGGATCCCCACCACATGAGGAACTGCATTAAAAGGTTGTGGCATCAGGAAGAATAAGAACCACTGTGCTAACAGAAAGGTGCCTTAACATCATAACAGATGTTTTTTTAACTACCAATAACTATCATTAGGGCTGGATATTTTTCCATAAATTATGATAAAAAACAAAAAGGTCCTATATGAAATGTGAAAATCTGAATAGCTACATTGAAAAATTTTTAATGATGTCGTTTATTTAATGTGCATACTTCCTATCAGGAGTTCTGATGGAACAGTGGTTAAGCACTGGGCTGCGATCCAAAGGTTCACAGTTCAAAACCACCAGCAATTCAGCAGGAGGAGGGGGCTTTCTATTCCTATAAACAGTTTCCGTCTTAGAAATTCACAGGGGCAGTTCTACCCTGTATTATAGGGTCTCTATGAGTTGGCATCAACTCAATAGCAGTGATTTTGGTTTTTTTATACCCTCTATTATGGACTGTGTCACCCACAGTATGTGTCAACTTGGCTATTCTAAGTTTTATAATTATACAATGATACACTTTGACAGTGATGCAATCATGCAATCTCCCAATGATGCTACATGATGCGAACAGGCAATCAATCAGTTGTAAATCCATCAGGGTGGCAAACAACAGGCCTACTAGGGTCACAGTCGGATTCAAGGTAAGATCATAGGGTATGGCTGGTATCATCTTTTGCCTTATAAGAGAGAAACAAAGAAGCCAGGAAAGAGGGACCCCAGTCCTACCAAGAAAGAAGAACCAGGAGCAGATTATATCCTGTGGTTCCAAGACCCTGCACCAAGACCTTCCTATACTCAAAAGAAGATTGATCACAAGACACACAGAACTCTCCAAGGAATGCTGGGCTCACAGATGTTCAAGGGAGACCTTTCCCCGAGATACGACAATCAAAGAGACTTCTCCTGGAGCTGGTGCCCAGAAACTGGACTTCTAGTCTCATCAATGGAAAGAATAAGTTTTTCTGTTTAACCAATCCAATTGTGGTATTTTTGTTATAACAGTATAAGGCAACTATGATGGTCTTTTACTACAGACAAAGAGCCTCTTATTCCCAAGAAATCACTCCATATTTTGTGATTCTATATTGATATTATGAAGGATTCTAATAAAAATACTATAATATATTTATTATAGTCCCTAAAGTTAAGGTTTTATTATTAAAGAGTTTGAATTAAGTCAACAATAAATGTACAAAGTGCTTCAAAAATTCTGTAGGAAAATGGAATTAAAAATAAGAATACTTCAACAAAAAAAATTTTACTCATAATAAAACCCTCTTGTACTTAAAATAAATCATCATTTTTAAAATATATTCAGGGGGATAAAAGAGATACTCAGAAAAGACAATGTTACCTACAATGGCAGAGAAAAGCAAAGACTGATAAGACATACTAAGCAAAAGAATCAGGTTCCAATACATGGCTGGCCCGATATAGGCTAGTGGGGAAACTAGATTCAAAGTAATTACAATATGTCCTACATTAAATAGACATGTCTACATAATAATAAACAGCTTCAGTGATATATGAGAAACTGATATCAAAACTGTGTACTCAGACCAAGTGAAAAAGAGGAAATCAAAAAGACCTAGTCTCTCCTCACAATTATATCCAAAGAATGTAAGACAAAGTCTCACTCAGCATCCTTGCTTCTGAGGAGCACTCTGGTTGTACTTATTCTTTTGGAAGTACAAGATACTTTCAATAATTTTGCCAGCATCATAATTCAAATGCTCCAGTTCGCTGCTCTTCCTTATTCAGTGTTCAACTTTCGCATGCATATGAGGCAACTGAAAATTCCGTAAAGTATACCTTACTCCTCAAAGTGACAGCTTTACTTCTCAATCCTTTCAAGAAGTTTTGTGCAGTAAAGATCTCCAATAAAACATGTCATTAGATTTCCTGACTTCTGCTTCCATGAGCAGCATTGACAATGGGTCCAAGCAAAATAAAATCATTGACAACTTCAATCTTCTCACGGTTCATCATAATGTTGTCTACTGCTCCAGTAGAGGATTTTTGTTTTCTCTACACCGAGTTTCTTTATACTGACAGATATGGTGGGCTGATTATATACTACATTCATATTAAATAATAAAAACATACTTTAACTAAGTACACATTTACTTATCAAAATGTAAGGTAAATTCCTGATATACTTGACTATTTCTTTGAGGAAAAAGAAGAAACATAAAGGAAGATGATAACTAAGATACATCATTTTTACCAATAAGAGTAAAGATAGTGACAATGGTAAAAGTGACAGTTTCATGCCAGATTTATGATAGTCAAAATGAAACAATCTCTAAACTCAATTAGAGGTATATGTACACTAAACATAACAAAATTAAGAATTCTAAAACTAAAATTTTGACAAATGAAATTTCTCCGATGTGGATTTGAGCCAAGAATTAAAAAGGAAAAAATATTTTATAGGTGGTTTCTTCAATAAAGATGTTAAAAAGATGTGCACAAAAGAAAGGCACAGGTACACTGAATTACTTAAGATAGTCTTTCTAACCATGTGTGGTCTTGTGACTCCTAAACATGACTAAAGAGGAATATGTATGTAATACCCATGATGATGACTGGTCAGCTTGTTAGCAATACAAATAGTGTACACAGAACCCTAATGGTGAAGGTACCATGCAGAATTTATTTCCTTCTTAATCTTATGTAGTATATTTCATGTACTTAAAAGTATTGTTTTGAGAAGGGATCCCTGGGCTTTACTAAACAGTCCAGGTTATCCAGGGGACAAAGATAAGTTGTAAAAAAACCTTCAGCAATTTCAACACTTGCCCCCATAAAGTGTTTGCTGTGATATGGATACTATGGCAAAGACTGTTGGAGAGATCGGATAGTACCAGGCTATCAGAAGAGTGGCATCTGTGATATTACAGACTTGTCTCAGAGTGAGCAACCATATAAGTTTAAGGAGCACACCAGCCTGTGTGATTCAAGCAGTATAAATACTAAAATCCAAGATCAAAAGAGAGAACTGTATTCGCGCTTAAATTCTGAGTATCCCATTTTTAGAAGGCTATGGATGACAAAGGAAACTCAAAATCCATTTGAGGAGTTCCCACACAGATTAATCTTGCATTGAATTTCCTCAACCACTGATCAGGGATATGAAGAGCCTACCCCACCCACAAACAGACTGCACTGGAAAATGAATTAATGCAATTATAGTTAGGTTAAAATTTAACATATCATTTGTTCTCCTTTTTGACCTATTTTTTTATTTGTTCTACTTTCTATTCTGATTCCCCTTGTATTGAAGTTTATCTGTGTTTTATTTTATTGTCATCATTGGCTTTTTAAAAAAATATGTTTTTCATATGAAATCTAGGCTAAGTAAGTTCATAGTGACAGCAACTAGACTAATAGTTCCTTAGGATTGTGGCAGGGGAAACTAGGCAGTAGAGGAAATAAGAGCTGGTAATATGGGTACAAGAATAAACAAAATGTTCTGGGATTGATTTTGGTGATGATTCTACAACTCTTTTTGATGTATTTAAATCACTGAATTATATGATACATAAATTACATGTCAGTAAGACAGTTAAAAAACAAACAAACAACTCTTGAATAATTGAGTTAATCTATCATGAGTTGAGTACTGAATGATGTGTCCCAAAATATAATACCTGTTTATCCAAGGCTTCAAAGACAAGATATACACACAACAAAAGATGGAAAACATACCAACCTAACTAGATTCCGTTTATCAGAATAATGATTCAGTGCTAAATTTAGTGCTAAATCATTTAACTAGACTAGGATGCAGCAACTGGTAGGTTCAAACCAAAAGCTAGCAATTAGCAACCCTACATTTTCCCTACAAGCTAATCGAGGCTCCTTAACAGATGTGCATAGATATAAAAACAATACCTGTCAAATATCCATGGAACATTTCTAAAATGTTTACTATACACAAGCAGAACCATATGGGTAATCTATTAAAAACAATTCATTGAACCTGTAATTTATAACCTTCCCACAAAGAAAACTATAGCTCAAATGTCTTTACTGTTAAACTTTGCCAAACATTTAAGGATTATACCCAATCTTACATGAATTGTTCCAGAGACTAAAACAAGAGGGAACTTGTATTCTCTGCAGTAAAAACCTGAAACTCATGAAAGAAAGGAGAATGGAAGACCAAGTTCTGTCATGAACAGAGGTCTAAAACTCCTGAACAAAATGTTTCCAATTAGCTAAAATGTAATTATTAAATATGAACTGTCTCAGTGTGAATAATGATTACAATGGCATATATATATACCTTTAAAGACAAAAATATCCAACTAGTTTACATTAAACTGTACTCAATATAGAAACACAATAAATTTCAAGTAAACTTTATTAAAATAACATTAATTGCAAATGAAAATTTAATATAGGGCACATTATTCTATTTACTCTTATTAATAATGGCATTTACCTGTTGCTGTCTTGTCACGAAATTCTTCGAGCTTCGTCAAAGTTGCTGAAGTCAACTGTGTTAGGTGTACATCTTTTGGAGGTCTGAAGAATTCCACTATACTGTTCACTGTCCTCTGTTAAAATAAGCATGATTAACATGATACCCAAACTCAAGTCAAGTTAAAATTTTAAAGCTTGATAGTTGTGAAAAAAATATTAAAAGCTTACTGCATCATATATCATTTCTAAAGGTTCAGCTTCTATGATACATCTTTGAGCAACTGTTTCATCTAATGGATTTATCTCAAACATAATTTGGAAGAGTAAGGTAGAATCATCCAGTGACGAGAGAAGACGAGGTTTTGTTAAGTTATCTGGTGAGCCAGTAACATGGAATGAATCTATTTTGGTTTCAAATCTACACAAAAAAGAATAACACAAAATTTATAACCGAAAAAATTTTAAAGCACTTTCAAATTGACAATGATAAAATATAATTGTCGTTCTTGTTACTCGATACCACTCACATCAAAGAAAATTATCAACTATTCCATCTGAAGTGATACACCATCATCCACAGCCTTACGCAAACTGGGTGATCAGAATTTACACTTTCATATCATCCCCTCTTCCAGATTTAGATTGTATTAATGTGCAATCCTTAGATAACACATTGTTGTGCTTTAACCATGTGGACTTAAAAGATGATGCCTCACATAGATAGCAGGTTGTTTTCAAAAAAGTTTGTTATCATACAATTTAATCACTCAATTATATTAAGTAACTTCTCCAATCATCATGAGAATCAATTTCAGAACATTTTCTTCTTGTATTCATTGCCAACAGGTTTCCATTTCCCCACATCTGACCCCAGCCATTCCCCTAGGTGAGTTTTAATTTAGTTAGTGTCTACATAGATCTACCTGTCCTGGGCTTCATATATAGAAAATCATGAGTAATGCAAACATGAAGCAAACACAAATAGCAAAAAATAAAAGAAACTCAGTAACAATGACCAGACAAAACATAGGAAAAAAGCATAAGATATTAGAAAGTGAAACAACTTTAAAATGAGTTAAAGGGAAATCAAATGGTAAAGTATTACATTTTGACCTAACTACATCTGCCACAATCGACTACAGTGCTCTCTGATAACAAGGCGATTTACATCCCTCAACTAGGGTCAGATGGGATTCACCCAAAGATTAATCCATCAGGAGACCCTGTAAATGAGTTTTGGGATTCCCTATCATCCCCATCCTTTTGAAAACCAGTTGTTCACAATTTAAACTCTAATACCCTTATTTCTTTCAGATTTGGATTATTATTTGTGTAATGTTATTTATTTGGATTGTCACACAGGCTGGTGTGTTTTCGCCACATGTACTTGGCTGAAATCTCATTTAGATAGATGGCTGCTTGTTTTAAGGCAAGCCTTTAAAACCCCAGAAGCGATTTTTTCTGATAGCATGACACTATCTGGTTTCTTTATCACACTTTGCTATAGCACAGTGATCTCTTCCTGAGGGGGAGCATCAAACAGAGCCATGTCATCAGAACTAATTCTTCTTATATTGGAACTATATTTAAAGGCGAGCCTCAAATCCATTCACATATCTATTGTTTATATATGTTTTCTGTGCACTGTAAAGACATCATTATCATTTTACCCATGGGTTTTTTACAATATGAAACAACTATCTGATATTTACAAAACACTTGTGGTTAGATTCCTAAACATAGATAAGTTAAAAGCACAAGGATGGAAAATAAATTCCATACAAACAGTAGCCAAAGAAAACAGGAGGCTAGATCTTTAAGTGAAAATTTTTTAGACAAAAAAGGTTACTACATTGATAAACAAGTTACTTTATCAACAAAATGTAAAAATTATAGCTCCTAAGTATGTAAAGCAAAAAATGACAAAATTGAAAGGAGGAACATAATTGTCTACAAAAGTAGCTAACTTTAATGCTTCACTTTAATAATACAATAGGAAACAGAGGACTTGAGAATTATAAAGCAATTTCTATGACTTAAGAGACAAATACAGAACACAACACCCAACAACTGCAGAATACATATTTTTCTCAAGTAAATAAGGAGCACTTAGACCATATGTTTCATAATAAAACAAGTTTTAATAGATTTCAAAAGGTTGAAGTCACATGATGTAGCCTTTCTAACCACAAACAAAATGAAACTTGAAGTGTAAAACAGAAGGAAAATTCAGGAACATGTGGAATTAGAAAATACATTCAAATAAACAACAGTCAAAGACAAATCACAAGGGAAATTAGAAAATACCTAGAGAAGATGTTTTGTTGTCATTATGTTATGTTTTAAAATGACATGAAAACATTAAGGGATATGTACTACAATCAGTTTAAAGAGGGATTTTTTTAAAAATTGGTGATTGACTGTACTAAAAAAGAGCTTGAAAAATCAGAAAGTGAAATGCAATTTAAACCCAAACCTAGCAAAGGGAAAGAAATGATAAAAATTAGAGCACAATGGATACTATAAAATCAATGGAACTAAGAGTCAGTTCTTTCAAAAGACCAAAAAAAAGACAATGTAGACAGTAAAAACAAAAATTAAAGAACACATAAATAATTAAATCAGAAATAAAAGCTAAGAAATTACTACGAATCATCAGGAAATAAAAAGTATTATAAAGGAATACTATGAACAATAGTAAATCAACAAATTATAGAATTGATATAGACAAATTTATAGAAATACATAAACTACATATACTACTTCAAAAAGAAATAAAATATATGAAAATATCTATAACAAGTAAAAAGATAGGAGTACTGATACCAAGGGCTTAAGTGGACAGCAAATATTTTGAGGATGAGGGCAACGAATGTACAAATGTGCTCGACACAATTGATGTATGTATGGATTGTGCTAAGAGTTGTGTGAAACCCCCAATAAAATGATTTAAAAAAATATATGAGTCATCAAAAAGCTTCCAATACAGAAAAAGACCAGGCCCAGATGACTTAACTATTCAAAACATTTAAATACAAATAACAATCTCAAACACATCCAAAAACTTGAGGTATACTTCCTAATTCATTTTGAAGCCAATATCAGCCTCAAAATTTTACAATAGAAGAAAATTAAAGGCCAATGTCCCTTATGAATATAAATACAAAAATCCTCAAAAAAATAACAACTCAACAGTGTATTCTAAAGATTATGCAACATGATCATGTGAGATTTAGTCTCCAAATGTTTTAATAACAAACGAAATGATTCAATAACAAAATCAATTAAGGTAAAATGCAATGTACCAATTGAATAAAAGTGCAAAAACTGAAAAAAAAAGGCAAAAACTACAAAATGATTTATCTTAATCGGTAAAGAAAATGCATGTGATAAAAATCAAAGAATTCTTGTCATAGAAGGCATTATGCAACCGCCCAAAAATATTTTAATCAAAATCCTAGTCCCTGTAACCTATGACTATGACACTGCTTGGTAAGACAGCTTTGTATTAATTGTATCATAATTGTATTAATGATATCCAATGAAAATACTAAATCTCTTTTACGTAAACTCTTATGAAAAAGGACAACAGACATGGATGGCCTCTAACACACATGGAAGATGCCATATAAAGACCCGTCTACAAAACAATGTCAAAACACCTGGGATTAATAGAAGCTGAAAAAGACAAAATTTATCTCCCTCAGATTTAACAAAGCCAGTAGTCTTGAACTTGGACTCCTAGTCTCCGAAACTGACACAATAAATCCTGTCCACTAAACCTATTTTGATTTATCAGTACTTGGAAATGAAAACAATGATATGAAAACATTCAACCCACTAGGAGTTGAAGGGAACTTCTTCAACTTAGTAAGAGGCATCTTGAGGTGGAACAGAGGAATAATATTTTTAGTTAAAATCATACTTAAAAGGTTATACATTTTACTCCTAAGATCAAAACAAGATAAGGATGTCCACTCTTGCCCCTAGTATTCAACATAGCACTGGAGAGTCTAGTCAGGGCAATTAGGCAAAACAGTTAAACACAGAGAAAGATGTGAATCTAAGTCTATTTGCAGATGACATAATCTTGTGCACAGGAATTTAAAGGAATTCACTAAAGTAGTACTAGAACTGATAAACAAGTTCAGCAAGATTTCAGGGTAAAGGTCAACATATAAAAGTCAATTCTATTTCCATTTATTTGCAATGAGCAATCCATAAAGAAAACATCTTCAATTATATTTTCAATGGCATCAAAAGTAATAAAGAGTCTTCCTCTTTTTTGCTGACCTTCTGCTTCACCAAGCATAATGTTCTTTTTGAAGGACTGGTCCCACCTGATATCATGTCCAAAGTTCATGAGACAAAGTCTTGCCCTCCTCACTTCTAAGAAGCATTCTGGCCATATCTTCTAAGATGGATTTGTTTGTTCTCTTGGCAGTTCATCATACTTTCAGTATTTTTCCCCCTCACCATAATCCAAATGTACCAATTCTTCTTCAGTCCTCCTGATTCAGTGTCCAACTTGGACATGCATATGATATGATTGACAACACCATGGCTTGGGTCATGTGCACGTTGGTCCTTCTTCAGTATGATATCCTTGCTCTTCAACACTTTCAAAAGGTCTTCAGAGGGATTGAAGGAATTTATATTTTCAAGATGGCAGTAACCCTGAAATTGGTCTATATATTCTATAATAGCCTTATCAAAATCCCAAATGCCATTTTTTCAGCAGAAATGGGCAAAGTGATCCTGAAGTTTATGTAGAAATTCAAAAAACTCAGATTAGATAAAACAACCTTGAAAAAGAAAACTTAATTTAAGGTAAATCAATCATTTCTGGCATCAAAATGTATTATTACAAAGTTAAGAGTGCTGTAATCATAATGACAAATGAGTAGATCAACTGGTTAACATTGTTTTTGTTAGGTGACAAGTTAGTTCCGACTCATAGCAATGCTATTTACCACAAAACACAACACTGCATGGTCCTACACCATCTTCACAATCATTACTATATACTTCAGCCCACTGTTGCTACCTGTGTCAGCTTATCTCCTAAGCACCTTCCTTTTTTTCTATGATCTTCTTCTGTACTAAACACGATGTACTTTGCTAGGAACAGATCCATCTTGATAACATGTTCAAATTACCTGAGATGAAGTCTCAGTACCCTTAGTTCTAAAGAGCATTCTGGTTGTACTTCAATACATTTATTTGATAATTCTTCTGGCAGTCCTTAGTATATTCAATATTTTTTGCCAACACTATACTTCAGAAGCATCAAATATTTCAGTTTTCTTTTATTTCCTAGCTTTCACATGCAGATGAGGTGATTGAATTAGGTGAGGTCAGGTCAGGAGTGTTACAAAATGACATCTTTACTCTTTACTAGATCTTTTAAAACAGATTTTCCCAATGAAATATGTCATTTGATTTCCTGATTAATACTACTACTTCCAAGAGCACTGATTGTAGATTAAAGTTGAATCCCTATCATGGAATTATTTATTGACCCAGTTATAAGGATTTTAATTTTACACTGAGGTTTTAGCCATTTTTATACTGAAGTCTATAGTCTTTGATTTTCATCAGTAAGTGCTTCAAATTCTCTTCCCGTTCAGTAGGCAAAGTTATACTATCTGTAGATCACACACGCCTTGAATGAGCCCTCCTCCAATTCTGATATTAAGTTCCTCTTCATCTAGTCCAGTGTCTCAGATTATTTGTTCAACACACAGACGAAGTTATAGTGAAAACAGGTAACTCTGGTGCATAGCTTTCCTAATTTTAAACCAATCCCCTAGTTCTAGCCTCTTGGTCTATATGTAGGTCCTGCTTGAGCACAAATAAGTGTTCTGGAAATCCCATTCTTTCTAATACCACCTACCCATAGTTTTTTGTTTTTTTATGATCCACACGGTTGACTACCTTTGTCAATAAAAATTACTGCTAATTTTATTTTATTAATAAATTAGTACATACATTTTTCGTACATTTATGATGAACACTATCAATAAGAATACCAGGATCAAAGGTGACAAAATCAAATATGTGTAGAGCAATTGAACACAATTAATATTCCACACATAAATCCTTACATAAATGGTCAACTAATTATTGATTAGGATTCCAAGATCACTGAATAGGGGAAGGAATAGTCTTTAAAACAAATAAAGCGGAGACAATTGTATAACTTCTTGCCAAAAAATGACATTGGATGCTATATACAAAATTTAACTCAAAATGTATCATAATAAATCTAAATGTAGGAGTCAAAACGTATGTAAAAACTGTTGGAAGAAAATACAGGAGTAAATCTCTTTGACCTTGAATGGGACATTGCCTTTTTACATATATCAACAAAAGAAAAATTATATAAACTGCACTTCATCAAAATTAAAATCTTAGGTGATTCAAAGGATACCAGCACAAAAATGAAAACCTGCTGAATGGAAAAAATGCTTGCCAATTATTTATTTCATTAAAGATTTTTATCTTAAATAATATAAGAAACATTTACATCTGAAAAATAGAAAGAACCAGTCAGTCAGCAGGTCAACAAATGCACTGGCCCCAGAGCCTGTATGACTTGCTGCCTGATGAGCTGTCCCAGGTGCTGCTTTCCCTGGTCTGCCTCCAGCTCAGGCACCGCAGCTACCTTCCAATACCATGTCACAGAGTGGGGTCCTCACACTCCCAGAGCAAAACATGAAGGGCTCTGGCACGGAAATGCACTTTGACAATAGTGGGAATATGAGCAACATCTAAGCCTGGTTTCTATTTACAATGGTGATACAGACAAAATGCTTCTGACGCCCAGCGTGAGTCAGGAAGGAGCAACTCTAAGAGCTGTGACAGACTACTGCGACAGTCCACCTGATTCACAACACCACAAGATACGATTTGAGCGTCTGAAACAGAGTCCCAAAGAATTAGGGCAATAGCAGCTTTCCTACTGAGGAAGATTTTGTTGAGAGAAGCAAAGAAGTGAAAGCATATGGAAGACAAACTCAGACTTCACATGGGATTATTCAACTCTGCCACAGATGCCCCCAGCCAATGAAATCCTCTCTAGCATCTAAAGTGCATAGCCACTCTCAGTAGGAGAAACAGCAGTGTTGTAAAGAAAGGGATATCTTGTCATCTGCTGCCTTGGGTTCTGTATTAGATGGTGCCACCAACTGGAACCACCACCTTTTGATGATGGCAGGAATCAACTCTATTCACAAAGTGGGGGTTCTGAGTTCATCATAGAGCCAACTGTATCAAGATCTTAATCTTATTCTGGGTGGCTGCACAACTAGTGTTGATTTGTTCCATAAATGGTGTGTATCCAAGTTAGTGGGAAAGAGGAGTAACATCAAAATCATGCTAAACTATTATCATGCCTGTGGAACAAGCATGTCAGAATGATTATAATTATGGCAATAAACTTTCTTTAGATACTACACCTAAATACAAATACGTTTAATAGACAAGTCATGATGTACATAGTACTTTAACAGAAACTATGTGTAATAAAAACTATTTTGATATATACCAGAAACTGGATTATATGAAGAATGTGGCATTAGAATTACAGGAAAGTTCATTAACAACCTTTGATAGCATACAACACAACTTTGCTTGTGGGAGTGAGGAAGACTTGCAGCACCTGCTTATAAAGATGAAGGATTGCAGCCTTCAGTGTGGATTACAAGTTAATGTAAAGAACATCAAAATCCTCACAACTGGTTCAATCATGATAAATAGAGAAAACATTAGCGTTGTCGAGGATTTTGTCTTGCTTGGACCCACAATCAATGATCACGGAAGCAGCAGCCAAGAGTGCAAACGACTCTTGGGTAAATCTGCTGCACAAGGTCTCTTTAGAATATTGCAGAGCAAGGGTGTTACTTTGAAGGCTAAGGTGAGCCTGACCCAAGCCACAGTATTTTTCATTCTTTCTTACGCATGTGAATGAATAAAGAGAACCAAAGAAGAATCCGTGCACTTGAATTATGCGGGAGAAGAATATTGAAAGTATCATGGACTATTAAAAGGACAATCTGTCTGATCTGTCTTGAAAGAGTAAGGCCAAAGTAATCCTTAGAGGCAAGGATACTGAGGCGTCATCTTACATACTGGGACATATTGTCAGGAGAGACCCGTCCTTGGAGAAGGACATTATGCTTGGTAAAGTGGAAGGGTAGAGAAAAAGAGGAAGCCCCTGAACGAGATGGACTGACACAGTGACTGCTACAATGGGACCAGGGGTAGGAACATTTTGAGGATGGGCAGGACTGGACAGTGTTTTGTTCTATTGGGCACAGGGTCACTATGGGTAACTGACTTAATGGTACCTAACAATAAAATGGAAAGCCATAGTTTAAACAGTGTATTTCAGAAATAGATTTCATGGCTACATAATCACATGGTAATACAAAAACCACATTGTGCTTAATTTAACTTGACTCAGGCTATCTACTAAGATTGCAGTTAGTGATATTGATTGTTCAATGCTAAGTGAGAAATAGAAAATCAAGTTACAAATTTCCTGCATATATTACACATTAACCTACTCTGGTTTTTGCAGTACCAGTATGAAAACTTAAAACTTCCAACAGTTATGAAACCATCTCAGAGTCAGTTTTCTGTCCAGGGCATCCACTATTTAGGGGTCCCTCTCCAAAGTCTAGATGCCCAAATTTCATTAGATCTTTTGTGCTGAACTGTGTGTGCTTTGAGAATGCTACATAAATCTAGTCTAAAAGACGGGGAAACAAAACCCAAATATAGATAAATAAATGCATAAAAAGGAAAATAACCCAATCAAAAACTAGGCATTCTGTGATGCTCACCTTCCTGACATAATGGCTTAAGACAAAAAGGAATGCATAAGCAACTATGGTGAAGAAAGCTGATGATGCCTGGCTAACAAAAGACATAGCATCTGGGGTCTTAAAGTCTTGAAGATAAACAAGCAACAATCTAGCTGAGAAGCACAAAGCCCACATGGAAAAAGCACACAAGCCTGTGTGATCATGAGGTGTCGATGGGATCAGGTATCAGGCATCAAAGATCCAGAATAAAAACTCATATCGAAGTGAATAAGGGGTATATGGAGTGGAAACCCAAAGCCCATCTGTAGACAACTAGACATCCCCTTACAGAAGGGTCACAAGGAAGAAATGAGCCAGTCAGACTGCAGGATAGCACCGAAAAAACATACAAATTTCCTCTAGTTCTTTAATGCTTCCTCCCCAGCACTATCATGACCCCAATTACACCTTACAAATCCAGCTAGAACAGGGCACATACACTGGTACAGATAAGAGCTTGCAACACAGGGAATTCAGAACATATAAACCCCTCAGGACCAATAATGAGAATAGTGAAACCGGGGGAACCAATCATAATGATAGACATATAACAACCCTACAAACACACACTCGGGTATGAACAACAAAAAAGCGGTGAAGGGAGATAGGGGTGGGTGTAAGACGTTAAAAATATTAATAATATACTATCAAGGGTTCAGGAGGGAAGGGTGGGAAAGAGGGGAAAATCTAGGAGCTGAAACCAAAGGCTAAAGTAAAAAAAAATGTTTTAAAAATGATGGCAACATATGTACAAGTGTGCTTGAAAGAATGGTTGGATGTATGAATTATGTTAAGAGCTATAAGAGCCCCCAATAAAATGATTTTAAAAACTGGACAAAGGCTCAGATAAGAAATTTTTCCAAAGAAGATGCACAACTAGTCAAAAAGCATATTGAAGGAGGCTTAACATGACTAGTCATCAAGAAAATACAAGTCTAAACCACAATGAGGTAACATTTCACCGATGGGTTAATGGTTACAATCAAATATATCAGAATAGGCATTGTAGAGAATGTGGACAAAGTTGAAACCCTCCCACTGCTGATGGGAGTATCAATGGTGCAGGCACTTTGCAAGCAGTCAGATAGCGCCTCAAAACTTATCAGAATTACCATATTACCATGTATGAATGGGCAGGAAAACATGATATTGGTCATACAATGGAATTTGACTTTTGGAAAATGGAGCATAATTACATCTGAAACATTTAACTTAGAAAACATTATGCCTATTGAAGTCAGATGTAGGTCACATATTGTATGAGTATACTTACATGCATTATGCACAACAGACAAACCCACAAAGATAAAAAGTAGATTCATGGTAGCCTCTGAGAAAGTAACAGCAATGACTACTAATGGGAATGGAGCTGCTTTTTGGATTGTTGAAATTAAACAGTGGTGCTGGTTTGTATAATCTCATGAATACATTAAAAGTCAATGACTAGCACCAATCCCAACTACATGGATACCTTCCCCCAGAAGACTTTATTTCAGAGGACAGCACTGAATCTACAGCTCCAGGAGAGGGGCATGTCTGCTCAGAGAACACGGGAGCAAATGAGGAAGAGAGGGTGGAGCACATCCTGGCCCACCAAGCCTTCAGGACGAGATTCCCACTCAGAGCAGTCAATCCACAGAGAAGACCAAATGGCCAGTCCCACTATGAGACATGACATCTCTCACTAACCCATCACCCTACAGGAGACAACACTGGAGTCGCAGTGTTGGAATACCGCCCGATCTGATCCCACCACACCGAGGCAAAATGCTAAGGATGTGCAACAGCACAGCAAGGGAATGCAGCAAAAAGTCCCCCACAAAATATCAAAAAAAGACTGGGGCCAGGGCTTGGCACCCCATGAGACTTGAACAGAAAGCACTCCTAAAGGCCAACAAACAGTCCTTGAACTAACTACAAGCTTTTCTTTCTTCTTGTTATGTTTTGCTTTTGTCACTGGCTTGTTGGTGTTGTTTTTTTTTTCTTTTGTTGCTTGGTTTTGCTCTTTCTTGTTTTAGTGCATGTTATTATCTCCACAAGTCTGTCTAAATAAGATAGGCTGGATGAACAATCTAGAGAAGAAAACAACAGGACCGACAGTTCTGTGGGGGAGATGAGAGAGGGGGAGGTGAAGGGAAAGAAAGTGGTGTTAACAAACCCAGGGACAAGGGAAGAACAAGTGATCCAAATCGGTGGTGAGGAGGATGTAGGAAGCCTGTGACCAAGGGTAATGTAACTAAGAGGAATTACTGAAACCCAAATGAAGGCCAAACATAATAGTGGGACAAGAGGAAAGTCAACGGAAATAGAGGAAAGAGCTAGGAGGCAAAGGGCAGTTATAGAGGTTTAAATAAAGGCATGTATATATGTAAATATATTTATATATGGGGATGGGGAATAGATCTATGTGTATATATTAAGGTAGCAGGTGGACATTGGGCTTCAACTCAAGTATTCCCTCAATACAAGAATACTTTGTTCTATTAAACTGGCATTCCACAATGCTCCCCTTCCCAACACAATCACTGAAGACAAAGCAGTTGCATAAGCAAATGTGAAGAAAGCTGATGGTGCCCAGCTATCAAAAGATATAGCTTCTGGGGTCTTAAAGGCTTGAAGGTAAAAAAGCGGCCATCTAGCTCAGAAGCAACAAAACCCACATGGAAGAAGCACACCAGCCTGTGAGATCACGAAGTGTCCAAGGGATCAGGTATCAGGCATCATCAGAACAAAAAATCCTAACATTGTGAATGAGGGGGTGTGCAGAGTGGAGACCCAAAATCCATCGGTAGGCAATTGGACATACCCTTATGGAGGGTCATGGGGAACAGACAAACCAATCAGGGTTCAGTGTAGCAACAATGAAAAATACAACTTTCCTCTAGTTCCTAAATGCTTCTCACCCCACCCCACTATCATGATCCCACGTCTACCTTATAAATCTGGCTAGACCACAGGATGTACACTGGTACAGATAGGAACTGGAAACACAAGGAATCCAGGGTGGATGATCCTTTCAGGAACAGTGGTGAGAGTGGCAATACTGGAAGGGTAGAGGGAGAGTGGGGTAGAAAGGAGGAACTGATTACAAGGATCTACATATTATTTCCTCCCTGAGGGATGGACAACAGAAAAGTGGGTGAAGGGAGATATCGGACAGTATAAGATATGACAAAATAATAATTTGTAAATTATCAAGGATTCATGAGGGAGGGGAGAACAGGGAGGGAGGGGAAAAATGAGGTGCTGATACCAGGGGCTTAAATGGAGATCAAATGTCTCGAGAATAATGAGGGCAATGAATGTACAAATGTGCTTTACACAATTTATGTATGTATGGATTGTGATAAGAGTTGTATGAGCCCCTAATAAAATGATTTTTTTAAAAGTCAATGACTATAGGAGTGAACTGTATAGTATATAAACTATCTCAACAAACTGTTTATAAAAAAGGTAAAATAAAGACATTTGATAAATCAAATTGTTAATGTTTCATGTTGCATGACAACTGACAATTTTTAAAATTAGTTTATGTTTTCCTATGTCTTCTCAGCAGGCTATTTTCTTTTAAACATATATTATTTAAATAATCCATTTATATACCCCCACACATATACATATATGCATGCACACACACACACGCATTTCTTAAAAACACAAGCAAAGTTCCTTAAAATACAAAAAGTAAAAACAATCAAATTGGCTCCAACTCATAGTAACGCCACAGAGCAGCGCAGGGCTGCCCCTGTGGGGTTCTGAGACTGTAACTCTTGACAGGAGTAGAAACCTCATCCTTCTCCTTTGGAGCAGCTGGTGGTGTCAAACATCTAATCTTGGAGTTAGCCGCCCAACGCATAACCCACTACATCACCAGGGCTTCTTTGAGACTGCTAAGTTACAAAAGGATGCTCTTAAACCATAGTACTCTTCATTTAAAATGGCAAGATCCTGACTACATTCAAGCTTATTTTGAATTTTTTTCCTAAGATAACATAAAAAATAAATAGATACTTACTTTAAAGCTTGGGCTCCTGGTCTTTGTACAATTGAAGTACTAAATTCTTCTATTAAAATCTCTAACAATTCAGGTTTTTGGTGATTTTCTCTTAAGACAACAGACATACTTTTCAAGTGAACAAAAAACTTCATGGCTTCAAACTAGAGTATATTCAGAAGAATAAAATGAAAAAGCATATACATATAAACACAATACATGCTATATATATATATACATTTTTTAAAACCACAAAATATTTTAAAACAACCTTTTCCTATTAAAGAATTACTACTTAACTCCAAAAAGCAGATGAAAATTTCCATCAACACTCTGAAAATAAAAAGACAGTTCCAGAGAAAAATCATAGAGATATCAGTAACAAATGTATCTTTCTAAGGATTAAACATAGGCATTTCTAACATCACACTTTCAAAGTGTAAGACAAGAAAATATCTTACTGTTTTTGGCAAGGTTGGATCGACTGCTGTTTCACTATAACCAATTGCTTCATAGAGTTTAGCTTTTTCCTCAGGTGTTAACATTTCTTCAAGAGCTACAAATTAGAGCAGTGTTTTGTTATTTAACATAACAAAATAAGCCAGCCTTTAAGAAATAGAATTCAAAGTTGGTTTTTATAATAATTTTAAGAAATTATACAATCAAATTAATTAGCCTTAAACATATGTGTAGAGATATATAAAAGGGGATTTTAAATGGTTCACAGAAAAATTCGATTATCTTTTAATTCCATTTTTATATTAAATAAAAACCTCAAAATCACTGAGTTGATTCTACCTCACAGAAGCCCTATTCAAGGCTTTACCCAGCAAACAGCCTCATCTGTCTCCCAAAGCGTGGCTGATGGATTTTTAAAACACAGGTCTTGTGGTTAATAGTTAACACCTAATCCACAGGCACCACCAGGGTTCCATGTATTGAATAAAGGCCAAAAAGAAAGGAGTGGATAATAACACTCCTCTCGGCAATATACAAAGCAGGTAGTGTTAGCACCATAATATTCTCTAATTTTATAGATGATAAAGACTGAGATTTGGATAGCTTAAATAACTTGCCATGGCACACTTTTAAAATGAGAATTGGAATACAATCGGTCTCTAAGCCTTCAAAGCTATGATCTTAAATGGCTACATTCTGCCTATATAAAATAATTAGGAAAGAAAAATCTCAGTTAAGAAATATAACTTTGGCCACAAATTATAAATAGTAGGATTTAAATTTTTGTTTTATTTTAGTTCCACTTATATGCATTTTGTGAGATTCCTGTCTGGCAAACAGTTGGCGCTCATCTACTGAAGATAAGTCTAGCAATTCATTTCCCTGTGACTGTTGTCGGTAGATGCCATCGAGTCTCTCTGACTCGTAATAACCCCACGAGATAGCAGAACTGTCTCATGGGTTTTTTTCCTCTGGCTGTAATCTTTAGAGAAGCCAAGTCTTTCTCCTGCAAAAATGGTAGGTGGGTTCAAACCACCAAATTTTCAGTTAGCAGCCAATTACTTAACTGACAAAGTGCCACAAGGGCTTCTTTTCCATAAGACTGCAGCCAGTGAAAATAGAGTGTAGAGTGAAGCTTTACTCTGAACTAAATGGAACAACAATGACCCAGAATCATCTCAATGGAAACCGGGTTTTGTTAATATACATCTACAATAATAATTTTATTTCTAATAATAAGCATATATATGTCAGCAATGTCTACTTTGAAAACAATGGATATATGGCAATTGAGAAAGCTAGTATGTTGTTAATATTTTTAAAGATTTAAAGGAACACAGGACAATGAATTAAAGGAAATGAAGGGGGAAATATAAGAACTGAGAATACAAATAGAAACACAGACTATAAAAGGAAATCAAATAAAAAACTTCAATAACTGATGTAAAAAGTTCTATGGATAAACTCAGCAGTTTTGATCTAGCAAAAAAAATGAATCAGCAAATCAGAAGAAATAAAATAATTGAGGCCAAGAAATGGTATACATATCATAGGAATCCCAGAAGAGTAAAACAAAGAATATTTGAAGAAAATGGTAGACAACATTCTAAAGTTGATAAGCATGAATCCATAAATCCAAGAAGAGACCCATGCCAAGACACATTATAATCAAACTTCTGGAAACCAAAGATAAAGAGATAATCCTGAGAGCAGTAAACTGTCACAACAAAAAAGCAAGGAGAAGCAAATTGTCATAATAAAAATGGATGGGTCCTCAGTAAGATTAACTGCCATCCCTCCCCCCGGCCCCAGAAGCTTTGGAGACCAGAATACAGTTCAATGACATATTTAAAGTGCTACAGGGAAGACTCAGGAAAAATTGAGGCTTTCTACTCCCACAGAGAGTTATAGTCTCAGAAACCCACAAGGGCAGTTGTACATTGTGATATATAGTCACTATATCAACTCAATGGCACTGTGTTAGTTTTTTGTTGTTTTTTTTGTTTGTTTATAGAGAATAAACTACAGATAAAAACAATTTTCTGCTCCTATAAACAGCTTCAGTCTTGGAAAACTCACAGAGGCAGCTCTACTCTGTCCTATGGTGCACTATGCATTGTTATGAGCTCCATGGCAGTGGGTGAGTGAACATTTTATCATATGTGAACAAAGTTTTGCTGGATACAATTAGAAATTATTTGTAGCAGTACATTAACAAGGAACTGCCAGAAATCCATGCCATGCTCAGAAGAGGATGCAGAATTAGAGCTACCATTGCTGATAACTGATGGATGGTGACTGAAAGTAGAGCATACGACAAAAATGTTCACCTGTGTTTTATTGGCTGCAAAGGCATATAATTGTATGGATCATAACAATTTATGGGGACCATTGTGAAGAATGGGAATTCCATGGTACTTAATTGTGCCCATGCAGAATCTGTACAGAGGTCAAGAGGCAGGCAAGGTAGAACAAAGGGCTGTTACATAGTTTAAAATCTGAAAGGGTGTGCTGTATCCTTTCACTATTCCATCTCTATGCTGAACAAATGATACGTGAAGTAGGAATAAAATTTTTTTTTTTCTATCAAGCAAATGGTTTTTCTGGAGATGGAGGGAATATGATGGAGGGTTTAATACTGTCATTGAATCAATCCCAACTCACAGTTACCATATAGAGAGATGAACTCTCTCATGAAGATTCTAAAACAGGGCTCTTTACAAATGTTTCTCCAATGAAGTAGTAGCTAGTGAGTTCAAACCACAGACTTTTCAGTTAGCACTTAATGTTTTAACCACTGTGCCACTAGGAATTTTACAGGTGTTCAAGAATACAGACAAAATTAAAATATTACCAGGTAATTAAAAATGACTAAGTCTACAATGACAAGATTTATCCTGCTTAGGATCAGGAAAAACACAAAAATGCTCACTCATCAACGCTGCTCAATACTGTACTGGAAGTCCTAAGCAAGAACCACTAGACAAGAAAAATTAAGGAAGGAGGGAATCTAAATAAATGTCCCTATTCACAGATGGCATGATCCAATATAAAAAACAGAAAAATTTTTATATCCCAGGAAATACCTAACAAAACTAGAGCTGATAAATTAATTTAGCAAAGTGGCAGAATACACGGTTAACAAATTTCTGCCCAACAACAATGAATACTCTGAAAATAAAATTAAGAAAACAATTCTATTTTTAGGATCATCTAAAAGAATAAAGTACCTAAAAATAAATTTAATCAGTAGAGTGAAAGACGTATACAGTGAATACTATTAAACTTTGTTTAAAAGCTGTAACCATGAACAAAGTAGCATCACTGCGGAGTGCTTTGTCAAAGATTCAATAGAAAAATTCTATCAAATGCAGATGAAAATTTCAAATTCTCAATAAAATCTACTTCTAGAACTATGGAGGCTCGAAGAACCCTAAACTATGCCCCTAAGATAAGCTTTAAAATCTAAACCAAACTATTCCCTGACGTCTTCTTGAAATGAAACAGTAGTTTAGCTTATTAGTAAAGTGTATGTATCTTGGGCTCCTTTAAAGAATTATCTATGTGAGATCAAATTGACAATAAAAACTCAACAGGTTAGATGAGAAGTTTAGGAATGGTTTATGTTAATAATGGTGGAATAATTTACAAAACAACAGTGAGAATGGTTGTACAAACTGAAGAACGGAATCAATGGCAGTGTAATTACACATGTAAAAATTTGTAGAATAGTATATTTTTTTCCTCCCTATATTCTCACCAACAAATATATGTGTGTGGTGGTGGGAAGGGTAACGAGCATGTGCTGGCTCACGCTTTGCAAAAGAAAACAGTCATAAAATATATACAAAATTCCATTTATATTTTTAAAAATGTTAAGCTGTCAAACTAAATTCTAATGAACAAGAGCAGGTCTCCAGTTGTCTCGGGCCGGGAGAAGTCTACAGATTACAAAAAGGCAGAGATCACTGTTGAATGAGACCACTCTATGTCTTGACTGTTCATGGTTACTTGGTATATACACCTGTCCAAACTCATTATTCTTAGAATAGGCAAACAGAATTTTTAATGTAATTACAATTCAATAAAATTTATTTTAAATGAAGGCCAAAAAATTGTTAAAGAAGACCTAAATAAATGTGAGGACATTCCATATTCATAAACTGGAAGACTTAATTGTTCAGCTGACAATTACCAAAAACAATCGGGATTTCAATGTAATCCCTAACAGGTGATGCCACGTAGCCAAAGTAATCGTCAAAAGAATATGTAGGATGACTCACACATCCAATTTCAAAATATATTTTAATGCTAAAGAAATCAAACAAGCCTGCTAACCACAGGCAATGGAACAGAATACAAAAAACAAACAAACTCACTGCCACTGATTTAATACTGACTCACAGTGACCCTATAGCCACCCCTCTGAGTTTCCAAGACTGTAACTGTTTACTGGAATAGAGAGCCCTCTTGTCTTTCTTCCTACTGGGCTAAAGTAAAAATCCAGAAAAAAACCCAAATAGGTGATCTATGGTCAACTAATTTTGACAAGGGTAGTAAGTCAATTCAATGGGTGAAGGATAATTTCTTCAGTAAATGTGCTATGAAACCAGATGTCCACAAGCAAAAGATGAAATCAAACCCATAACTTATATCATATATAAAAATTAAGAAATGAAGCAATGGTTGAACTAAAAGAACTAAAAACTAGACACAGAGGTGAGGCATTAGGAACTTTTTTTTATGATGGATTTTTAGAAATGGCATCAAACCCAAATGTAACAAACGACAAAAATAGATGGATGTCATCAAGTTTTTTAAATTCTTATGTATCAAAGAACATTATAAAGAGAGTAAAGAAACAACACAGAGAATGGCAGAAAATATTTGAAAATCACATATCTGATAATGCATTGCTATCTAGAATACTATTACTCAAGAAAAAGGCAAACCAAATTTTAAAAATGTGCAAAAGATGTTAATCGACATTTTACCAAAGAAAGTATACAAATTTCAAACATGCACATAAAGATATTCAACATCATTAATCATCAAGGAAAAGCACATTCAAGCCACAATTAGATACCACTTCCCTCCATTAAAATAGCTACTAGGAATAAAATCAGTAACACGGAAGTGTTGAGCTGTGGAGAAACCAGAGCTCTCATCACGGATGTAAAGACTGTAAAATAGTGGAATCACTGAGCAAAGTGTTTGGTGTGTTTCAAATAGCTGAACACAGAAGTACCACAGGACCTGGCAATTCCTCTGCTAGGTCTGCAGCCCCAAAAGAACTGAAAGCGGAGACTCAAACAGACATTACAGGACTATTCACAACAGCAAAAGGTTGGGAATAAGGCAAAGGTCCACCATTAGATGAATGTATAAAAACATATGTATAGTCATATCATGGAATATGATTTACCCATAAATAGAAAGTTTGGAAATATGCTACTACATGAATGAATCTTGATATTATGTAAAGTAAAACAGTCAAATATAGATAAGGACAAATACTGTATAACTGTACTTAGGTGAAATACCTGAATAGACATGGAGAAAGACCAAAGTTTATGACTTTTACCAGGGGCAGGTGGGGGAGGGGGGAAGTGTCAGAGTTGATTAGTGGGCACTGAGATTCCGTTGAGATGAAAAATATTTATAAATGTACAGTGGTGATAACTACACAAATTCACTAAATTATAGATGTAAAAAAATGAAATGGCAATGGTATTGTTTATGTATTTTTTAATAATTAAAAAAAGATAGAAAACGGGGAGAAGGTGGGATGCTATGTTACATTGTGAGGATTACAATAGTAAGATGAAACAAAATGTGGATAAATTATTAAATGCAAAACGTATCTGCCTTGTAAACTTTCACCCAATTTTCAGTAAAAAGATTTTTTTACAAAAAAGGATGCATTTCAAAACATGCTAAGTGAAATAAACAAGGCTCAAATATCCTCACAATATACTAAATATAAAAAACTAGTATCGAAAGACGGACATACATGCAGTTTTAGTATCAGGTTGTTCAGTGACGCTGGATTCCGACCAATTCCACAGCCACTCTAACCATCCTTTCTGATCCGCTGCATCTTTTTCCCCTTCTTTGTAAATCTTGTATCCAGCTTTCTTTACCTATAATAAAGTTACAAATATATGACAAAAATCTTTTATTTAACAACTCAAATACATAGAAACATGACATTTCCAAAATTTATCTGGGAAAATGTAAACAATAAGCAAAACGAACACCACACAGAGCACTGCAACGTTAGCTAAACAAAGACTGTGGGATTACCATGAAGCTCTCTTCACTTTTAACAAGAATTGTATATTACAATGTTTTCAAAGAGATGGGGATACATTTTACCTTCATATGACCTCTGATTAGTTCATAAATCAAACTAGTTAGAATATTTTTCCCAATGAAATCTCTTAGCTCAGGGGACTCATGTATGTATATCTGTCCTTTTGTGATTGGCTTAATTCCTTCCAACTCTTCCCATGAAACGACGTGTTTCATAGGATTATCCGTGCTTTTCAGTGCTGCACAGTACTCCATTGTGTGTATATGCCAGAGTTTACTAATCCACTCGTCTATTGATGGAAAGTTAGGCTGTTTCCAAGTCTTGCCTTGCGATAGTGAATTATGCCGCAATAAACATTGGAGCGCAGATGTCTGGTTGTTTTATTTGTTACCTCCTCTGGGTATATGCCCAGTAGAGGGACTGATTCATAAATCAATTTCCATTTTCTTTAAGTATCTCCAGATTGCTTTCCACAGTGGCTGTACAATTCTACATGACAACCAGCAGTGGAGGAGGGTTCCTACTTCACCACAACCTCTCCAAAACTTGTTGCTCTCTGATTTACTGATTTGGGCTAGCCTGAGGGGTATTAGGTGGTATCTCATGGTTGTTTTAATTTGCATTTCTCTTATGGCTAATGAACAGGAACACTTTCTCATATGCCTGTTGCAAAAAATCATATCGTGAAGGGTGGGAGTGCGGGGTGGGGACCCAATGCCCATTTATAGACAACTGGACATCCCTTGCAGAGAGGTAGTGGTGAGATGAGTCACTCAGGGTGCAGTGTAGCATCGACGAAACATACAACTTCCCTCTAGTTTTTTTCTTTCTTGTCAATTTTGTGTTTATGTCAAGAGAATTTCGAAACATATCCTTTAGTTCTTAAACACTTCCTCACCCCTCACCCCCCACTATCATGATCCCAATTCTACCTTACAAACCTGGTTAGACCAGAGGATGTACAGTGGTGCAGATGGGAAGTAGAAACACAGGGAATCCAGGACAGAAGATCCCGTCAGGACCAGTGGTGAGAGTGGTGATACCAGAAGGGAGGAAAGAAGAAGAAGGGGAGTAGAAAGGGGGAGCCGATTACAAGGATCTACATATAACCTCCTCCCTGGGGGGGGGGGGGGTGTACAACAGAAAAGTGGTTGAAGGGAGACGCCGGCCAGTGTAAGATATAATAAAATAATAATTTGTAAATTATAAAGGGTTCATAAGGGAGGGAAGAATAGAGAGGGGAGAGGGGAAAAAAGGTAAAGAAAAATGAGCTGATTCCATGAGCAGAAGCGGATAGCGGATGTTTTGAGGATGAGGGCAACAAATGTCTAAGTGTGCTTTACACAATTGACGTATGTATGGATTGTGATAAGTTGTACGAGCCCCAATTAAATGATTTTTTAAAAATCTCTTCGTTATACTGCACCCTGACTGGCTCGTCTCTTCCTTGTGACCCTTCTGTAAGGGGATATCCAGTCGTCTACAGATGGGCTTTGAGTCTCCACTCTGCCCTCGCCCTCCTACACATAGACAGGAGTTTTTGTTCTGGGTCTCTTAATGCCTGAAACCTGATCGCGTTGACACCTCATGATCACACAGGCTGGTGTGCTTCTTCCATGTGGGCTATGCTGCTTCTCAGCTAGATGGTCGCTTGTTTATCTCCAAGCCTTTAAAACCCCAGATGCTGTATCTTTTGATAACCAGGCACCAACAGCTTTCTTCACATTTGCTTCAGCGATCATGTCAGGAAGGTGAGCATCATGGAATGCTAGTTTAATAAAGTGTTCTTGCATTGAGGGAGTTACTTCAGTAGAGGCCCAATGTCCATCTGCTACCTTGAATACTAAACCTATAAATATATGCACATAGATCTATTTCCCCATCGTCATATATAAGTATATTTACTTATGTACATGCCTGAATTTAGACCTCTATAAATGCCCTTTGCCTCCTAGTTCTTTCCTCTATTTCCTTTTACTTTCCTCTTGTCCCACCCACTATTATATTCAGCCTATATCTGGGTTTCAGTAATTCCTCTCAGTTACATTGCCCTTGATCAAGCCCTACCAGGCTTCTTACACCCTCCTAGACGCCGATTTTTGGATCACTTGTTCCCTTGTCCCTGGGTTTGTTAACACCCACTTCCTTTCCCCAGCCTCTTCCTCTCCCATATTTCCCCACAACCATTAGTCCTGTTGCTTTCTCCTCCAGATTGTTTATCCTGCCTATCTTATCTAGATACACTTACAGAGATAATATGCACAAAAAACAAGACAGAGCAAAACAAAGCAACAAAACAACAAACCAATGACAACTTAAAAAGTTTGTAAATAGTTCAAGCCTGTTTTTTGACCTTTAGGAGTGTTTTCCGGTCGAGTCTGATGGGGTGCCACATCCTGGCCCCCAAATCTATTTTTGATATTCTCTGGGGACTTCTTTGCAGTGCCCCTTGCTGTTCAGTTGCATACCCTCAGTGTTGTTCCTCGGTGTGGTGGGGTCAAATCGGGCGCAATTCCCACACCTTGTCTCCAGTGTGTCTCCCGTAGCGCTATGGGTCAGTAAAGGACGCCATGTCTCATAGTGGGGATGGCCCTATATTCCTCTCTGTGCTTTGGCCGCTCTGAGAGTGAATATCGTCCTGAGGGCTTGGTAAACCAGGATGTGTTCCACTGTCTCTTCCTATCCCTTCATTTGCTATGTGCTCTGAACAGACACATCCCTCTCCCTGAGCTGTAGCTTCAGTGCTGTCCTCTCAAGTGAATTCTTCTGTGGGGAGGGGTCTATCCATGTGGTTGAGATTGAGGTCGGCCCCTCAGACCGATGAAACATACAACTTTCTAGTTCTTTAATGCTTCCTCCTCCCCACTATAATGATCTCAATTCTACCTTACAAATATGGCTAGGCCAGAGCATGTACACTGGTACAGAGAAGAGCTGAAAACACAGGGAATCCAGGACAGATAAACCCCTCAGGACCATTAATGAGAGTAGCAATCCCAGGAGGGGAAGGGGAAGGCAGGGGAAAAGGGGGAACTGATCATAATGATCTACATATAACCCGCTCCCTGGGGGACTGGCAACAGAAAAGTGAGTGAAGGGAGTCATCTGACAGCGTAAGACATGAAAAAATAATAAAAATTTATAAATTATCAAGAGTTCTTGAGGGATGGAGGGGAGGGGGAATGAGGAGCTGATACCAAGGCCTCAAGAAGAAAGAAAATGTTTTGAGAATGATGAGGCAACAAATATACAAATGTAGCTGACACAATGGATGGATGTATGGATTGTGATGAAGAGATGTACAAGACCCCAATAAAATGATTACTTTTAAATTCCATGGTGGGTGGGGGTGACTCTCTTAGTTAAGTGAATTAGAAAAATATCAAAATAGTTTTATCCCATTGAGAAGTAAATTTAAAGTTTTTTAAGAAACAGAATATTGCTGCCTAATTATGACAACACGTTTTCTAATATATTTATAAGGAGTTTAGATTGATTTTGTTAACTGAAAGAGGATTTGGAATTACCTCAACTTCTGCCTGTTGTCTTGTTAAAGTTATATTAAATATATCCAGGATCTTCTCCAACTCCTGAAAGTAATAAAAAAAAGTTTACTGTACATAAATAACTTTAGTACATAATCCATCAAATTGCTACATTCCAATAAATCAGAATACAAAACACCCATCAATATAATGTATCCATTAAATTCTGTTTAGTAATGCATACACATACATACACAAGGGGTCTTAAATAGTTCAGAAAAAAGTAGAATTAAAAGATAATGTATTAGAAACGGATTGTGAATGTCTTGAAGGCTTGAAGGTAAACAAGCGGCCGGCCATCTAGCTGAGAAGCAACAAAGCCCGCATGGAAGGAGTACACCAGCCTGTGTGATCATTAGGTGTCAATGGGATGAGGTTTCAGACATTGAGAGACCCAGAACAAAAACTCCTATCTATGGGAAGGAGGGGGAGGGTGGAGACTCAAAGCCCATCTGCAGACAACTGGATATCCCCTTACAGAAGGGTCACAAGGAAGAGACGAGCCAGTCAGGCTGCAATATAGCACCAACCAAACATACAAATTTCCACTAGTTTTTTTAAAGCTTCCTCCCACCACTATCATGACCCCAATTATACCTTACAAATCCAGCGAGATGAGAGTATGTACACTGCTACACATAAGAGCCTGCAACACAGGGAATCCAGGATAGATAAAGCCCTAAGGACCAATAATGAGAGTACCAAAACCAGGAGGGTAGGGGAAAGGCGGGGGAAAAGGGAGGAACTGATTACAATGATCTATATATAACCCCCTCCCAGGGCTATGAACAACAGAAAAGTAAGTGAAGGGAGACAGGGGTCAGTTTAAGACATGAAAAAATAATTTAAAAAATTATCAAGGGTTCATGAGGGACAGAGGGGTGGGTTGGGAAATGAGCTGATATCAAGTGCGCAAGTAGAAAGAAAATGTTTTGAGAATGATGATGGCAACATATGTGCAAAAGTGCTCGACACAATGGATGTGTGTATGGACGGTGATAAGCGCTAAAAGAGCCCTCAATAAATGACTTAAAGAAAAAAAGAAACTGCGGTAGCAATTGTACAATACTGCTTGATGTTATTGAACTATAGAATGATATATGTATTAACTCCTAATTTTAAAAAAAGATGTCATTTTTCCATGAACTTTTTGAAGCTAACTCATATATATGTATCAGCTTGAAAGTTACTAATGATGGATTAACTTTTGCACATAGAAGTCGTAAGATTATGCACACAAGATTATTCTCCAAAAGAGGTAACATACAATGATTGCTTAAAATGCCTTCCATTTGGGTTTTAACTACAGCTAAGGGTAATTATGTTAAGGTCACTGTCACCAAGCAATACAATTACAAATTTGTCATATTAGTCTAGAGCTCATCATGGACTTAAAACTTCTTTAAAAATTGAAAAGTTGTTATTACTATTGGCAGAAACGAAATCGTTTACCTGTATGTTCAAATAATTATTTTCAATAGTCTCATACTCAAACTACTTATTTATCCCAAGGAAAGAAATCCTAACCTCCTGTTATCTAAACAATCTGACCTGGCTTTTCTGTCCAGTGGACAAGGAAGATTTGGGTTCCAAGTCAGAAGTAAAGAGATCTGTAACCAATCAAAAACCTCGAAGCCTAAGCATTCCTAATAACTCTGATCCAAGTCTCTTCACATGAACATAAAAGTAAAACTCAGTATTTAAGTAGTCTCTAATGGGAAATAGATACAGATTCAAAATGGTATTACTGATTTCAAGAGACTCCTGTCTTTAAGTCCCCCTCACTCACTGTCATCAAGTTGATGTTACTCATGGGGACCCTATAAGACAGGGTATAATTTCCCCTGTGAGTTTCTCAAACCATTAACTATTTATGAGTAGAAAGCCCCATCTTTTTCCCAGAGTGGGTAGCAGGTGGTTTTGAACTGCTGACCTGGTGGTTAGAAGCCGAACGTGCACCACTACCCAACCAGGGCTCCTTTTTCATCCCAATAATTTGTATTTAGCCTAGCCATAATATAATCTCTTCCAAAATATTCAACAATTCTAAAAAAGCAGTTCTTTTACTTGATAAGACTAATAAAGAATTTTGGGGGGAACAGGGCACTGACCCACCCAAGGGAAGGGTATTGTTTCTTTCTTCCCAGGGAAAAAGGAAACAGACTTAAATCCGGTGTTCTGGGATGGGAATGGAGAGTGCTGACCTAGAGAAGGGAGCCAGTGGAGGGGCCTGAGGGTTCGGCCCCAATACCAGCTACATGGACAACTGCCCCTCCCCCAAGAAGAATTTACAAGATGGCACTTGAGCTGCAGCTAAGAGGAAGGGGGAGGAAGAGAGAGTGGAGCACATCCTGGCCCACCAGGCCTGGAGGACAATATCCCCACACAGAATAGGCAATGCACAGAGTGGAGCATATATGGCTGATCCCACTATTAGACACAATGTCCCTCGCTGACCCATGGCCCTATGAGGGACAACACTGATCCAGTCTGACCCTGTGACTCAGAGGCAAAACACTAAAGGCATGTGGCAGAGCAACTGGGGAAGCAAAGCAGGAGCTCCCAGGGAGTGCAAAGAATAGACTTTGGGGCCAGAGCATGGCACCCCACTGGACTTGACTGGAGGACACACCTAGAGGTCAAAAATCAGACCTTGATCTATTTAAAAGTTTTTCTTTTTAAAAAAATGTTTTAATTATTCTTCTCTGGGTCATTGGTTTTCTTGTCATCATTGTGTTCTCTTTTGTCGCTTTGTCTTGTTATGCCTTGTTTTTTAGTGCATATTATTATCTCTGCAGTTCTATCTAGATAAGATAGGCTGGATGAACAGTCTGGAAGAGAAAACAATGGGACCATGGCTCCAAGGTAACATGGGAAAGGGGGAGACCGGGTGGTGATGATGTTGACCAACCCAGGGACAAGGGAACAAGTGATCCAAAATTAGTGGCAAAGAGGGTGTGAGAGGCCTGGTAGGGATTAAGCAAGGGCAATGTAACTGAGAGAAATTACTGAAACCCAAATAAGGCTGAGCATGATAGTGGGACAAGAAGAAAGTAAAAAGAAACAGAGGAAAGAACTAGGAGGCAAAGGGTATTTATAGAGGTCTAAATACAGGCATGTACATATGTAAATATATCTACATATGAAGGTGGGAAAATAGATCTACATGAATATATTTATAGGTTTAGTATTAAGGCAGCAGATGGACATTGGACCTTCACTCAATGCAAAAACACTTTGTTCCATTAAACTGGCATTCCATGAAACACACCTTCCCAACATGATTGCTGAAGACAAATGTGTGCATAAGCACATGTGGTGAAGAAAACTGATGGTGCCCGGCTATCAAAAGATAAAAAGTCTGGGGTCTTAAAGGCTTTAAGATACATAAGCAGCCACCTAGCTGAGAAGCAACAAAGCCCACATGGAAGAAGCGCACCTGCCTAAGTGACCACGAGGTGTCGATGGGATCAGATATCAAAGAACAAAATATCCTACCACTGTAAATAAGGGTGAGTGCAGAATGGAGACCCAAAGCCCATCTGGAGGCAACTGGAAACCCTCTTACAGAAGGGTGGTGGGGAGGAGACAAGCCAGTCAGGGTGCAGGGTAGCAACAATGAAACATACAACTTTCCTCTAATTCCTTAATGCTTTCTCCCCCCTCCCCCACTATCGTGATCCCAATTCTACCTTACAAATCTGGCTAGACCAGAGGATGTACACTGGTACACATAGGAACTAGAAACACAGGGAACCCAGGACAGATGATCCCTTCAGGACCAGCGGTGAGAGTGGCGATACCTGGAGGGAGGGGGGAAGGTGGGGTAGAAAGGAGGAACTGATTAAAAGGATCTACATATAACCTCCTCATTGTGGGATGGACAACAGAAAAGTGGGTAAAGGGAGATGTCAGTGTAAGATATGACAAAATAATATATAAATTATCAAGGGTTCATGAGGAAAGGGGGAGCAGGGAGGGAGAAAAATGAGCTGATATCAAGGGCTCAAGTAGAAAGAAAATGTTTTGAGAATGATGACAGCAACAAACGTACAAATGTGCTTGACAAAATGGATGTATGTATGGATTGTAGTAAGAATTGTACAAGCCCCCGATAATTTTTTTTTAAAGACTAATAGAGAATTCTTAATACATACGATGTGAACAATTTCTCACAAAGACTAGAAATGTCAAAAGAATGAAGAAGTAAAGCAAAGCCTCTTAAGTTCAAGCAAGAGAAGGTACTAAAAACAAGAGCTTGCAAAAGTGAGATAAAGAAAAAAGAGAAACTTGAATGATAAGAGGAACCGCGTGGCTCTAAGAGTGCGCATGATACAAGCAGAAGACAGGACATTCATCTGATGGATGTAGAATCACACGGTAACAATAAGGGAAATGCAATGGTGACAGAGAACATACGGCTTCCAAACAGAGGAAGAGGAGTTTGGAATCAATGTAGAAAATAAAGCCAGACCATTTGCATGACCCCAAATCCTTCCGAACTGAGAACAAACTCAAATTTCAAAAACCCGTAGAATTTCACCAAAGCTTAAATGAAGTTAGATATATTAGTAAGAAAATATCTCTGTAAAACAGTTAACGAATGATTGGCCAAAATTATAATAAATAAATAGGAAGTGTTTTCAATAAAGGGATGGGAGCTACTTAGTACAAAAGATAGATATTTTTTTTTATTTTGAATGCAAACCTCCAAAGACAGGGCAATATCACTAGGTATCTTTTTAGTTGTTAACTTCTTTTTATATAGTTCCTTATATTGCTTCACTTGTTGTTTATGAGCTCTAATATGTTTCCATGACCACATCCGTAAGTGGGGACGAACATTTACTTCTAGGACACCATTTATAGCATAAGCCCACCTAGTTAAATAAAAAAAACAAACAAAAGCCCTACATTTAACATCAACAAAGCAATAGTATGAATTAGTATTACTTCTACTTTAATGAAAAACTTAAGTATAATAGAACCTTTAGTATACAAAGTCTAAGAAAATTATCTATTTTCTGAGCACTTGGTTTTTCCTAACTCTTTGCATTGATAATTCATTACTTATTAATCTTTCACAAGTAAACAAAGGCATTATCAATTTTGTTAAAATAAATACAACTTTATAAAAGTTTTCCCATTACATTAATTGGCTTAACTACTTTCTAAGGTAATTGTGGCTCCTAGAAACCAACATAACTGGAATAGCAGAAATACATAGCCTTCAGTGTGTTTGATGTGGAAACTTAGGGAGGGAGTAGGCATTGCTAAAAAATAAATTGGAGACTATATTTTAACAATTACGAAAATACCAACACATTTACAATAAATGAAAATTCCATTAAAGAGAATCCCATAAGTCAATGTCACTAACACTGTAAGTAAAAGCAGTCATGTGCATTCTAGGCACAAATCACCTTAAGACTACCTTTAAAAATATTTTATGATCTAAAAATTCATTTTTATTTTCTAGTTTTTAAATATTTACAACAGAAGTGACTGTTTACCATTCCCTTGCATGGTAGTGAAGAGGTACATCCGGTTTAAACTTCCTGTACGGCAGATTTTGAGTCATCCTATCAACTGATTCAAGAAGCTCCATGAGACTGAAATACTGGAGAACAGAAGAGGTAAACGCTTGTAAGTGCTTCCAAAAGTTGTGTCCAATTATGAAAGACAAAAGTAAAGTAAGTCAACACTTTTACAGGTTATATAACAAAAGTTACCATACAACATGTATTCTTGGAAAACACTCAAAAATCTTTAATTTTGTCTTAGTCAAACAATAACACAAATTAAAATCTCATTTTAAAAGTCACCTGTGGCTTATTAAATTCAATGGCTATGTCATGTAACTCAACTTCCAGATTTATTTTGGGGTCAGAAAAGTCAAAATCTGATCGGCGATTCATCTGAAGTTTGGCATTAGCAGATATGGGGCGAAATACTGGAAAATAATAAAAATTGAAAAACATTAAGTTATATTTCAAGAGTTTCAAAGCAGTAGCGGGATCAAGTTAAAAATACTTATTTTCTTTATACCTTGTCTACAGTTTACAGTGGTCCATACTGTCATGATTTGGTCATTGAACTATCTGCCACTTAATTAGCAATGAGGATGTTTTTATCTATTTTTACTAATCATTCAGTTCGTCTTCCTTACTAAAGCACAAGAAAGGCTAACTGAAAACCTCCCTCCCCCCAAAAAGCTAAGGACAAACTAGTCTTAACAAGTTATTTTTAATGAAAATACACAGTCCTAGGGAATTAATATATATTAGAAATCTTAAGGGGCGGGATTGTCTTTAACCACTGCACTGACTTCCATTATACAATTATAGCTTCTGGATATACAAGCAGGTTCTCTGTATGTATCTGTTCTCCATTTTAATTCTGAACAGGAAGAAAAAGTTTATCCAAGAGTAGCTGTTTGCCTCAACACAAAATGTAAGATAAATTCCTTTTAGCTCTTGGTACTTAGTACCAAAAAGAAGAGGCATCAAGAAGAGAGACCAGTGAAAGCAAAAGCTAGACAGGAAACCCTATTATATTATAAGATATATTTTATATAAAGATCATACATTCATCTTGTTTTAAGCCTATTCAAGGCCTCAAAACTAAATTTAAAACTCACTACCATCTAGATGATACCAATGAGAACCTACAGGACAGAGTAGAACTGCCTCTATGAGTTTCCACACTGTAACTCTTTAGAGCAGGGGGCCTCAAACTTTTTAAACAGGGGGCCAATTCACTGTCTCTTAGACCCGTTGGAGGGCCGAAGTATAGTTTAAAAAAAACTATGAAAAAATTCCTATGCACACTGCACATATCATATTTTGAAGTAAAAAAACAAATGGGGCAAAAACACCCGGCAGGCCAGATAAATGTCCTTGGCGGGCCACATGTGGCCCCATGGGCCGTAGTTTGAGGACACCTGCTTTAGTGAGTACAAAGCCTCATCTCTCTTCTGAGGAGTGGCTGGTGGTTTCGAACTACTGACTGCAATACGCAGTAGAACCTGTAACCATTATACCCCAAGGTTCCTTTCCCAAGGCCTAGAACTTATATATTTTCTTTCACACACTAAACATTCAAATATATATTTTTATTTGAATAGAAATAAATTCTCAAAATTCTACTCTTGCTTCAAAATCCCACCTTATGCTCAAGCAGAAGAAAAATAAATAAATCTAGAAGTGGGTGATGAAGTTACACAGAACCTAATAGAGGGATAATCACAAAACCAAGAAAACAAGCCACAACCAAAAATTAACTCCAAGTCCCTTTGAGAGATTGTCTAGCAACCTCAGAATATTAGAGAATTAAATCATCTGTTTTATTATCCAAGAAATCCGAAGTTCATAAGCATAGCTAACAAAAATCACTTCCTATTGAATTCTGAGAGAAAAAAATCAACCATAGCAGCTACACATGAACCTGAAAATAGCTGTAACCTAAAATCACTGCTTAAAGACACTAGTGTCACAAAAGACACTTTACTAAAACTTCACTCTCTGAGAAATAAGAGTCAAATTACAAGGAACATACTGGTCTTCCATAAAAGTTAAGAGAAAGCGCATCATTTAAAATATCCCCAAAGTATAATTTCTTTCTAAAAAAATATTTTAATCATAAAATTCCAATTCTCCATAGTAACAAGATATGAAAATATATTTGTGGCCTATAACATAGATTCCAGCATATAATAATATAGATCTATAGTACATAATGCCACACTTATATATAATCATCTTAATTAGAGTAAATAGCTATTCTTATAGAATACCATTAATATCAACTACTTGTACAAGTTAGCAGATTCTAGATATGTTTTGTTTCTACTAAACCACAAACATAATGTCCATATATGAACTCAGAAATGACACTGTTGCTAGTCTGGCAGGTACTTTAAATCAATTAAATTCAAACCCCTTACACAAGAAGTATCAACTTGTCCTAAAAAAACAGAATGGTAAACATTAGGAAAACAATAATATAATTTTTCTGGAAAACTCCACAAACAAAAGAAATTGATAGATACCATTATAGAATGCTTATTTCACAAAGGAAAAGATAAAAAGGGGAGATGTGAAGGGTAAAAGGGACAAAACAAATGAAGGCATGAGGAACAAAGAACTATTCATTAATATTGATGCTAACTCTCCTGATATCAGCTCTGTTTCATGGTGAACCCTGTAAAACAGGCTTTTACCATCTTCATAATCAAAGGTAAGCTCAAGTCCATTGTGTGGCTACTATACCACAATATCCTGTGGTGGTCCAAAAGGTTTGCATTGATTAATTTTTGGAAGCAGATTACCAGGTTTTTCATTAGGTTATCTGAAGCTGGAAGCGCTGATGAAACCTGTCCACCAAAGGTGCCACTTCTTGTATTTGGCACATAGCTTCTGTCACCCTAGCAACACCAAGTCAAAATGACAGCTACATGGTGGTATCCATCAATAGAAGGCAGATTCATTCTGCTGCATCTATTGCAGAAATGCTCTACGATTAACAATGAGAAAAATGCCTATGAATATAAATGGAAGGGTATAGAAGAGAAAGTTGATTGTGATGATGATTATACATCTTTTCTTGATGTGAATGAACTATTGAATTGTGAATGATAAGGTATGGTATGATATGTGAATTATATGCCAATAAAACTGTTGGAAGATAAATAAGAAAGAAATTACTGGGGCACAAGGGAAAAGACAATAAAGGTAAATACCAGTACAAAAATAACCCTGCAATAAGAGGAAGGGAAAAAAGGTACACACTAATCATTAAGTATATGCAAATAAAATTAAAATGAGATATCACTTCACATCCACTAGGATGGCTGTTTTGTTTGTGCGCTTGTTTAATGTAAAATGGCAAGTATTGGCAAAAACAAGGAAAAATTGAAACCCTTGTACATTCCAATGGGAATGCAAAATGGTGCGGTTATTACAGAAAACAATTTAGTGGTTCCTCAAAAAACAAACAAAATAATAGCCATATTTCCCAGTAATTTCACTCCTAAGCATACATCCAAAAGCCAGGATCCAAACAGTTACATGTACAACAATGGTCAAGCATTATTTACAACAACCAAATATGCAAACAACATAAGCCTTCAGTAACAGATGAATAAACAAAATGTAGTACCTACAAATGAAAATTATTCAGCCACAAAAAAACTCAAAATGTGTTGTGACATATTGTTCTACTGAAGTTCAGACACAAAGGGAAACAAAGTGTATGATCTCACTTCCATGAAATATCAAGAAGAGGTAAATTCAGAAAGTAGATGAAAGATGATTAAAGCTGTAGAGGAACCTACGGAGATTACTGATGATGATAAAAGAACTTTGGGGAAGACAATGGTGATAGCGGCACATCATGGGGAATATAATCACTTAAAAACGGAGTGCACTGGAAAGATGAGTATAGAAGATCTAAGGCATAAATCTGACATGAACAGTTAAAACTTTTGTCAGTTGATCCTCCCTCTGATGCATGCTGGACCTGATCTGATTTTCACCATTTTCTATAAATTTTGGTTTCATTGTTTTGTTTTTGTTTGTTCGTTTTAGGGTGTATATCAGAGGCGTTATATCATTGGAGGTCACACTCATGAAGTTGTGTTCTATGTTTATATGTTTCCATATATAGGAAACCCAGGACTGATGAACCCATAGGGACAGCAAGGAGAGTAAGGATTTTGATGGGGGCTAGGGTGGTAAGGAGGGTAAAGGGAGCAATGTCAAGGAATCCAGGAAGAAAAAGAATGTTTGGAAACTGACTGTGGTAGCAAATGTACAATTCTGTTTGACGTGCTTGAACTATGGAATGATATATGTATTAATTCCCAATTAATAATTAAAAAATAAAAATGGTTAAAATAGCAAACTGGTTATTGCATATTTTTTACCAAAAGTCTATATAACAGTATAAAACAATATTAGTTTGGTTGCTTGTTAAAAATATGGCTCCTCTTTCCCACAGGTTTCACTCTTAAGCTATATATAAGACGACACCATCTATCTGCTCTCTGGTTGATCTACTACCAGGCTACTCATCCTCTAGCTGCTAACAACTGTAAATTCTGGATGACTTCAACACATAACAATTCATTGCCAGGTGGCATGGTGTTTAATGAAGTCTTATTATTAAATGACATAGAAAAGTCACTCAGGAGGAAGGAATTTTGCTGCCTGGATCTAGTATGCTCATTCCAAAGGTTCCTGCAGTGGTATGGCTTCTCTAACACTCAGAGATGCTATCTTGAGGGCCAAGTTTCTACCGTGGGCAGCAGCAGCCATGAGCTTCCATCAATACACCGCTCAGGGAGTTCGTGGTGGAGTGACTCCAGTGAAACACTTCTCCATAATGTTCTCTAAAGAAAGGCTGTTCAAAGAGTTCCAAAAGGCGAATTCTCAGCAAGGTTTGTTGGGCGAGCACCACGGAGACTTTTCCAACAAACATCCTAGTGAGCCCTGACACACCCACTCCAATGAGGTCTAGACCAGGTCTTGAAGAAGAGATGCCCTTTTGGGGGACCTTAGGGAAGAGGCTGTGTCCTTGATCTGCTATTCCTATATTCTTTAGAGTTCTCTATATTTTACTAGACAAACCCTCATTACTCCAATCCTCTACTACAGTTTGTAATACTTTATATTAAACTTTCCCTATTCAAATTACTGTGGGGTTCTCTATCCTACTTGGAATCTGACTGGTATATCACGAAATGACCGAAAATTAAAGGAGATAAAAGTCAAACGGAAGGTAATGGGTTTGAGAAGCAGCAACACAGTCGAGGATAAATGACTGCATTACTTGAGAGAGAATCAAGGGAATAAAAACAAAGGAAATGATATTTTAAGAGTTGATACCAGACAAAACTCCATTCCCAGAGACTGGCAAACAGTGATTTTGAAAATAGACCAAATAGAGAAAGCATCACTGAAGCCAAGAAAAGAGAGACTTCCAGGACATATATTCTAAAGGTGAAAGTTGTCAGGCAGCCAAGTTTAAGAACTAAACTAGCATTCATTTTCTAAGCATGTTCAGAGGAGAAAAACAGCCCTTTTTTCCTCTATAATTTTAGTTTCTAATTTGTAATTACAAAAGGAATGCAATCATTTTAGGATATTTGGAAAATAAAAACATAAAGAAGACAAATTTTAAATTCACTTTTAAAATAGTAAGCTCACATTATATATTACAGCATCTAACCTTATTAAATTTATTATGTCCAAATGTTTTTATAAACATTACCTAATTGCTATTGCAGCATCCTTAAAAGAGATTTACTACAATTTATTTTTCTCTATTTAATTTAAATTAAAATTTATTTCTCTTTTTAAATTAACATGTAATTCATCTATCATATAATTGAATAACTTGCTTATATTAAGAAGTGCTGTGCAATCATTACTACAATCAATTTTCGAGTATTTTCTCCTTTCTTGTAATTATTGCTGTTGGTTTCCCATTTCCCCCAATCTCCCCTGCCAAATCCCTAGGTAAGCATTAATCCAGCTACTATCTCTATAGATATAGAATGCACATGCAGAAATATATACCAAACCAAAAGAAGAAACAAGGAAAAACCAACAATAATTAATATTCTCTTTTATTGGACGCTTTTTTATATAATTTTGATATGTAGCTAAGAGTTTCCCAACCATGAACTACATGTAAAAGAACTGTTTGAGGGGAGGGGCGTTGTTTTGCTTCTGTATAAATTACAAACAAATTTAAGTTCATAAGAAAAAATTAACATTAAACATAATAATGACATAACAACCAGTTAATTTTAAATCTGATTATACTTACTACTTTTTTAAATTTTTTGAACTGTACTCACCAAAATCATAATCTTCTAGACTATTATTTTCATTAACAATGCCATTCTTCATACTATCCTATTAAAAGACAAATTGCTTTTATTTATATCCATGCCAATAAACCTTTATTTTAAAAAATTCTATTATATGCAATTAAAATGCTTAAAAGAAATTTACAATGATTCAAACAGGAGGATTTGGCTATGGCAAAATATTAAAGTTAGTAAATAATGTCTCATAAAATTATTATTATAAAATGTTAAATGGGCAAATAAAATTATTCTAAAAGAATGTTTTAAGATTTAAGCATTTATACATATATGTAAGACCATAGCCATACATTTTTTTAAATTCTAAGAGTAGATTCCACTTTAAAAACTGGCTATAGTTTTAGATCAATGGCAATAAATGAAACCTTATATGAAATAAAATGCAACCAAATTAAACATAAAAATTTACTTACCAGTGATTCATCATAACCGTTATGATAAAACATCGGAGATTTCACATTCCAATAGGCAAAGAGATTATCCAATCGTACTAGCTGAAAATAAATCAAGCTTATTACATCTTATTTTCCTTTCTCTTTGAAGAATTTGAACATATTTTTTGAAGTTTCAATTAATTAAGCAAGTCCTATGAGAGTTAAGCAAATATATCTAATTCACATAATTTCTTCTCTACATATTATCAACTATATTTCTAAAAGGTTTTGTTTCATCGAGGACATAGGTTGGCAAAACATAGCTGTAAATTTTACCTTACGAAATAGTTTCTCAGTTTCATTATGTAAACATGGACTCCAATCTTGATCAGTAGTCTAAAAAGAAAAAAAAGCAGTAAAATATCATTTACATTTTAACGGCAGAGTGAAATCACATCTATCATGTCCTAGCTCATGTTCCCATAGAAATACCCTTAAAAACATCATTCAGTCAAAAAAAGTAACTGACAAAAAGAAAGTACCTTTGAGAAACCCTGGTTATATATATGTAGGGCTATTAACTGCCAGGTCAGCAGTTTAAAACCACCAGTCTCTCTGTGGGAGACACATGAAGATGAGGCCACTACTACTGTAGAGAGGTGGCCTTGGGAACGCATGGGGGCAGCTCTGGGTCACTGTGGGTCAGAATGCCATGGGGGCAAGTGAGTGTGGCTTGAAAGGGTTATGTCAAGAAAGGTTAGGGGGGAAATGGGAGCTAATAATGGTGAATATGAGGAGGAAGAAAATGCTCTAAAGGTGTGGTGATGATTGCACAACTCTTTTCAGTATGTTTAGACCACTCAGATGACAGACAGTATGTGTAGGATATGCCAATAAAACTGTCAGATTTCTACCCAAAAAGAATCTGCTGTAATAAAACACTGAATCAGGAACATGAAACAAATTTGTTACAAAATGTAAATGTTAATCAACTTTGGTTTTCTTTGCTTGGAAGTGAATTGACAAACAAAATGAAACAAGCAAAACTCTTTCAACCAAGCTAAAGAAAGGACAGAAAGGACAGAAGTCTGTAAGCCAGTCAGTAAGTCTGCTTTTAAATACCCAGTTCCTAGCAGAAAACAAAAGCAAGCAACTACCATTCAGTGTCACCATAAATATTAAATACACAGTACACTGGTAGAGCATGGCAGGAACATCAAACTCTTGAGGTGTGATGGAAGAAGTGATGGCTAACTTAGACATACTGCTCTAGTAGTATGGTAGTTATGCACTTGGCTACAAACCCCAAAAATAGAAGTTCACCAAACTCTCCTCAGATGAGAGATTTGACAGCCTGTTCTGTTAAGATTACAGCCTTAAAAAAAAACCAAACGAGGTCATTCTACTTAGTCTATAGGGTCAATATGAGTCAGCGTCAATTAAACAGCAAGGGTTAAGGTAACCTAACCATATCTCATGAGCAACAATGACAAGCATACCTCAATTTACTTTGCTTTACTGCATTTCACTAATAACTGTGTTTCTTACAAATTGAAGGTTGGGGGCAACCCTGCAACAGGCATATCTATTATCGCCATTTTTCCAAAAGTATGCACTCACTTCATGTCTCTGTCACACTTTGGTAATGTTTACAATATTTCAAGCACTTACATAATTCTATTGGAAACTTAAGACTATAATGTATAGGTAAAACAACTTTGATATGCAGAGATTATAAAAAATTACAGGTAGTGCATATGTCATTTTAAAGCAAAACTACACTTTATTCTAAAAACAACAAAAAGTAACTGAGGGAAATAAGATCAGAATCTTATCTTAAAAAGATGACTTTCATTATAATGTGAAGAACTGAATGGATGCTCAAACTTTAACATCAAAATCACATGAAGGGCTTGTTAAAGCAGATTTTTGGATTTTAATTAGATACCCCAGAGTATCTAGTTTTTTCTTTCATTTTTTTTTCTTAAATTATTTTATTGGGGTTCGTACAATTCTTATCACAATGACTAACTCATTAAATACATCTGGACTAAGGGTCAAATTTCTTAATGACCAAAATGTAATGGTCAGAGCCATTGCTATGTTAGTAACCACTGACTTTCAAATTGACAAACCCAATAACTAATTCTCCATCCTGATTTTTCAACCAAACAGCAGCATCTGGCACAATTATCCCACCCACTGTTAACTGAATAATCTTCATCATTTAACTTCTCTTTTTCCCTTTTTATTTTCTTTTTAGTGAAAATATAGAGAACAGAACCTAGTTCCACTCCCAAGTTTCAAGACATAATGATCAGGGCAGGGTCACATTCTACACATTGCACCACAGTTTTTCCACTCTACTTGTTTTATATCCGTGTGCTGAAATGCCTGATCTCTAACCTTCTTGCATATACTTTGAAATAGCTGTTGAAAGTATTATTTACACACACACACACACACACACACACACAAATCCAATACTTAAAAAAAAAAACTAACTAAAAACTCTGTCATCAAGTCAATTCCAACTCCCAGCAACCCTACAGGACAGAGTATCACTGCCCCTGTGGGTTTCTGAGACTGTAAACTTCCAGGCGAATAAAAAGCCACCTCTTTCTCCTTTCAATATTCAAAGGTAACAAAATTTGGGGGCCAAATTGTTACTTAGTTAAAGGTGACTTTGGAGGGTAGTTTCAATTCAAGGTTTGAAGAGCAATTCAGGATCACAGTCCTTGGTACTCTACTAGTCTCCAGTAAATCTGGGTTAAATTCAGTAAATCTAGATCAAGAATGTGAGTTCTGTTCCACATGTTATCTTCTTTACGCAAAATCCACTGATTGTGTTCTGCAGTCCAGTTCTTTTCTGATTCTTCGGAATCCTTCTTCATTTTTTTTTCTTTTTTAGCTTTTGGTAGAATGTCTTAAAAAGAAATCTTACACAAAAACCCAAGAGGTACAAATGAAAGCATGAAATGAAGTATTAGACAACAGTTAAATTGAATAAATGTGGCAAACACAGATGTTAAACAACAAAAACAGGAAAAACACTGAGCCAATTTCTTAAAGCATCATGCAAACCACTCATGTAAACTCTTAAAAATCTAGTAAACAATAACTATAAAATTTCACAAACCTAAGATGTTTGCTTACAGGGTGGGAAAATAAATTAGAGTACAGAACAAAGGAATTTCAACTTTATCTGTAACATTTTATTCCTATAAAAATATTCACAACCTAATCCAAATGACAAATTTAATACAGTCCATCCTGGATGTGAGAACATGAGTCCTGCTTATACAATTCAAATTCTTCTATTTCAAAATTAAGGAAGTATGCCACAATATTAATAATGGTAGTAAGAAAGTATTTTGTTTCTTTTTGCTTTTTATAAGTTACCAAAATTTCTTAAACAAATATACTCAGAGGTCATTTTTGTGATTATTCATTTAAAATTCTGAGATGGATATTTTTTAACATGAGCAACAATATCTACATCATAATTATCACATAAAAGTAGCCCCTGGTATCTAAAATTGAATTTGGTTATCAACCATTTTTAAAAATATGAAACTGCATACTCTCATTCCAATGCACTGGATGTTTTTTTTTGTATCAATCCTGTATAGGTACCTATTTCTGCTGGTGGGATATATAATACACTAACTATATGTATCCAAAGACTACAAGGTAGAGGTGGCTTCAAAAGTTTGAGGAAAAATCCCATTATTTCTCAATTTGATTTTTCTATGAACATTTTGAAGCCCTTCATTCTATATCCCTACTGCCAACTAGTCGAATCTAGCTCGCAGTAACCCTATACCACCGAGTACAACTGCCTCTTTGGCAGTTCACAGGGGTCCCCCAATGAAGGAGCAACGAAAATAATTTCAAGGGGGGGAGGGTCACCACAACACGAGGAACTGTATGTATGAAAGGGTTGTGGCATGAGGAAGAGGGAGAACCATTGCTCTATGGGTTTCTGAGACCAAAAATATTCACAGGAGTAAAAAGCCTCATCTTTCTCCCAAGGAGCAGCTGGTGGGTCCAATTCATAGCCCACTAAGCCACAAGGGCCGTATTCACACTATACAGAATCTTTAACAAAACTGTGTTGTAAATTAAGTGTTGTTAAATTTCTTGTCATAAACAAAGTACCTGCAAGCTGAAATTTTGAAGGGAAATACCAAACGACAATGGGTTGTCTCGATTTGTGACCTAAAGAGCAAAACAAAATAAAATTTACTCCATTTTCAATGTATCAGTGGTGGAAAATAAGACTTCAACTACATTAATACTTTTCAGTTTACAAATACATACTGTAAAAAATGATTGACCCTCACAACAGCGACAGAAAACAATGTAGAGAGAGCAAATAGCCTATTCAAGATCAAATTACTAGTTTAAATCTCTGCTGACTCCTAGACCAATGCTTTTTACCAGAGGTAAATCAGGTTTTACATCATTTTTAAATAAATAAGTGCTAAATTCAAAGTTCTTATCAAAGAGAGTAAGAAAGGGATTTTCTATAATCACCTTATACCTGAACATTTTAATACAGTTTAATCAAGCATAAAAGATTCCATCATCAGTATCCACCTCGCAGCATCTCATAGATTGACCATAACAGAACACTTGTCCATAAACATTAAAATAACCTCCATGAAACATAAAAACAACCACCATCAAACAAAATACTTACATCATCCTCATAGCGAATATGGATGCTGGAAACTTTTACTTGAAGGTTTTTTATGATCTGAGTAACCAATTTTTCTACAAAAGTGTCCTGTCTCTCTTCCTTATGTTGTTCTACAATTACAAATATTCTTTTAAAACATGAAGAATTAAAATATACTCTATAAATATTTATACATGGAATTTCTTATGCTCGCACACACACACACACACACACACACATATGTTTTGTTAAAAGAAATGAACATATTTGTAAATACGACACTGACAGTATGATTTCCAAAGTTTGTTATACTATGAAAAGAGACTAAATGCGTTAACTTTTTAAAAGATATTGGTGTTAAATTTCAAAATTTTTCTTTTGGTTAACCATGCTTAAGATGGCAAATAATAGCTGTTGCTAGAAAATATGTTCAAATTAGAAAAGGTATTAATAGCACAGTAAAGGAATCTCTTTAAATTAAAGGTAGCATCATACATTGTCTGTGGTTCAGGGTATAAAATAATTGAATACACTCCTTCTCCCTGGTGGATACAAAATTAGAACTTAGAAGGTCTTCTCCCTTCTTTTTTTGCAAATAAGGATAAAGAAAGTTAATCTCTTTTTCATTTTCTGAAAACAATATTAACTACCCTTAGCTTCAAGATTGGCAAGGGGAAAAAAGATTGCCAAGGAATATGAAATATAAAATATTAAGGTTGCTATATTTTTTAAGGATAGCCTTTGGTAATGTAATATATATACATATAGACAGCACTACCATGAGTCAATGCCAACTCACAGAGACCCTATAGGACAGGACAGAGCTTGCCCCTGTGAGTTTCTGAGATCCTAACTCTTTACAGGAGTATAGAGCCTTGTCTTTCTCCCATAGCAATAACTAATTACTATCTTTTTCCGTATTAAAATGTGCTAATTATAGTTAGCGACATTCTACTATTTTTAATTCAACTGGCACTAGAAAAAAAATTGATGAAAATATTAATCATATGTACCTAGAATGCAACTGTGGATGACTGAGAAGTAGATGACTATATTTGAGTACACAGCATAAGTGCAGGAAGAGGAATATGCATAATCTTTGAATCCCATCAATACTAATAAAATCCTTTGTTCCATAAATTCATTTAGTCAGTGCCATTTATCATTACTATATACTGTATTCTTTACCTTGATCGGCTACTTTTTGTTTTGCTTCTTCTATTCTTTTAAGTTCCTGTTGCTTTGCTTCCAGATTTTGTTTTTCTTCTTTTAGAGGATCATATTTAATAACTATAAAGTAAAAAATATGTATTATTTTAAACTTAAATATATTCACTTCAAAATTCTTTAAAATAATCACTAATCCAAAGTCTAAAATACTGAGTAAAAACCAGTTTTACTGGAAATACCAATTAAAAAAATTAAATGCCAATAAAACCAGTTTTACTGGAAATACCAATTAAAAAAATTAAATGCCAATATTTGAAAGACAAATATTAAATGTTAAAAGTTCCCCAAGAGTACTTAGGAAAAAAATATATTATCAAATATAAAGATGTTTTCCCATATATATGAGGATGGGGAAATAGATCTAATTGTCTACATTTATAGGTTTAATATTAAGGTGGCAGAAGGACCTTGGGCCTCTACTCAGGCACTCCCTCAATGCATGAATACTTTCGTTTATTAAATTGGTACTCTATGATGCTCACTCTCCCGACACAACTGCTGAAGCCAAAGTGGGTGAACAAGTAAATGTGGTGAAGAAAGCTGATGGTGACCGGCTATCAAAAGAGATAGTGACTGGGGTCTTAAAGGCTTGAAGATAAACAAGCGGCCATCTAGCTCAGAAGCAACAAAGCCCACATGGAAGAACACACCAGCCTGAGTGAGCGAGTGATCCCAAAGGGATCAGTTATCAGGCATCAAAGAACAAAAAATCATCATATCATTGGCTGCACACCTCCATGATAGGATCGCTGAAAACAAATGGGTGCATAAGCAAATGTGGCGAAGAAAGCGGATGGTGCCCGGCTATCAAAAGAGATAGTGTCTGGGGTCTTAAAGGCTTAAAGATAAACAAGCGGCCATCGAGCTCAGAAGCAAAAAAGCCCACATGGAAGAAGCACACCAGCCAGTGCGATCACGAAGTGCCAAAGAGACCAGGTATAAGGCATCATGCAAAAAAAAAAAAAGAATGTGTGTGTGTGTGTGTGTATGTATGTGTGTGTGTGTGTGTGTGTGTGTATATATATATATATATATACCACATTGAATAAAGGGGGAAGTGCAGAGTGGAGACCCAAGGCCCAAGTGTCGGCCAATGGAGATCCCCTCATAGAGGGGTTCAAGAGAGGAGATGGGTCAGTCAGGGTGCAAGGTAGTACCGACGAAGAACACAGCTTTCCCCCAGATCCTGGATGCTTCCTCCCCCCAACTACCATGATCCGAATTCTACCTTGCAGGGCTGGATAGGGCAGAGGTTGTACACTGGTACATATGAGGGCTGGAGGCACAGGGAATCCAGGGTGGATGATACCTTCAGGACCAAGTGTGTGAGGGGCGATGCTGGGAGAGTGGAGGGTGAGTGGGTTGGAAAGGGGGAACTGATTACAAGGATCCACATGTGACCTCCTCCCTGGGAGATGGACGGCAGAGAAGGGGGGGCAGGGAGACTCCGGATAGGGCAAGGTATGACAAAATAACAATCTATAAATTATCAAGGGCACATGAGGGAGAGGGGAGCGGGGAGGGAGGGAGGGGGAAAAAAAGAGGACCTGATGCAGAGGGCTTAAGTGGAGAGCAAATGCTTTGAGAATGATTGGGGCGGGGAATGTATGGATGTGCTTTATACAATTGATGTATGTATATGTATGGATTGTGATAAGAGTTGTATGAGTCCCTAATAAAATGTAAAAAAAGAAAAGGGAAAAAAAAAAGAAAGAAAGAAAATGATTAGGGCTAAGAATGTACAGATGTGCTTTATACAATTGATGTATGTATATGTATGGACTGTGATAAGAGTTGTATGAGCCCCTAATAAAACGTTTAAAACAAAATAAAAAAATAATAAAAAAATTTAAAAAAAGATGTTTTCCATCTACCAGAAAAATCTTTATAATTAAATTCAATTGACTTACTAGAAGAAGGCACGATGAGTAAATAGATTTCCTCCAACACTGCTTCAACTGGTTGTGTATAAAGATTTTTCCATGGTATAGTAAGACTAAGATTACCTGTATTTAAAGAAAAATAACAAAAATATTATTCATTCCACCTGTACCTACTGTCAACCTATTTTTTGCCTTTATCTTCATGAACTCAGAAAGTTTATAGAAACCATTTTACAAACAAAATCAACTAACCTTTGTTATGATGCTCTGAGCTTACTTTTATCAATATCGTTGGAAAACTTAATAAATTATATTATAAATATTAATCGGTTTGTTTTATGGCTCCCAGAGAAGAAAAATGAAGTTTTCTACTTCTGTAAACATTTAGTCTCAGAAACTCACAAGGACAGTTTTACTTCTCCTATAGGGTCACTATGAGTCAGCATCGACTTAATAGCACTGAGTTTAAGTTCCAGCAATAGGTTAGTCAATTGGAAATGGGAGAAATGATAAAAGGTCAATGTAGAACACCTTCATGACGAGATACCAGAAACCCATGGTTAAAAATCTCACACTGAGAACAGTATTTCTACATATAATGCCAATTCAAAGAAAAACAAACTATCTTGATTTCTTAAAGAAGGGTACCTTACTGTTAAGGACTGAATTGTCTTTTGTCTAATGATCTTTTCAATATTTAATATCTCAATATATAAAATATAAAGCTGTAACGTGATTCATGAAATATCACTGACAGGTCATTATAAGTATTTACAATCTTATATTCTATTTGTTTAATCAATATACTTAAAACATAAGCAACACTGGGAAAATGACATCAAATGCAGAATGGGATGTAGCAGTGTTTCCTGGAAATCAAGAGAATTTCCAGAGCAGAGACCAGCTTTCAGATTGGCCCCTAGGTACGGTTCCAGAATGATAGAGACACATACTCCTTATTCATGACCCATCAGAACAGGATGACAATAACATAACTAGTGAACAACTTAAGAGACTAAGACAGTTAAGCTCTATAGTAGATATGATTATATCACTTTGGTGGTTAACAATATTAAAAAAATTTTTCTACATAATAAGATTTATAATGTCTTAGCATCAACTCCTTGCTCAAAGGATAGAGGGACCCCACAATATTTTTCAAATGCATAAATAAGCTCTACTTAGGAGCATAAAATCATTCCCCCCATGCTAAGAAACATTAAAAAGATCATCCTACAGAGAAATTAAGCATTTTATTCTGGTTTCATGTCCAAAAAGGATGGCATTGAATTAACAAATATGGCTTACCTATATGGCCAGCTTTAACTTTAAATGGTACATCCAGTTGATGCTATGGAGAAAAGAAGCATTCACATAATACACACATACATACATACATCATTACATGCATAGTTCAACAACCTATGTGGCAATTTTTCTTTCCAAAATTATTTGAAGGATATTTGTAAATAAATGTATTCTTTTTACCATCAACACTTATTCATATGCCATGTCGTTATGCATTGGGCCACTAACCATAAGGTCAGCAATTTGAAACCACCCGCTACTACACATGAGAAAAATGAGCTTTTCTACTCCCATAGTTATAGAGGCAGAAACTCACAGCCCAACTTCTACCCAGTCCTACAGAGTAGCGAGGAGTCAGTATCAACTCAAAGGCAGTGAGTTTGAGTTTTTAGTACATGCATATATAAATTTCCCACATTATTCTCAAATGCATAAAATTCAGAGAAACTCATCCTAACAATAAATAAGGAAACTAGTTCCATAGTAACACTAATCACAAAAGCTAAACCCACAAAGAAAATTATCACTTTGAAATTTAAAGAGAAATGGTGGGTTACTAGTTGGATTGCTAACTTCAAGGTCAGCAGTTCAAAACCATCAACCACTCCAAGAGAGAAAATGAGACTTTCTACTCCATTAAAGATGTACAGTCTTAGAAAGCCACAGGAGCTGTTCTACCCTATCCTATAGGGTTCTGAAGAGTCAGTGAGTTTGGTTTGGTTTTATATTACTTTGATGTGTTTGCCACATGTTGACCACTTACCTGTTGATGGACAGTGTGTTACTTCCTTCACAAATTATTCATAAAATGGCTATGAGGGGAAGAGAGCAGGGAAGGGAGGGAAGGAGGAGCTGATAGCAATGATGACTGTATAAACCCACTCTAGGGGAACAAATAACAGAATTGTAGGTGAATGGATACATTGGATGGTATAAGAAAGGACAAAAATGGGGGGGTGGACAGGAGGGAGGTGAAAAACGAGAAGCTGATACCAAGGGCTCAAGTAGAAAGCAAATGTTTTGAGAATGATGGTGGCAACAAATGTGCATATGTGCTTGACACAATGGATGGATGTATGGATTGTGGTAAGAGTTGTACGAGCCCCCAATAAAATGATCAAAAAATAAATAAATAAGTAATAAAATGGGGGAAATTTCACTGTCAGTTTGAGCTTTTAGAGCGATTACAACTCTACTTTTCAAAATTCATATTCTATAAAAATTGTTTTCAAAAACATTTCTTAAACTTATGTGATATGACAATGTAACATAATCAAAACTCACCAAGGCATTTTCTTTAATTTTAAGGTTCTTGAGGGAGACAGCTCCTAAAAAAAGATTATTTTAAAATGTAATTTAAAATATTAAAAGTAAAAACATTTTTAAAATATTTAACATTCCTAAACTTAATGCTAAGGAAAAACTGTAAAGAATATACTTAAGAGAAAACAGGATCAATATATTACTAGAACATCTTCATTCATTAACACAGTCTAAAATAGTACATATGGCCACCACAATTTTTACTTAATGTTTTCTCTACTGTTGTTAAGTTATAATGTCAATGAATACAGATATTACAATCAAAATGTTACCAATTAAATTATGCTTAGCAAAATAATACACAAAAAAGTTAGTATACAAGAAACTATTTTTTATATACCAGGAGTGAATAATTTGCTCAAAAAATAAGCAGAGACCCACAACCCATCTGTAGACAATGGGCATCCCCCTCACAGAAGGGTCAAAAGGAAGGGATGAGTCAACCAGACTGCAATATAGCACTGATGAAACACACAATATTCGTCTGGTTCCTTGGGGCTTCCTCAACCCCCACCCCACCCCACCCCACCCACACACACACTATCATGACCCAGCACGAGATAGGAGCTCAGGATACATGGAATCCAGGAAGAGGAATCGGAGTAGAGATACCAAGAGGATAGGGAGAAGGTAGGGGCAGGAGTGTAGGAAGGGGGAGCCAATCATAGTGATGAACACATAACCACAACCCCCCCACCCACCCACGCCTCCTGGGGAATGAACAGAAACCATTGGAAAAGGGAGACAGCGATTAGTGCAAGACATGTAGATAATAATTTATAATTTATCAAGGGGTCATGAGGGTAGAAGGGGAACAGAAAAAGAGGAGCTGATACCAAGGATTTAATAAAGTGTTCAGAAAACGATGGCAACATATGTACAAATATGCTTGATACAATTGATGTATGAATTGTTTTGATGTATGAATTGCTATGAGCCCCCAATAATGTATGAATGATGTATGAATTGTAAGAGTCCCCAATAAAATGCTATTTTCATTTTAAAAATAAAATAAAAACACATATTACATGATCTGTATAAGAAAAACTATAAAACTCTAGCAAAATATTTTAAAACATGTAGAAATGGAGAGATGTTCCATGTTCAGAATTAAAACTATTATTAATTTGCCAGTTCATCCCAATATGAACTACAGCTTCAACACAATTCTAATCAAAATCTTCACAAGTTATTAAAAAATCAACAGAACAAAGAGCCTAGATATAGACCATCACACGTGCAAAAAAATTTTGAGGCAAAGGAACAAAAGCAAATCTATGAAAAACGATCCATTTTTTCACAAATAGTACTAGAACAAATGGGCACCTACATGCAAAAATTAAATCTAGACTCACTGCCACCATCAGTGCCAACTCAGTGACCCCACTGGGCAGAGGACAACTGCCTCTGTAGGTTTCCAAAACTATAAATCTCAACTGGAGTAGAAAGCGCCATCTTTCTCCCATGGTGGTGTTCAAACTGCTGACCTTTTAGTGAACAACCCGACACATAACCCACTACACTACCTAGACTCACAATCTGGACACCGACCTGACATTTGTCGAAAAGTTTAATTCAAAATGGATCATGGACCTAAATACTGGCAACAAAATTATGTGGAAGTATAGGTACCACTGAGTTTGGTGAAGAGTTTTTAGAAACAACACTACTGGTTATGCGCTAAAAGAAGAAAACAATTTAAGTTGGACTTCTTTATAATTAAATACCTCTGTGAGGAGAGCCCTGGTGACACAGTGGGTTAAGTACTGGGCTGCAAACTGTAAGGTCAGCGAGTCAAAAACAGCAGCCACCCCTCAAAAGAAAGATGAGGCTGTCTGCTCTCAAAGACGAAGTCTCTGAGACCCCAAGGAGCATTGCTGCTGTGCCCTACGGAGCTGCTCTGAGTAGGGATCGAGCGGTGGTTTTGGTTCTCTAAATGATAATATTCAAAGAATAGACAAAGCACACATTAGGAAACAATATTTGGAAACAAAAATTTAATAACATGTGCGTGTATCTAAACTACAACCCACACCTCCATGTACCCACCCCTCCCCCAAAAAAACCTCTTAAAATTTAACCAAAAACAATTCATTGCAAAATGGGAGAAAGCTCTAAACAGTCACCTCATAAGGAAAATACACAGATGTCAAATATGCATACAAGTAGATGCTTAATATCATATGTCAAAGGAGTCCTGTTAGCATACTGGGTTAACTGGTGGGCTGCTGGTCACAAAGTACAGTTCAAATCCACCAGCCATTTCACAGGAGAAAGATGAAGTTGTCTGCTCCTGTGAAGATTTACTGTCTTGGAAATCCTAAAGAGTTCTACTCTGTCCTTTAAGGTCAATAGAGTCAGAAATCAACTTGATGGCAGTGAATTTGGGATTTTTTGGTATCCTATGGCATCGTTTTTACACGTGGGGCTATAATCTGCATGGTTGGCAGTTTGAAGCCAACAGCAGCTCATGGCTTTTAAATTCCCATATACAGTTAGTCTTGGAAACCTACAGAGGGGCATTGAGTCAGCACTGACTCAATGGCAATGTTCGGTTTGGTCATTAAAAAAAAAAAATCACTGCCATCAAGTCAATGCAGCCTCATAGCAGCCCTTTATAGGACTGAGTAGAACTGCCTCTGTGAGTAGTGAGACTGTAATTCTTCACAGGAGTAGAAAGCCCCATCAATCTTTGCTGGAGTGCCTGATAGATTTGAGGCAGTGAAGACCAGCCATTATCAGGGGGAAAGTGGGGAGGTACAAATGAGTAAGTGAAACACCAGGAATTTTGACCACAGTAAAACTATTCCTTTGATACTGAATGGATACATGACATTAGTGCCAAAAAGTGACTTCAACATAAACTGTGGATGTGAATTAATAACAATCTATCAAACTCTATCATAGTAACAAATGTTATCATACTAACTAAAACCAAACCCAGTGCCATGATTCTGTCTCATCGCATTAGATACCAGTGGTTCTCAACCTTCCGATTGCTGCGACCCTTTAATACAATTCCTCAGGTTGTGGTGACCCCTCCAACCAAAAAATTATTTTGTTGCTACTTCGTCACTGTAAAATTGCTACTGTTATGGATCGGGCAACCCCTGTGAAAGGGTCATGACACATAGGTTGAGAACCTCTGCTATATGCAGTTTTCCAGCCTGCAAATCTTCATGGAAGTAGAGAGCCATCTGTCTTCAACAGTGTCTGGTATATTTGAACTGCTGACCTAATCAGGCAAACTGGGAAGGAAGAGGAACTCCAATATATACTCAATTTCCTGTAAGGATGACATTAAAATTGCTTCCTTTAAATTCCATTTAAAATAGCCTGAAAAAAATTTAGTGAAGTGTGTGCGTGAAACTTACATTCTAAAAACCACAAATTGTTGAGAGATCTAAGTAAATGGAAAGCTATCCCATTTTAATTAACCAGAAGAGTGAATATTGCTAAGATTGCAATAATTTCCAACTTAATAAAACACATACACAATATAATTCTTATTAAAAATCAAGGTGTATTTTTCAAGAGAAATTTGCAAGCTATAAGCCAAATGAAAATGGAAGAAATCAGAAGAACCAAAACAATCTACCATATATACTCATGTATAAGCCGAGTTTTTCAGCACAAAAAAATATGCTGAAAAACTGGGGTGCGGCTTATACACAGATCAGTGGTACCCCAGTGTGGTGTAAAATCTCGCTGGGGCCCCGAGGTAACTAGACAAGCGCCTGTTATCTCGCGGGTGATAGCCATTTCTCCGCTGTTCATTCAAAGCCCCACTGACACTGCAGGGCTAACCAATCAGAGCCGTCCTATGACGTGAACTGCACCAATTTGCAGAAGCACCCGTAGTGATTCACTTACGCCTGCAGCTTAACTGGTAAGGATGTGTGGCTGCACTCCATCTCTCCCCTCTGGTCTCTGTGTTAATTCCCATCCTGGATCCCCTTCTCCCATGGACTCCCCCCACCTTCTCCCGCCTAACACGTCTGTGAAGGGGTGGGGGGGCAGAGAGATAGGCATTACCATGAAAGTTCTTTTCAAAGTCTTGTTTTTTTATCCTATTAGAAATGGGTACTCTTGAACCAAAACAAAAACGCCGGTCATATGAGGCTGGTTTCAAAATGAAGGTTGTGTCAAGAGCAGAAGAGAGCAATAACAGCATCGCAAGGAGGGAATTCTGTGTTGACGAAAAGCAAGTGAGAGAGTGGCAGAAAATGAAGGCTGACTTGGAACAGATTCCAAAAGCTAAAAAAGCTCCTCGTGGTTTAACGGCTTATTATGGGATTCGAGAGAGTGAATTGCATAAATGGGTTATGGAGTGTCGTCAAAATGGTTGCTGCATAACACACATGGGAATCCGCATACGTGCTCTACAAATGGCTAAGGATGACAAATATAAAGCACTAGGCATTGAAAAATTTTCGTCAGGATGGTATACCCGCTTCATGAATAGGTTTGGCCTACTATGTTTGAGACAAAGAACAAAGATTTCCCAGAAACTGCCACAAGACCTTGAAGAAAAAATTATGTCACTCCAGTCATTTATTATAAAACAAAGAAGGATTTATAATTATGACCTGGCAGATATTGGGAATATGGATGAAACTGCCATGACTTTTGATCTTCCAAGCAATAGAACTGTGGCAAATTTAGGAGAAAAAAACCTTTTTCCCAAAACCACAGGAAATGAAAAAAAAAACACTTTACAATTGTTCTATCATGTTTGGCTAATGGAACTAAGCTGCATCCTGTCGTTATTTTTAAAGGAAAGACCTTGCCTAAAAAGATCAATTTCCCACCAAGAATTACTGTGCGTGCACATGTTAAAGGCTGGATGGATGAAGACAGAAAAAAAAAATGTCTGGAAGAAATTTGGAACCAACGACCAGGAGCAGCCTTAAAGAAAAAGCCATCGTTACTTGTTTGGGATATGTTAGGAGCCCACCTATCAAATGACATAAAAAAATTGGCAAAACCTAGTAAAGTTACTTTAGCCGTTATTCCAGGTGGGCTTACATCTGTCCTGCAGCCTGTGGATGTATCTTTGAATAAGCCTTTTAAAGACCGTGTGCGAAGGATGTGGCATGAATGGATGTCATCTGGTCAAGCCGACTAACAAAAGGAGGGAATCTCATGAAGCCTGACATTGAGTTAATAGCAAAGTGGGTTCAAGATGCATGGGAAGGCATTCCAGAAGACATGGTGTGACATGCCTTGTAATGCTATGGATGGCAGTGAAGACTGCGCTTTGTATGAAAATGACAGCAGTGATGGTGATGACGGTGATCTCAGTGAGGACAGCGCCTATGATGACCTCACACCAGCTGAAGCTCTGCACTGGGATACGGATGATGATGAGGAATCCAGTTTTGAAGGACTGTAACTCTTTACATTTTAGCTTGGTTGCTGATTGAGCTCAGGGAATAGTACTCTTAAGGTATCATTGTTGAAACTTATTGTTTTTGTTGAATCTATTTTCCACTTATTGTGCTGGTTTACTAATGTTAAATGACTTGTTGTCCTTTATGTTTTTTATTTAAAATAAATTTTTAAATACATTACCCCACTGATGTCTCAATTCTTAGTAATTTTATTTTCATTTGTTTTGATAATTGAAACTCACCAATAGCTTCTGCATTTTCCACCCTAGGCTTATACTCGAGTCAATCAGTTTTTCTGGTTTCCCAGGTAATAATTAGGTGCTTTGGTTTATACTTGGGTCGGCTTATACTCGAGTATATATGGTATATAAAGAAGAGTTGGACACTGGAGACACAGTGCGGGAATTGCGCCTGGTGTGACCCCACCACACGGAGGCAAAACACTAACGGCGTGCAATGAACAGCAAAGGGAGCAGAGCAAGGAAGTCCCAAGGGAGTACCAAAAACAGACTTTGGGGCCAGGGTGTGGCACCCATCAGGCTCAACCAGAAAACAATCCTAAAGTTCAACAAAAAGACTCTGATCAATTTACAGGCTTTTCTTTTATTATCATTGGTTTTGTTGTTGTTGTTGCTTTGTTTTGCTCTGTCTTGTTTTTGTGCGTATTATTGCCTCTGCAGGTCTATCTAGAGAAGATAGACTGAATAAACAATCTGGAGGAGAAAACAACAGGAGCAACGGTTTGGTGGGGGGGGGGGCTATGGGAGAGGGACGTGGGGGAAAGTAAGTGATGTTAACAAACCCAGGGACAAGGGAACAACAAGTTATCCAAAATCAGTGGTGAGGAGGGTGTAAGAAGCCAGGTAGGGCTTGATCAAGGGCAATGTAACCGAGAGGAATTACTGAAACCCAAATGAAGGCTAAACATGACAGTGGGACAAGAAGAAACCAGAAGGAAATAGAGGAAAGAACTAGAACTAGAAGGCAAAGGGCATCTATAGAGGTCTAATTACAGGCATGTACATATGTAAATATATTTATGTATGATGATGGGGAAATAGATCTATGTACATATATTTATAGATTTAGTATTAAGGTCACAGATAGATGTTTGGCTGCTACTCCAGTATTCCCTCAATGTAAGAACACTTTGTTCTATTAAACTGGAATTCCATGATGCTCACCTTCCTGATACAATCGCTGAAGACAAAACAGGTGCATAAACAAATGTGGTGAAGAAAGCTGATGGTGCCTGGCTATCAAAAGATATAGACTCTGGGGTCTTAAAGGCTTGAAGCAGCCATCTAGCTGAGAAGCAACAAAGCCCACATGGAAGAAGCATACCGGTCTGGGTGATCATGAGGTGCTGAAGGGATCAGGTAATGAGGTATCAAAGAACAAAAAAAAAAAAATCATACCATTGAGAATGAGGGGCAGTGTGGAGTGGAGACCCAAAGCCCAACTGCAGAGAACTGGACACCCCCTTACAAAAGGGTCACAGGGAGGAGACAAGCCAGAGAGGGTGCAGTGTAGCAACAATGAAACATACAACTTTCCTCTAGTTCTTAAATGCTTCCACCCCACCCCACTATCATGATCCCAATTCTACCTCACAAATCCGGCTAGACCAGAGGATGTACACTCATACAGACAAGAACTGGAAACACAGGGAATCCAGGACGGATGAGCCCTTCAGGACCAGTGGTGAGAGTAGCGATACCAGAAGACAGGAGGGAAGGTGAAGTAGAAAGGGGGAATGGATTTCAAGGATCTACATATAACCCCCTCCCTGGGGGAAGGACAACAGAAAAGTGGGTGAAGGGAGAAGTCAGACATTGTTAAGACATGACAAAATAATAATAATTTCTAAATTATCAAGGGTTCATGAGGGAGGGAAGGAGAGAGGGAGGGAGGGGGAAAATGAGCTGATACCCCAGGTTCAAGTAGAAAGCAAATGCTTTGAAAACTATGATGGCAACAATTGTACAAATGTGCTCGACACAATGGATGTATGTATGGATTGTAGTAAGAGTTGTATGAGCCCCAGTAATTTTTTTTTTTAAAGCACAGTTGGAGACTCACATTTCCCAATTCTCAAATACTACACAACAGCAACTACCCAGACAGTAAGGTACTGACCTAAGACTAGACATCTAGACCAATGAAATATAACTGAGAGTTGGAAAATATTTTTCAAGTGATTTTCAACAAGGTAAAATGATTTTCAACAGGGCATAAAGAAGGAAAACTCTTGCCAGTAAATGGTGCTGGAATTAGATATCTACACGTAAAAATATGAAATCAAATTATATCTCACACTACATAAAACAATTAAAATGGAGCAGACCTAAATATAACAAAAACCATAAAACTCTTTAAAAAACGCACAAACCATCAACACTTTGCATGAGGCAATGATTCTCTAAGCAACAAACTGCACTACACACACACACCATCAGCATCAGCATCATCAAAATAATAGCCTTGTACTTCAAATTTGTACTTCAAAGAGTACTAGAGAGAAAATGAGTAACTCACAAATTAGGAAGAAATATTTGCAAGTCATACAGCTGATAAGGGGCTTGTTACCTAGATTAAATAAAGAACTCGTACAGTTCAATGATAAAAAGCACCAAATTTTAAAACAGGCAAAAGACTTAAACAGATATTTCTACAAAGAAAATATGCAAATGGTCAATTAGCACATAAAAATGTATTTGATATTATCAATGAGGTAAAAGTTTATTGAAAACACAATGAACCCGAAAGAACCCACAAAAAAGCTAAAAGGAAACAATAGCAAAACACACAAAAAAATCAGTTTAGTTTAAATATAGCAGCAATAAACAATCCTGGAGAAGGACATGATGCTTGGCAGAGGGTCAGTCAAAAATGACTCTCCACAACAGCTACAATATGGGCTCAAATACAGCAACGATTGTAAGGCTAGTACAGGGCCAGAAAGTAAAGTGTTGTCCATGGCAGCACTGTGAGTCGTAACGAACGTGACAACACTAGTAAAGCTACTAGGAATACTCATGGCAAGTCTTTGTGTAGTCATGCTTTTGTTTCTCCTATAAATATCTAGGAGTGAACTGGCTGGATCATAGAATAGCTGGATATTTAATGTTTTAAAGAAACTGCCAAAGTGTTTTCCATAATTTTCTTACCATTTTGAACCCAACAGTTCTAGTAGCCAACAACTGGTATTTTTAACAACAAAAAGGAGTAAACTGTTAAAATATGCTACAGCATAGATGAATTCCAAAACAACTATGCTCAAAGAAGCCATATCAAGAGTGTATATGCTGTACTATTTCATGTATATAAAATTCTAGAAAATGTAAACTAATATTTGAGGGGGCTTCAATTCTATTTTTCCACAAACTTTTTGTATAGTGACAGAAAGCTGCTTAGTGGATGCTTGGGGACAAAAAAGGAGGAAAGGGGGTTTAGAAACAGGGATCACAAAGGAATATGAGAGTTTGGGGAGTGGTGGATGTTCATTATCTTGACTGATGACATATTTTCAGGTGGATACATAAGTCAGAACATATCAAAGGTACACTTAAAATATATTCACTTTATTGTATGTCAATTAAATCTCAATAAAGCTCCTAAATTATGCATTAAAGATATAATCTAGATAGTGAGCATATGGATATTAACAGTAAATCTTATACCATTGTGTACATTGGAACACTTTTCATAATACAATGTTCTTTCTCAGCTCTAAAGTTCTATGAAAGTATCTGAAAACAAGAAGTAAAAATTACATTTTCAGGAGGATTCTGGTATTTGCCACTTGGGTAGATGACTCATGTGTTTGGCTCCCCAGAGCATTTGTCACAGAACAGCGAGTCCTTAAAATCAGGTACTGTGTCCTGACCACACCTTCATCATCCTGTACAGCACCTAATAAAATGGGGGTAAGCAGTAAATGGCCACTGAATATAAGACCTAATTATTTGAAGAGAAACTCCTTTGAGTAGAAAGCCTTATCCATCATTCTCCCTCAGAACAGCTGGTACTTTTGAACTGCATTCCTTGTGGTTGGCAGCTCAACATGTAACAACACACTAAGCCATTGGGTCCCTAAGAGTCAGAATTCCCCTAATAGCAGTAAGTTTTGTTTTGTAGAGAAGATGGAGAGATTAGCATTTCAAAGCAGAATACACAGATGTATCAGAAAACAATAAATCATAGTTTCCAGTGTTAGTTGTTAGGCAAAACAGCAACAGCAACAAATCACAAGATCTCTCCAAGTATTTTAATTTTGGAGGAAAGAAGAATACTAAGCAAAACTATACATATTCTGTATGCATATGCATAATCCGTATGCTGAGCAAATCATCAGAGAAGGTGAGTTATATGAAGAAGAATGCAGCATCAGGATTAGAGGAAAGCTTTTGTTTGTAATGTGGAAAAGATATTTAATTGTAAAATAGAAAAGCAAACCAGAGGACCGTTTTAAGTGTAATGGCTTCTTTAGACAGTATAAGTAACCTAATATTAAACATTTCCATCAAGCAATAAAACTTTGAAATTAATAAAGTGGGGGGTGGCTGAGGTTATGTTTTATAAAAAAGAATAGTATGCCTGCTAATCTCCATACTTGGTGGCATTTCACAATCCTCTGATGTGACTCACAGCACAGACATACAGCTTTCACAGCGAAGAGGAAAAGTTATGTTAGACACAGCTACAGCATCACTGTAGTATAAAAAGTTCTGCCTCTACATACGAAACTTTGTTTTTCCTTAAGAATAATCTCCTAGGCCAGTCTGTTGGGGCACCACGCCCTGGCCCCAAAGTCCACTTTCAGCATTCCCTGGGGACCTTGCCACTCCATTCCCTTGCTGTTCCGCTGCACTCCCCCAGTGCTTTGCCTCAGTGTGGTGGGATCAGGTCAGGTGCAATTCCCACACTGTCTCCGGTGCTGTCCCCTGTATCGCCCTTAGTCACTGAGGGGCATCATTTCTCATAGTGGGGCCAGCCATGTTGTTCTCTCTGTGGACTGACTGCTCTACTCAGGAACATCATCCACACAGCCAGGCTGTGTTCCACTCTCTCCTCCTGCCTGGACTGGAAAACACTCCTAAGGGCCAGCAAATGATCCTTGAACTAACTACAAGCTTTTCTTTTGTGAAGTGTTTTGTTTTGTTCTTTGTCAGTGGTTTTTGTTGTTTTGTTGTCTGGTTGTAGACTGTTGCTTTGTTTTCCTCTGTCTTGCTTTCCTTGCATGTTAGTGTCTCCACAGGTCTGTCTGAATAGGACAGGCTGGATGAAATATCTGGAGGAAAAACAACAACGGGACTGACAGTTCCTGGGGGACTTGGGGTGGGGGAGTAAGGGGGTAAGGAAGTGGTGTTAACAAACCCAAGGACATGGGACCCAAAATGGTAGTGAGGGGGGAGTGGCAGGCCTGGTGGGGAATGATCAAGGGTAAGGTTACCTAGAGAAGAGGTATAGCTGTAGCCCAGGTGGGGATGGAGCATGGTAGTGGGGCAGGAGGAAAGTCAAGGGAGATGGAGGAAGGAGCTGGGAGTCAAGGGGCATTTATGGAGGTCTGGACAAAGACATGTACATGCAAATATATATATGAGGATGGGGAAATCGATCTATATGTCTATATTTATAGGTTTAGTATTAAGGTGGCAGAAGGACCTTGGGCCTCTACTCAAGCACTCCCTCAATGCATGAATACTTTCGTTTATTAAATTGGTACTCTATGATGCTCACTCTCCCGACACAACTGCTGAAGCCAAAGTGGGTGAACAAGTAAATGTGGTGAAGAAAGCTGATGGTGACCGGCTATCAAAAGAGATAGTGACTGGGGTCTTAAAGGCTTGAAGATAAACAAGCGGCCATCTAGCTCAGAAGCAACAAAGCCCACATGGAAGAACACACCAGCCTGAGTGAGCGAGTGATCCCAAAGGGATCAGTTATCAGGCATCAAAGAACAAAAAATCATCATATCATTGGCTGCACACCTCCATGATAGGATCGCTGAAGACAAATGGGTACATAAGCAAATGTGGCGAAGAAAGCGGATGGTGCCCGGCTATCAAAAGAGATAGTGTCTGGGGTCTTAAAGGCTTAAAGATAAACAAGCGGCCATCGAGCTCAGAAGCAATAAAACCCACATGGAAGAAGCACACCAGCCGGTGCGATCACGAGGTGCCAAAGGGACCAGGTATAAGGCATCATGCAAAAAAAATATATATATATATATGTGTGTGTGTGTGTGTGTGTGTGTGTGTACACACACACACACATATACATATATACACACCATAGTGAATGAAGGGGAAAGTGCAGAGTGGAGACCCGAGGCCCAAATGTCGACCACTGGAGATTCCCTCATAGAGGGGTTCAGGAGAGGAGATGGGTCAGTCAGGGTGCGAGGTAGTACCGATGAAGAACACAGCTTTCCCCCAGATCCTGGATGTTTCCTCCCCTCAACTACCATGATCCGAATTCTACCTTGCAGGACTGGATAGGGCAGAGGTTGTACACTGGTGCATATGGGAGCTGGAGGCACAGGGAATCCAGGGTGGATGATACCTTCAGGACCAAGGGTGTGAGGGGCGATGCTGGGAGAGTGGAGGGTGAGTGGGTTGGAAAGGGGGAACTGATTACAAGGATCCACATGTGACCTCCTCCCTGGGAGATGGACGGCAGAGAAGGGGGGGCAGGGAGACTCTGGATAGGGCAAGGTATGACAAAATAACAATCTATAAATTATCAAGGGCACATGAGGGAGAGGGGAGCGGGGAGGGAGGGAGGGGGTAAAAAAGAGGACCTGATGCAGAGGGCTTAAGTGGAGAGCAAATGCTTTGAGAATGATTGGTGCAGGGAATGTGCGGATGTGCTTTATACAATTGATGTATGTATATGTGTGGACTGTGATAAGAGTTGTATGAGCCCCTAATAAAATGTAAAAAAAGAAAGAAAATGATTAGGGCAAAGAATGTACAGATGTGCTTTATATAACTGATGTATGTATATGTATGGATTGTGATAAGAGTTGTATAAGCCCCTAATAAAATGTTTAAAAAACAAAGAATAATCTCCTAGGAAGGAAATGAATTTAGGAAGTATTTTAGAAGCCCATATGCATCAAGTTTCCAAAAAAAAACACATTATCTTAAAATCCAGTGTTCAAAGTGCTTTCATGTGGAAATCATGATTGCAGGTACAGAAGAGAGGTTCACATCCCCACCATGAAATTCTCAAAAATGCATAGATTTTGCAAGTTCAGGTTACCTCGTAATCTGCTCCAAGAACAACGCCAATAAAACCAGCTGCTACTTCCTTCATTTCAGTGGCCTAGAGACAAAGACTTTCCACCTCCCATGCGCCCCAACCCCTTACTTTCTTCATCTCCATGGGAAAAATACCTATGTAAGTGATGTACTATGAAATTAGAAAACAAAATATGTACAGAAAGTTTTTAAAATATTCATTTCATATACATGTCAATCTACTTGGATGTAGCAGAAAGTGAACAAATATGAAAATTTCACTTTCTAGAACAATGTTTCAGAGAATCTGAGACAACTTAAAGCTGTGCAAAGATTTCCTGAGGAGAAATCTCTTCATATAACAGCTTATACCTGTGGGAGTAATTCCAGCATCAGTCCACCACATAATACATACATTTTGTCTAATCAACAAGCAACACCCTTCAAAACCTAAAAACCTTTAAAACACCCTTAAAACTGTTCTCTTTATGAACAATTAAGGTTCATACTAAAATCAAAAAGAATACACCAAAAAAAGCAGCTTTTGGATGTCTTAGTCTGTATCAACTATTTTGGATCCGTCAAAAACAAAGCCCTACTTAAAGAATTACATTTTAAATACATTTCACAACTTCCTAAGTTTTTATGTTATAAGAATTCAGAGGTCCTGGGTTCAAGTCCAATCTGTAGTCTCCTCTATTGTCCTGTATTTCCATGACTGTACCCATATTGTGTGCACTTCAGATTGCATTCTTACCTGACTAAAAGTGAAATCAAACTGCATGTTCGTTTCGATTGAACAGCTTCTTTATTGGTTTGAAGATGAGTCATTGCTTCCAATTTGTCTGTAGGCCGCTGCTTCCTGTTCTTTAATAGCTGCTGCCGATATTTTTGTGCTTTTCAATTTGCTTCATCCAGCTGTTTCTGAAGTCTCTCTCTCTTCCATTTCTGCAGATTCCACTTGGTTTTCAATTATTTCGATACACTGTCTCCTAACTGGTGGTTCAAACTACTTCTATCAGTCTATTACTGGTACTCTTGATACTTGTCCATCTGGTATGGTCACAAAAATGGGCTAACCTATTCCACTGGTTGGGAAGGAGTCCAAATTTCAAGCCTGAATTCCATCTGTAGCTATTGTGATGACTTGCTGACCCCTGAACCAACTACTTGCTGAATTGCACTATCCAGAGATTCTGCAGTAACTACTTCCTCCGTGGCCACTATGACTGGAGTATCAGAAGAATTGGACAATGGGGCAGATGCTTCAGCTAAGGTTGCTAATGTAGCTAACACTGATGTAGATGAGTTTCCCAGAGGACCAGCAGAGACACCTGTTTCACCTGTTAGGTTCACCACCCTCCAGGTCCAATTATAAACTGGTGTTGCAGTATGTATCATCACAGTGTCAGGACTCTCTAGGTTTGTGTTGATGTGGTTCTGCATTGCAACCTGTAATGTCTCTGCTAAATCTTCATTCTGATTCTCTATTGAAACATCAAATGCAGTTTTACAAAACGTACTGTGTGTGTATACATTATTTGATTAAAAGTTCCACCCTCTCTGGATGATAGGAACCAAAACAATAGCCCTTAACAACAGTAAGAGAAATGTTTCTAACAAGAATTCTGCTACATACAACTCATAATAGCAGTAGCAGAAGCACAGTTGTCATGTTACATGCTCATGTGCTACCTTAAAGGAAAATTCTCACTCAATGTTTTAAAAATATATCTATAAAGTATAATCTAAACTTCTGCAAGTTGGGCATTGTGTTAGTCTGGGTAGACTAGAGAAACAAATTCATAGACACTCATATGTGTATAAGAAAGAGTTTTATAAAAGAGTAATTGTACCTTAAGAAAACATCCCAACTCAGTCCAGATAAAGTCCGTAAGTTCGATATTAGCATTAGTCCATATGTCTGACACCAATCTATAAAGTCCTCTTCAGATTCACAAAACACATGCAATAACTCCAAATGCAGGAAGATCACAGGCCAGTAGGTGGTAAGTCTTGTGGACCAGTGGTGTTGTAAGCATCTCAGCGCTGGCAAGGGTCTCAACGTGACTTTCCAGCTCAGAGGTGCTGGCTGGCCTCAGCCTGTCTCCATGTTTAACTTGTCAACAAGAATGTCTCGCAGGGACTGAGCCTTGTCAGTAGAGTCTCCCAGAAAGTACGTGAATGCCCCGCCTCCATCGAGCTATTTATCTCCTTTGCACCTCTAAATTGAGGTCCTCAAGCTGCAACCTGCTTGAGAGGTAAACTCCACCCCTTCACTCTTAAGTCTCAAATTGACAACAGATTATGTAACTACCATGGGCATTGATTGGATTCAGAATAAAATAGTACAATGGTGCAACAAAATTTCTAAATATTCTGAAATGGAAAATTGTCTAAGATCAGTTTTAATAAATCAATTTATAAGGTGCATTCTTGGGGTGACACTTTTGTATGCAATTACATATTATACATATATACATATATAATATATAAAAGTACCCTCATGTGTACTTTTTAGGTATAGAAGATAACTAGAAAGAAAAGAATATAAGTCACTGCCATTGAGTCAATACTGACTCATAGCAACCCCCTGTGGGTTTCCACGACAGTTGTTAGCTGTTGGTGGATTTGAACTGCTGAATATGAGGACCACAGGCCAACATGTAACCACAACACTACCAGGGCTCCTGGAAAGGAATACTGTTACTATATAGGATCCCTGAGGCAGAATCAATGTAATGGAAGTAGGTGAGTGGTTGCTTAGGAGCACTGGGGCACAATGGCTAAGCACTCAGCTGTTAACCAAAAGGTGAGTGGCTCCATGGGAAAAAAGACCTGGCAATTTGCTCTGGCAAAGAATCCAGCCTAGGAAACTTTGTAGGGCAGTTGCACTCTGAGATATAGGTCAGATTCACTCAATGGCACACAGTGACAACCTAGTAGCAACACTGTTCTATAAGTAACCAGGTTTCAAAGCTCCTTCATATATAACAATTTTTCTAAAGAAAGCCTTAGTGGCACAGTAGTTACATGTTGGGCTACTACCCACAAGGTCAGCAGTTCAAACCTACCAGCCATTCCCAAAGAGTAAGTTTTGACTTTCTACTCCCATAAAGAGTCTCAGAGATCCATAGGGGCAGTTCTGCCTTGTCCTAAAGTGTTACTATGAGCCAGCAACGATTGGATAGCAGTGCATTAGAGTTAGTGGCACAACAGTTAATTTTGTAGTTCAAACCCCCAACCCCCAGAGCTCTACAGAGAAAGACCTGGTGATCTGCTCCCATGAAGATTATGGCCTAGGAAACCCTATAGAGCAGTTCTTTTGTGAGTATAAATCAACTAAGGAGTGCCCCACAATAACAAGTGGTAGTGATGAAAGGATGTACACACAGGTTGTTGAGACAGAATACTATAAAAAAGATTTGTTTTAATAGCAAAGTTATTTCAATGAAGGATAAACTGTACCGGAACAACTAGACATCCATATGCAAAACTTAAGCTTCAACCCATACCACAAACCTAACAGATAACGTATTCAGAGGTAAGCCCCCAAAAGCATAATCCACAGGTGAAATTTTGCTAAACAAGAATTTCTGAAAAGCAACAACCTTGTTTTCTCAGTATATGTGAAAAATTCTGAATTCCCAATGTGGTGCTTTGTATATTTTTACAACTTTTTTAACTTCTGCTTTGCTATAACCGACAAGGAAAAAAATAATTTCGAATCACATATCTGACAATGAATCTCTCTGTATAAATAACTGTAATGAACCCTATCCACTCGACAATAATTTAGAAATTTTCCATTCTTCAAAAAGCTAAGTACAGGGTTACATAGGAACCAATTCCTGGTTATAAAACCAAGATTATTGAAGACATGCACAAAACTTGCACATTCCTAAGAGCATTATTCATAGTACCCAAAAATTAGAACTCAAACGTCCATCAGTTGGAATAGATAAACCAAATATAGTATATTCAGCCCCCAAAAATGAAATACTGATTCATGCTGCAACATAGCTGGAGCCTGAAAATATGCTACGTGAGAGAAGTAAGAAGGAAAAGGCCACATACTATATAATCAATCTACTTAAGGAAATGTTTAGAACAGGCAAATCCAGAGAGAGAAAAAAAGTAGATTCACTGTGTGGCCAGGAGCCAGGGTGCAAGACAGTAAAAAGTGACGACTAATGGATATGGAAGACCTGGATGCATAGTGGTTATGAGTTAGGCTCCAGCCTGGTCAGCAGTCAAAACCACAAGCCATTTCACAGGAATAAGACAGGGCTTTATACTGCCATAAAGATTAAGTCTCAGAAATTCAAAAGGGCAGTTCGACCCAGTCTTACAGAGTCACTATGAGGCAGCATCAACTTGACAGCAGTAATTGATATTAAAAACATTCTGGTATTAGAAAATGTTAATGGTGTCACACGTTTACAAATAAAGTAAATTCTATTATTCACTTTCAAAGGTTGACTTATGTGGTATATAAATTACTGGCTCGGTTTAAATTTTTTAATGGATAAAAGATTTGGATACTTCATCTAAAAATATGCAAATGAAAAATAAAAACATGAAAAGATACTCAACATTATGAAAGAAAATTATAATCACAATGCTTTATCACTAGTCATTAGAAAGACTAAAAAAATTAATGACAAAACTAAGTGTCAATAAGGATGGCAAAGTAACAGCACTCTTATAAATACTGGTCGGATTGCAAAATGGTAAGCCACTCTGGAAATCAGCAACCCACTCTTACGCATTTACTCAAGATTTATAAAAATCTCTGTTCGTATAAATCCTGTATGTGAATGTTTATAGCAACTTCACTCATTTTACCAAAAATCTGGAATGTCCTCCTAACTGATCAATGTCTACAGGCCATTCATGCAAAGATCCACTACTGGAAATTTGGAAATGCCTAATAATCAAATGATATACAAAATGTCTACCACTTAACAAAAATATACAGAATCAAATTCAAACCTGTGCAAAAGACTTTGAACAGACAGTTCACCAAAGAAATTCACGCAAAACGATGGCTCAGTGTCACACTAGCTGTTGTTAGTTGTCACTGAGTCAATTCTGACTCTTGAAGACAGAACTGCTCCACAGGGTTTTCCAGCAGGTTGCCAGGCTTGTCTTCTGAAGCCTGTGTGGTTCAAACCCCCAAACTTTCAACTAGTAGTCCAGTGCCTAACTCTCTGCACCAACCACATAGGGGGCTCTCCATTAGTTCATTAACACACCCAATGGACTTAAGCTGATTCCAACTCATAATGAACCTATACAGGGTTTCCAAGACTGAATATTTAAGCAGCTGGTATGTTTGAACTGCCAAGCTTGTACTTAACCCACAGTGCCATCAGAGCAAAATAAGTTCGTTGTAAACAGGCAAATACTATGTATGGATGTGATTTATACAATTGATGTATGTATATGTATGGATTGTGATAAGAGTTGTATGAGTCCCTAATAAAATGTAAAAAAAGAAAAGGGAAAAAAAAAAGAAAAGAAAATGATTAGGGCAAAGAATGTACAGATGTGCTTTATACAATTGATGTATGTATATGTATGGACTGTGATAAAAGTTGTATGAGCCCCTAATAAAACGTTTAAAACAAACAAACAAAAAAACAGGCAAATACCATATGATCTCACTTAAATGAAAAAGGCAAATTATGTAAAAACAAAGGTGATTAAAGGTGATTAATGGTGACTGTCGTGGTGCAGTGGTTACATGTTGGGCTGCCATCAACATAGTTTGCAGTTTGAAATCACAGCAGCTCCAAGGGAGAAAGACTGGGCTTTCTGCTCCCATGAAGTTAGTGCGTTTCTCCTGTTAGGGTTTCCTTTGAGTTTAATGTTTACTAATTTTAGTATTTTTTTTGCAATTGAGCACCACAGATTAAACAATGTGCAAGTTTCTGAAACTATGATGTCTCGAATTCCTGCAGTCCACTTTTTACGTAGTATTAGATACCAAACATTAATAGCAGTAGGTTTTCATTATTAAAATTAATTTCCTATCAACGTTATTTCGTAAATCGTAAGAATCAACATACACACATATTTTTAAAGGGTGAAAATACCTATGATATGCAGATGAAGCTCCTCACTTTCAATCTATATGTTACGTACACTATTATTCAAACAAAAAAAATAACCCTAACTTTGGCCTGGGTAGTTTCCTAGAGCAGTGTAATTTCGAACGGGAGGCACAAAAAAATGAAGTTCTAGATAAGGTAGGCGGTATCCACAGGGCAGTCCTCCGTCCTACAGGGTCGCTATGGGTAGCAACTGACTGGAGAGACATACGGTAGAGCACCAGAATAACTGGCCACAAGATAAAACTTCAGTTCTTCCTATGACTAAGGGGCGCTGAGGTGCATGCTCATCCTAGGTCTTTTGCAGTCCGCGCTGCAGCCCAAATGGACCTTTTTGGTTTGGGGGTGGGTGGGGTCTGTTTCAACTCACTAAGTCACTCGGACCCACAAAATCCCGAAGCCGCACACTCGGGAAGTGCCGTGAAGTGAAAACGCACAACCGGTGGAACTGAGCTATTCGGGGAGTTGCCCTTTCCCCTTATCCACCCCGGGGAGGCGGGCGGCCAGGTGGTGCGGCCGGAAGGAGGCCAAGGCGTGGTTCAGCCCAAACCCGGCGTCTTCGGCCGCGGCGCCCTGCCCTCACGTGCGGGGCGCGTGCGACACTCCGGGGGCTCCCGGGGGCCCGCGTCCCAAGCCATGCGGGGAGGAGTGGGAGAGGACGTCCAGCGCCGCGGGAGCCGGACCGCGAGCGGGGGCAAGGCGCTCCGGTGGGCTCTGAACTCCAGACCCACCGGAGATAGGGCTGGGGGGAGCGAGCGACCTGTCACCCCGCACCCACTCGAGAAAACTCGCAGGCGGAGGCCCACGCACCCCCGCCCGCTTCACGTAACCGAGCCCGAAAAGGCAGGTGGCAGTGCTCAGCGAGGGAAGTGGCCGAAGCCCCGAAAGCCAGGGCCCGGGTCGGGCGACGAGGGAGTCGGAGGGGGCGAGACTGTGGGGCGGCGGCGCTCTCGTTACCTCCCCAGATGCCCAGAGAGAGCTGGGACGTGTCCAGGTTCACCACATAGTCCCCCAAGAACCGGTTCAACACGTCCACGACCACAGACTCGAACACCATGTTCCTCGGCCGCGGCGGGCCAAGCAGCCGAGCGCCGCGCTCCTTCTTCCTGCGCCGCCTCAGTACCCGACCTCTGAGGAGGCTCGGTTTGTCACCGGCGAGGCAGCGGCTGCGACGGTGGCGCCACCCCCGGCCGGACGCGCAGGCTCGGCGGGAGCCCAGCGAGGGGCGGGGCCGCCGCGCGCACGGCGCCTGCGCAGCGCGGACCGAGGGCGGGGCGGAGCGCGGCGCCTGCGCGGCGCAGGCCGACGGCGGGGCGGAGCGCGGCGCCTACCCGGGCTCCGCCGCCCTAAAAGGGAAAGGGCGGCTTTGATGCCGCAACCTGGGCTTGTGCCCGCTCTGTACCAAGTCCAGCTGGTTTTCCCCGTCGGCTTCACCTGCTCTCCTCATCGCCTGGCGACAGGGTACACGTCAAGTACACCATGATCTTTCCCACCCCGCCTGGAGGCGGGGCGCGGCGCGACGCGGCGGTTACTCTGGGACGGGGACGCCCCTCCCCCACCGGGGGTCAAAGGTCCTGCGCCTAAGAGCTGGGGTCCTGAGGGAGTTGGCTGAAGGCCCGTCGCTGTTGGCGGGATCCTTCAAGAAGTGGTGTTTGCTGGGAGCACCTCCCTCCCCCGCTATTGCAGGACGACACGCCCGCGTTTGTAGGCTCCCGAGCCTCCAAGTGCATTGCAAGGACAGGCCACCCGCCCTTGTTGGCTAAGCCAGAGTAGAAATGAAGAATATGCCCTGAATTAGAATTCACGCCCCCTTTCCTCGCCTCTATGATGCACAGTTTTGGTCCCGTAATTTACAAAGTCCTCTTTCATCCAATAGAGCAGTGGTTCTCAACCTTCCAAATGCCACCACCCTTTAATACAGTTCCTCATGTGGGGACCCTGTATGTATGGATGGTAATAAGAGTTGTATGAGCCCCTAATAAAACGTTTTAAAATTTTTTCATTGCTACTTTATCACTCTACTTTTGCTACTGCTATAAATCGTCATGTAACTGATATGCAGGATATATTTTCATTGTTTCAAATTGAACATCATTAAAGCATAGAGATTAATCACAAAAGTAATATGTCATTGTGAAGTATTTATTTCCATTAAAAAATCAATGAAATTTTGTCTTGAAGCATGATGTGGCATGGGTACGGTCTTCACCCTGGGTCTCATGTGGGCCTATGCACGTCAGCGGACCCGCCTGGAGACGGATAGAGGAGCGGGGTCTCGGATCCTAAAACCATCTGAAATATGTGTTCTCTGATGGTCTTAGACTACCCCTGTGAAAGGGTCATTCAACACCGCCCCACCCCCCAAAGGGGTCGCGACCCACAGGTGGAGAACCACTGCCGAGGAGTCAACCAGTCAGGAAACTTATGAACACACTTCAAAGGATCCTGGAAGGCTAGAGTCTTTCCTGAATTTCTACCGACTAACCTTAAATGATTATTTCAGAATTCGAACACTTGCAACCTTACCCAGTTGGTCTTAAGTAGAATCACGGACGTTGAATGCTAGGATAGGCGAATTATAGCCGCTCGCATTAAGATGCAGAGATCCACTTTAGACGGGAATACTTTGAATTTCTTATCTTTACACGTAAAATGATTTAAAGATTACAAAATCTTACTTTGCATAGATTTGTTATTTTTATATTAAGGCATCGACTCAGAGGGTAGAAAAGCTCAGGTGTCAGAGATTTCTCCAAGATCACTAATGCTCTCAGAACCAGAACCTGGCACTTTTGACTGACGACTCCACCACATTACCTCACACTCTTTACTTTGGCCAACAAAAATCTAAGGAGAGAAAAATGCCTGGAAAAGGGGGAAAATATGGGTCATTTTACTATTCTCATCTTTAACATGTCAACTACACTGCAAATTATGAAATGTTGTAGTTAAATTCAAAAAACTTCCAGAACTCACTCTAAAATAGCTTTTAAGTATCATGCAAACACATCATGTTTTGTATATTAGGGAAGTAAAAAGATCCTTCTGAAAAATGAAATGGATAGGCATTTAATCATTAGAGAGCAGTGAAAAATTCTGACAAGGGAAGTGTTGCAGATAGGTAAGAATATGCATAATGTAAAACTTCTTATCTATTTCATAACATATTTCATAATTGCTAAAAGATAATGTTGCATTCAGCTCGGTGTTAATGAAGATGAAGAAGCTTATAAGCAAAATATTTATACCCATTAAACTAAATTTCTGTTGGACCTTGGAAAATTAATCTAGGACTACCAAAATATATGCTCAAGTACCAAATCTGGGCATTTATCAATGAAATTGTTCAGTATTATAAATATTACATTTTGTTGATTGATCAACTATTTTTATTTTTAAAACATTCAAGCGACCCCAAAACTGCAATATCATCTAACGTTGCAATAGACCTCTAATTTAACAAACAGGGCATGCTCTCATGCTTAGCTTATATGCCACATTTTTTTCCATCTTTGAATTTTTGGTATGCTATTAGTACAATAGTAACCTTGGGTAATTATTTTTCTTCCTCCTGATCCCAATTGCTTGGTTCACAAGTGTGGTAGTTACATAATCTGTTGTGAATTTGAGGCTGAAGAGTAAAGGGGTGGAGTTTAGCCTGCCAATCGTATCACACCTTGATGACCTCATTTGAAAGCATTAAAGAGATAAAATAGCTGCTTTGAGGAGGGGCACATGCTTACTCTCTGAGAGACTCTACTGACAAGACACATGGAGCTATGCTGATGGCAGCGAGAGCCCTGGACTTGGAGGAGCCATGTGGAGACCCAAGCCAGCGCTGAGATACTTCCACCGTCACTGGCCTGTGATCTTCCTGCATTCGACATCATTGCATGTGTTTCGTGAGTCTGAAGAGGATTTCATAGTTGGTATCGGACATATGGGCTAATAGAGGACTTATGGGCTTAAACTCTCTCGTATATACACATGAGTGTCCATGCATTTGTTGCTCTAGTCTAAACAGACTAATACAGCAGGGAATCCAGAACAGATAAACCCCTCAGGACCAAGAATGAGAGTAGAGATACCAGGAAGGAGAGGGGAAGGTGTGGGGAGAAATGGGGAACTAATCACAATGATCTACATATAACTCCCTCCCAGGGGGACAGACAACAGAAAAGTGGGTGAAGGGAGACAGCAGTTGGTGTAAGACTTGAAAATATATATATAAATTATCAAGGGTTCATGAGGGAGGGAAGGTAGGGGAGGGAAGAAATGAGGTGATATCAAGGGCTCAAGTTGAGAATGATGATGCCAACATGTACAAATGTGCTTGGCACGATGGATGTATGGATTGTGATAAGAGCTACAACACCCCTCAATAAAATGATTTTTTTTTTAAGATGCTGAGGGAGTTCTTCATTTTTGGTTTTCTAACTTTAGGTCTTTGCACATTTCACTATAATATTTTACTTTGTCTTAAGCTGCTGTTTGAAATTTTCTTTTCTGCTCTCTGGCTTCATTATTTCTTCCATTTGCCTAGCGACTCTATGATTAAGAGCAAGTTTCAGAGTCTCTCCTGACATCCACTTTGATCTTTCTTTTCTGTCTTTTTATGATCTTTTGCTTTCTTCATGAATGATGGTCTTGATGTCCTCCACAGCTATTCAAGTCTCCTGTCAAGTGTTCAGTGCATCCAATCTGCTCTTGAGATGTTCTTGAAATTCAGGCAGGTTATACTCAAGATCATATTTTGACCTTAGTGAACTTGTTTTAATTTTCTTCAGCTCCAACCTGAACTTGCGTACAGGTAACTGATTGTCTCTCCCACAGTCTGTCCCTGTCTGGGTGTCTTCATCATCTCTCCCCATAGAGGTTATCGATTTGATTTCTTTGTATCCCATCTGGGGAAGTCCATGTGTACAGTTACCATTTGTAGTGGTAACTATTTTTTTTAAAAAAAAGGTTATTTGCCATGAAGAAGTCGTTGGTCTTTCAAAATTTATCACGTGACCTCCAGCTTCATTTCTATCACCCAGAGAATATTTTCCAACTACTGTTTCTTCCACCTTATTTCCAACATTTGCATTCAAGTCACCAATAATTACACAGCCTAACCAAAAAAAATTTTTTTTCTTGGTGTCTTAGTTTTTAGGCTTGTTCCTGGGGATATTCTTCACCCCACCCTCCACCACCAGGGATATTTGAAGTGCTAATTCAGAAAATTGCATCGAATAAATTATCAGTTCTAGTTTTACAGATATGGTATTCCACTATATTTTCAGGTATTAAGTTATACTACTTTATGATCTGAGATATATATGTAAGAATTCAGACACACAAATTATAGCATAAGACCAAAAAAATGTAAGAAATATTTGAAAAAGAATTCAATATTAAGGAACTTCCAAGGAAGCTGTATATGAACCCATGGTGCCTAGCTGGTTATACATTGGGCTGCTCCTCCTGAGGTCCTTATGAATTTGAACCCAGCAGTAATTCTGCAGCCTTTAAAAGATGTATAGGTTTGAAAACCCAAAGGAACAATTTTTCTCTGTCTTGTAGGGTCACTATGAGTTAGAATCAATTGTTAACAGTTTAGATCTTACTCTATTGTTAACCATAAGTCTTAGAGTAAAATGGTAGCTAACAATTATTAAAAATATTCCCACTTTAATAAAAAGGACACTTAAACAAACACTTTAGTTAACTTCACAGGGATTTAGTTGCTCACAGCTACAACTCAGAATCAGTTGCTATTCATGCCATTAAAGATTTAAAGTCAGTAACAACTTATATAAAGACAATTTCATATCAAATCATTTCCATCATTTGAAGTATAACAATATGATTATATTCTGAGCTATCAGGAGAAAAATATTTCCCCAGACCCACTGAGTTAGCATATCCCTACTGACAGTTTGAAGCCAGATTTTTAGCCTTGAAAGCTGCGTTAAGCCGGGTTGACTAGAGAAACAAATCCAGAGACACTCATATGTATAAGAGAGAGTTTTATATCAAGAAGTAGTTATATATTAGGAACATCCCAATTCAGTCCAGATCAAGTCCATAGTCTGATGCTAGTTCATAAGGCTGATCCTAGTCCATAAATCCCTCTTCAGACTCATGAAGCCACAGCAATGATGCAAAATGCAGGAAGATTACCAGTTGGTAGGTGAAAAAGTCTTGTGGACCAAATGGCTGTGAAGACATCACAGACCCGGCAGGGCTCCTTGGGGCTCATCAACAGGAAGGGGAAGCAAAGGGAGAGAGAAGGTTCCCAGGACCCTCCTTAAGACAAGGTCACAGCCGCAAGGAGGTACCATTAGGCTCTCACCTGATTGAGAGATTAGAGGTCACTCCTTCACTTTCCTATCATCAAGTTGACATGAAATTATATAACTACCACACAAAATAAGAGACAAATTTCTATTCTTGAATGTCACCCACTTGTGATGTTTTGCTTTTGCTTAAGTTTTCGGTTAGTGTAGCACAAGGTCCTAGTAATTATCAACAGGCACTAGCAGAAAGAGGGTTTTTAAAAGGGAGAAAACTTGGATGGTTATGTATTGGGTGTTGGTTTTGAATTGAACCTATAAATGTAAATCAATGTTTTCCCATTGTATATAGATGAATACAGAAAAATGTAGATTTATGAGGGGGTACCCCCCAATGGAGATTTTTAAAGCTATGTATTGAATTTTTTTTTTTTACAAAACAATCTTATCACCTTCAAAGTACTCTCCATTACACTTAATTCATTTGTCAAATCTGCTGTTCTGTTTTGGAAACATTTTTCAAACCCATCTGTTTGGACGGCTGACAGCACCTCCCTCCTTTTTGTCTTCACCTCATCTGTGTCGTCAAATCGCTGTCCTCTCATGTCCCTCTGCATTCACAGAAACAAAAAGAAGTCGCACTTAGTGAGGTCAGGTGAGTAAGGTCTGTGGGGCAAGAGGTGCATGCTGGCTTTGTTTTTATTTTGTTTTTCCCAAAACTGGTGCACTGAGATGGCTGTGTGAGCAGGTGCATAGTGGTGGTGGCCAAGCCACATCTGCCACAAATCAGGCCAGTGGAGCTTTTTCCATTTGTGTCAGGGTACCCCCCATATATGGATACATTACCAGTTTCCCACTGAGTACAAGAAGGAAGAAGATGTCCTGAAATTGATTGTGGTCAAGATTTTACATACCTTGACCCAGCTGACTTGAGGCACTCTCCGGCAAAGTGGCCCTCAAAATACTTACCTAGAGTGTACGGTTCATTGGACACAGTCAGGCGTTCTACCAGGCTGTCTGGCCACCATGGCCAGCAAACTGGATACCCTACAAGCCTGAGCTGTGTCTGCCCTGCTACTTGTTCCTACAGCAGAGGACTCATACAGTGTTTGTCCTTTTGTGATTGACCAGCTTCATTCAGCATAATGTCTTCCAGATCCCTCCACATCTTGCGGTGTTTCAAAGTTTCATTGCTGTTTTATAGGGATATATAGTATTCCATTGTGTGTATATACCAGAGTTATTTTTTTATCCACTCTTCTACTTATGTGAGTTTAGGCTGTTTCCAAATTCTTGCTTTTGTGAACTGTGCTGCAATGGACACGTGGGAGCATATGTCTTCGTGATCTGTTTCTTATTTCTTTGGGATGCATGCCCAGTAATGGTATTGCTGGGTCATATGGTATTTTAATTGCCATCTGTTTTAGGAATCACCATATTGCCTGCCACAGTGGCTGTACATATTTAGAAGCCTACATGCAGTGAATAAGTTGTTCCGATCTCACCACACCCTCTCCAGCGTTTGTTGTTCTCAGTTTTTAAAAATTGGGCTGTAGTTATGGGTGTGAGACAGTATCTCAGGGTTGTTTTGACACGCATTTCCCAAATGGTCAGTGAATGGGAGCATTTGCTCATGTGTTTATTAACCATTTGAGTGTCATCATTTGTGAATCGCCTATTCAGATCCTTTGTCCACCTTCTCAGGGGGGGTATTATTTTTCTTGTTGTCGGCTTGTAATACACTGTAGATTTTTCATGATTAGTCCTTTGTTATGTCGTTACTAAATATCTTTTCCCAATCTGTGGGCTCTCTTTTTACTCTTTTAATGAAATCTTTTGATGTGCACAAGTGTCTTCTTTTTAATAGGTCCCACTCCTCTGTTTCACCCTCTACAGCATGCTTCCTTTGTTCTCTCTGATAGCCCGGGCAGTCCTTCCAGGAGGACATGTAGATTTGCCCCAGTTTTGTTATTGATAATCCTGATAGCTTTGGGTTTTACATTTAGGTCTTGGGTCCACCTTGAGTTTGTTTTTGTGCATGTGGTGAGACATGGATCTTTTAAACCTTATTGGGCCTTTGTTAAAAATCAGTTGTCTGGATGTGGATGCTTTTATTTCTGGATTTTCTGTCCTGATTCACTGGTCTGTGTATACATCATTATACCAGGACCAGGCTGTTCTGACAACTGTGGCTACAGAGTAGTAATTAAATGTTTTAAATAAATAATACATGTTTGAAAACATTTAATAATCTGACACAGCTACTACACTACTCATCCATCCTCTAGGGGAGCACTGGAAAATATGAACCAAGAGACATGTGAAAAGATGTGTGTTGTAGCATTGTTTCTATTATGAAAAATAGGAAATATGTGCATTGACCTAGAAAGCAGAAGTGTGGTATATCATTTTAAAGAAATACTATGCAGCACTTAAAATAAGATACAACTATATGCACTATGATAGGTGGATTGGTAAGATCTTGTTCAGTTAAAGAACCATGTAGCGGAACAATATGCAAGGTATGATATATATTTATGTGACATAAATCATTTATTCATGTAAAGTAAATCATTGTAAATCAAAGCATTGATGTATATTATAGGTCCATGGTTGGCACAGAATGCATATCACAGTATTTACCGAGCGCTGGTGGAGAATAGGAAAACTGCTATAGCCTGCCAAAAACCAGACAAATCTATGTAAGAAATGTAGACAGCATGCTCCTGGCAAGACTTCGTCTCACATACTTTGAGCATGTTAGCAGGCGAATAGGGCACACAAACTGGAGTAGCCATGGGCAGTAAAAAGGCTGACAACAAGAATAACGAAATAAACAACAAAATGGCTGACAAAAAGGAAACTGAAACTTGTCAGAATCCAAGGCTGTCGGACTAAACACTTGAGGGTGCACCCCTTATGAGAATGAACATCCACAATCCTACTTACGGCTTCCTACGTACATACACCCTGAAACTGTACAAAACGCCAGCCAAGAGCCCAGAGGAGTAGAGTCATCTTGACTGCTCAATGGAGCAGAACTCTCACCCTCTCCCTCGCTCTCGCTGGTAAGTCTTGCCTGTTTTTTCTCAACTTGCTATTGATATGTTTGAACATCTGTTGAAATAAATGAGTTAAAAGGCAGTTTGGCTCATAGAGTGTGTTGTGCTCATGAAAAGAACCTGGCCTAGTCATGCTTAGAGACTGAAAGGCCGTTGCCCCACCATCAACCAGTACCAGGAAATACAACTTAGAGACTGAAAGGTCGCTGCCTCGGGGCCCAAGACAACTGATTCCTGAACTCCATCTTTGGAATTGTCATAAGGTGCTCCAGACATCGGGAGAGACCCTGGGAAAAGACATCATGGTTGGTACGGGGTAGTGCAAAAGAGGAAGACCCTCAACGGGATGAGCTGGCACCGGGGCTGCAACAATGGACTCCAGTATAGGAACAATTGTGAGGACAGTCAGGACCAAGTGGTATTTCAGTTCTGTTGTGTGAAGGGTCACGATGCCAACTTGGTGGTGCCTAACAACCAGGAGGACTAGTCAACAGAGGGTTTTAAAACTTAAGAAGACTGTTTTACTTCTTAACTCAGATAATTTATCCAAGCACTATTTATGCAATAAAGAAATAACTTTTAAAATATAAACTCCGATGTACTAACGAAACCACAAATCCATTTCAGGAATACAGTGAAAATTAGGCTGTGGTGTTTTTCTGCCAAACTTTGTTTTCCAACAAGTCTTATCTCGGTACTCTTCCTTAATGTTATCTTGGTGGAATATCAATGGAAGGTTCTTTAAATCACAGAGGTAAATGTATGACCCAATCTGGCTGACCTTCATCCCTAAGTCCACACTTTAATTTTTGTTCAGGATTTAGCATATAGAAAGCCAACTAGGGTATTATTTCTTAGTCATCCAGTGTGGCTTGGGTTCCTGTCTACAAAGAGATTGTGGTAGTTACATAATCTGTTGTCAATTTGAGAGTCTTAAGAGTGAAGGGGTGGGGTTCAGTCTGTCAATCAGGTCACAGCTTGATGACCTCATTTGGTGGCACTAAGGAGATAAATAGCTCATTGGAGGCGGGATATACACACTTATTCCCTGGGAAACGTTGCAGGTGATAAGACACATGGAGCTACCCTAGTGCCCTGCGCTGGAGGAGCCACTGACATGCTTACAATGCCACTGGACCCACAAGATTTCCCATCCACTGGCCTGTGATCCCATCCACTGGCCTGCATTTGGTGTCATTGCATGTGTTTCATGAGTCTGAAGAGGACTTTATAGATTGGTATCAGACATACAGGCTAATATTGGACTTATGGGCTTGATTGGGATGTTTACTTAATGTACAATTACTCTTTATTGAAAACTCTTTCTTATGCACATATGGGTATCTTTGAATTTTGTTTCTCTAGTCTCCCCGGACTAACACAGAGATATACATTTACATAGAATAAAGAAAGTAATAAAGAATAAATAGACTTTCTCAATCGAATAAAGAAAGTAAAAGAGAAATATAAGTGAAGCGGTATTATTACTTAAAAGAGACAATCTTGTATCCTGCTATGTTGCTGGATCTTTACATTATTTTCAACAAAGTATTTTGTGGATTCTTTGGGAAATCAAGAAAGCAGTATCATTTGCAATAGCCACACGCACACAAATGAAATATGTAGGAATAAATCTACCCAGAGAAACAAAATATTATACATAGGAAACTGTAGAACACTACTCCAGGAAACCACAAAAAGACCTACGTACACAGAAGAAGATTCCATGTTGACAGATTGTTGTTGTTGTTAGATGCCGTCCTGTGGGCTCCAACTCCTAGCCAGCCTAAGGTCCTGCGCCATCCTCACAACGATCAAATCCGAACCCATTGCTGCAGCCACTTGCCAATTCACCTTATTGAGGGAACTGCTTTAAAAAAAGTCATGAGCTGAAATGGACTGATATTTGACATTTTGAATGTCCACAGATATTAAGCTTACTATTCTGAAAATGGCAATACTACCCAAAGCAATCTGATCCAAACCCCAATTTTATTCTTTAGAAAAATGAATACATAGATTATTAACTTTATATGGAGAGGGAAGAGACCCAGATAAGCAAATAACTTTTTACAAAGAACAAAGTAAAAGGGCCCTCACTTCCCTGACATCAAAACCTGTTAAGTAGCCACAGTAGTTGAAACAATCTAGGAATGGTAGGTACAGTGATAGAAACCCAAGCCGAGGAAACAGAATAGAGAGCCTAGAAGTGAATCCATCCACCTACAGACTCAACAAAGGACCCCAAATTATTACATGTCAGAGACACAGTCTCTTCAAAAAATGCTGCTGGCAAAGTCTGCAGACAAGTGAAACAGGTCCGACATTTCACCCATGTACAAAAACAAACTCAAAATAGATCAAAGACTTAAATATAAGCCCTAGCTCTATAAAAAAAATCACCTATGAGAAAATAGGGAATGACGTAAGGGCCCTGTTGAGGGCATAGACACAGTAGTAATTATAACACACCCACTAGATGACAAAGTACATGGCTTAGACCTACTAATAATAGGTCCCTTGTGTGCATCAAATGACTTCATCAAACAGTCAAAATAGAACTCGTGGACTTGTTTAAAAAATCTTTGACAATGACACAATAGATCAAGGTCTAACTTCTACAGAAAACTGAAGCATCTCAACAAGAAAAAGGCAAATAGCTGATTAAAAATGAGCACAGGCCATGAGCAGACAATTCACCAAAGAAGGCATACAAATGGTCAGCAAATGAAGACATACACAGAATCACTAGCCATCTATACAGGTGATGCAAATCAATGCATTGATAAGATACTACCTTATACCAACAATGACAGACAAGTTAAAAACAAACAACGACAACAGAAAATAACATGCTGGCGAGGCTGAGGAGAGATTGCAACCCTCAGCCTGCTGGTTGGACAGTCAATAATGTGGAGGCGCTATGGCACTACTGTAAACAACTGGGAATATAAACTCCGTACCCATTAATCCTTCGTCTGTGTATACACACTGAAGAAGTAAGCATCATAACACACACAGACGTGGATGGACAGAGAAGGAAAGAGAAAGTATTTGAGATTCTCACTGCCTTCCCAGGAACCTCTTCTTTTAGGGTTGTGCTTTCTGAGACAGGCTATATCTAGCAACTCTCATCCTCAAAGACCTGAGACCTCATGGTAGGGAGAGAAACAACCCAGGCAATGACAGAATCTTACCTTTTTTACCCCTCTCTATCTTGAATAATAATTTTATTGACATAGCATACTCATTCCAAAATATCCCTTCCCTTCCCACACAGTTCTGTTGTTCAATCCCATTGGGTGGGGCGATACAATCATCGATGCTGTCAACTTCCTTCTCCTCTCGTTCTTACCCCACCCCTTCATTTTCTGGGAACCGTTACTCCTGTCATTGTCTCTGAGGGGTCATCTATCTTGACTACCATACCCCAAGCGATCTTAAATGAACAAAAGAACACACACAAGTCTAACATGACCAATGAGGTATGTCACATACAGACCATAATATTAGGGGGAGGACATCTTAAAGATCTAGAGGACAGTTATGGGGTTCATGGATTCATCCTCCATTCCGTGAGGTCCTACAGGGACTGCCCAATTATTTTGCTGGTGGACTTTGGGTCTTCACTACATCCAGTCCCCTTCATATCAATTTTGGATGCCTGTTTTTTTTAAAATTTGTTATACCGCTTGCTATGGACACCTCATGATCACACAGGCTGATGTGCTTCTTCCATGTGGGCTTTCCTGCTCGATGGCTGCTTGTTTAACTCCAGTCCTTTAAGGCCCCAGATGATATAGCCTATGATAGCTGGGCACCATCACCTTTCTTCACCACATTTTCTTATGCGCCCATTTTGTTTTCAGTGATCATGTTGGGGAGGTGGGTATCGTACAGTGCCACATTATTAGAACAAACCATTCTTGTACAGAAGTCAGATTGAAGTAGAAGCCCAAAGTCCATCTATTTTCTTATTGCATTTACATAAATATACATAAACAAATATACACATATTCATATGTATATATACATATATATATTGAGTTTTGCTTTTTGTCTTTTCCTCCAACCCTGCTATTATGCTCACCTGCCATTCACCTCCTAGTAATTCCTCTCACATACAATTCAATTGATCAAACACACTCAGAAAAGTTACACCCTCCTTGCGTTCCATTTTTGAATTCTTACTATTCCCCTGTACCTGTCATTGTTGGCTCCCCACTCACCTCCCCTTTCTTCTCCCCTCCCATATCCCCCAAGAACCTTCGGTCCGGCTGCTGTTTCCCTAAGACTGCACATTCTGCTCTTCTTGTATAGATCAACACCAGAAATCAAAATCAACAAAGTAATAATAATAAAATAATTTAAAAACAAAACAACAACAATAAAACCCCACCAACATACAGATAGCCACCAGACTAACAGGGATTCATATGGAAAGGCGAGTTCCCCATAAGTGCATGTTGCTATTCCTGCAGTTTGGGATGGCATGTCTCAAATCACACACACACCCTGCCCCACCCGCCGCCCCACCCCCGCCCCGCCGCCATTTACACCTTAGACTTTCAGTGTGACCTCCTTGTGAGTAACCTTCAACCAGTTCTGGTGGGGTGCCAAGCGCTGGGCCCCCAGGCAAAAGTCCACAATCAGGGTTCCTCGGGGACTTTGTGGCTTCGCTCCATCACTGGTATAGTGAACTCCCCTCCTAGTCTGTCCCACGAGGGTGGGTCAAATGGTTTGCTCTCCCTAAACTGCATCTTCAGGGCCTTCCTCTGCAACACTTTCAGGGAGAGGACTGCGCGAAGTCATCTCCGGAAATAGCTGCATTGCTCTCCTGAATTGGCATGGCCCAGTGAGGTAAGCTCCCTCGTCCTCCCCTGTTGGTACGCAAACGATACCCTCCCCTTAGGCTCATTAGTGCCCTGACCACCACCCCCTCCTCATTGCCTTTGATTTTCTTCCCCAACTCCCTATAAGCTTTAAAGGCATATGAGGTAGGCGGGAGGTGGGGTTAGTGTGGGGGAGAAGATGGTTCATGATATTTGAATCTCTGGGTTTGGTCTAGCTCTTGCCATCGTATCTGGTCCTGAGCCTGGGAATTGTGCGTTACCCACATTTTCCCCTCTGCCTGTTCTGTTGTTTCATCTTACTTCAGTGGACTCATGTTGTGTTTGTCCCCTTGTGCTTGGCCAACTTCACTCAGCATGATATCCTCCAACTCTTTCCACGAGATGAGGTGGTTTAATTGTTTTGCCACTATTTTTTAGGGATGCATACTATTCCATTGTTTGTATATACCAGTCTTTTAATCCGTTTGTCTACTGGTGGAAATTTAGGCTGTTTCCAACTTTTTGCTATTGTAAACTGCACAGTGATGAACATTGGGGAGCAGATGACTGGTCGTGGTCTGTTTCTTATTTCTTCTAGATATGTGCTCAGTAGCGGTTGAATGATTTCCATCTGACTGAGGTATAGCCAATTCTTACTATTCCCCGGTAGAGCTTTCCACTGTGAATGTATACATCTACAAGACCACCAGCAGTGAATGAGAGCGCCTATTTCACCGCACCCCATCCAACATTTATTGATTTCTGTTTTTTTGAATTGGTCTATCTTTGTGGGTGTTAGGTGGTATCTCATAATTGTTTTGATTTGCATTTCCTGGATGGCTAATGACCAGGAACATTTTCTCATATGTTTATTGGCCATTCAGGTTTCCTCCTTTGTGAATCATCTGTTCAAGTCTTTTGTCTACCTCCTTAGTGGGTTGTGTTTTTTTCTTGTAAGCTTGCAGTGTTCTATAGATTCTAGTAATAAATCCTTTGATATGTCATTACTAAGTACTTTTCCCCAGTCTGTTGAATAGAAGTGGAGACAAGGGTCTCCTTGTTAGGGAACCTTATTCAGTGACAATGTTTTCAGTTTTTCACCATTAATTATAACACTGGCTATTAGGTTTTTTTGTTTTGTATTCAGCTTTTATTATATTAAATTAATTGCCTTCTAATCTTGAATGTCTTAATTAGGAATTGGTGTTGAATGTTTTCAGATGCTTTTTCTGCATCTAGTGATGTTATCATGTGGTTCTTGTCCTTTTTCTTATTAATTTTATGGGTAATGTTGATGGTTTTTCAAATGTTGGACCCTCCTTGAATCCTTGGTATTAATCACACTTGGTCATGATGAATTATTTTATTGATATATTTTTGGCCAAAATTTTGTTGAGGATTTTTAGATCTATGTTCATAAGCAATATTGGCCTGTAATTCTTGATTATTATAGTATCCTTGCCTAGCTTTGGTACCAGTATTATACCAGCTTCATAGAAAGTGTTTGGGAGTTTATGTCCTTTTCTATCTTCTGGGAGAGTTTGTGTAAAATTGGTGTCAGTTCTTCCCTGAAAGCTTGGTAGAATTTTTTCTGTGAAACCATTTGGGCTGGAGATAATATGGGGAGGGTTTGTTTTTCTAGGAATTTGTCCATGGTCTCCAAGTTGTTGAATTGCAGTACAGTCTTTGGTAATACTGTGTCATTAGTCTTTTGATTTCCTTGGGATCTGCTGTAATTTCCCCTGTTTCATCCCTCATCCTGGATATTTACATCTGCTCCTTCCTGCTCCTTGTTAGGTTTGCTAGCGGTTGGTCGATTCTGTTGATCCTTTCAAAGAACCAGCTTTTTTACTGAGTTGATTTTTTCCATTTTTCCCCTTTTTGTTTATCTCTGCCCTAATTTTTATAATTTATCTTATTTTGCCATTAAATGGATTATTCTAATGACTCTGTTCTAACTGCTGAAGGTTTTGTGAGAGGGTATTAACCATAAGTTTTTCTTCCTTATTCAGATGTTTGTTTTTTGCTATGAAGCATCCTCTGATGACTGCCTTTGCTGTATCCCATAGGTTTGGGTATGATGCATTCTCATCCTCATTAGTTTCTAGAAACCTCCTAATTTCATCTCTAATTTGGGCCACAACCCAGTCCATTTCCAGAAGTATATTGTTTAGCTTATATGTATTTGCCCTTGTTTTCTTTTTCTTTATGTCATTTATTTCCAGCTTGGTAGTGGTGGTCAGAGATGGAAGTCTGTCTGACCTCTATATGTTTGAATTTACTCAAGCTTGTCTTGTACTCCAGCATGTCATCTATTTTAGAATACGTGCCATGTGTACTTGGAAAGAATGAATACTTTTTTTGTATTAAAAATATTTTTACTTTTTTTGTATTTTGATTGAGAGTTCTGAATATATCTATTAGGTCGAGTTGCCTCATTGTACCATTTAGTTCTGTAGCCTCTTTGCTTAGCTTCTTTCCCACTGATCTGTCTTTTTTGGAGAGTGGTGTATTGAAGTCTCCTACTATGATTATCTATCCTGTGATTTCTTTTTTCATCTTCTGGAAGATTTGGTTGACAAACTTTGAAGGTCTCTCATTGGGTGTATATATGTCTATTATGCTCACAGACTCTTGGTCTACTGCTTCCTTCAGCATTATATAGTGCCTATGTTTGTGAAATCTATTTTATCAGAGAATAGAATCATAACTCCTGCTATCTTGGGTTGCCATTCGCTTGAGTTACTTTTTGCCAACCTTTAACCCTCAGCCTGTGTTTGTCTGTGAGTTTAAGATACATTTCTTGAAGTCAGGAGATTGATGATTTTGTTTTTTTACCCACTCTGCTGGTCTGCCTTTTAACGGTTGAGTTCAGACCATTGATGTTCAGAATTATTTATCTCCATCTGTGCTGCCATTTCGTGCCTTTTGTGCTAAGTAGTTTCCTACCTCCCTCCTTAGCTGTGTATTGTGTTATGTGTGGAGGATTCTACTTGTCTTCTTTCTTCTGTTGGGTCAAAGAAGACTTGGGAATTTCTTACAGTGCCTTCATTGCTGGATAGTGTTGCATTGTGCAGTGGTCTCATGCTTGTGTTCTGTGGACGTTGATCTTTTGTCTAAAGTGAGTTGGAAAGTGATATTTGTAGTGTTGGTTTTCTTTTTACATATTTTCTAAAGTGCTCTTTATTCGAGAAAACTCTAACCTCCCCTTCTATTTTGATGGAGAGTTTGGCAGGGTAGACAATTCTCAGGCTACAATTCTCCTTTAACTCTCTGAAGATATTACTCCATACTCTCCTATTCTTCATGGTTTCTGCTGATAGGTCTGAGCATATTCATATCTGATTACTCTTGTAGGTGACTTCTTTGTTTTCTCTAGCTGTCCTTTTCTCCTTTTTCTTAAAGTTGGATAAACCTTGGTGTGTTCTTCCAGGATCCAATCTAATTGGTGTCCTCTCTGCTTCCTGGATGATTATTGGATCTCTTTTATTATATTGGGAAACTTTCCTCCAGGAATTCCCTTATTATCTCTTCATTATATCTTGCTCTGGTACCCCAGTTATTCGGATATTGTTTCTCTTGGTAGCACCACTCATTGGTCTCAGGTTTTCTTCAGCTTCTTTAATTATGTTGTTTGATTGCCTTTCACATTTGTTGAATTCTGCTTGGTTATCTACAGAATCACTGATATAGTTCTGTGCTTTTTCCATCTTGTTGGTGAGGTGTTTTATCGTCTTCTGCTGCATCCTCCCTTAACTCTCGTATTTCCCTTCAGTATGTGGACTCTATTCTATTTAATATTTCATCCTATTTCTTTATTGACTCCCTCATATCCTGAATGACTCTAAGAAGCACACTGAAGATTTCATTCTGTGGCAGTTCAAAGTCTGCTTTTCTATGATATTGCTAGGTTCAGGTTCTCCCTTGGCATTATGTTTTGTTTCTCTGGCTTTCTTGTAGTGGCTGCTGAAGTGGCTTGTTGTCTGCATGTCATTTTGATGGAGCTTGGCAACATAATTTTCCTGGGAGTCTAGATCAGAAGGTGTAGGGGGTAGCTCAGGGAATTGCTAGTGGGCACAGGAAGTGACTGGTGGAGGTGGGGAGCCAGGAGGTGAGCATAAGATTCTGGAGGCAGCTGGGTAATGTGGATGGCCCAGGAAGCGGTTTGCAGGCATAGGATATGGCCGCTGGGGTGGTGGGGGGTGCTGGGGAGTCTGGGAAGCAGTTGGTAGATGCAGGAGATGGCTGGTGGACACAGGGGGCCAGGGAAGTGTCATGTAGGTGTGGGAAGTGGCTGGAAGTGTGCGGGGGCTCTGGATCCAGCCTGTGGGGACAAGAACAAGCTGGTGGGTTCTGGGAGCCTGAGAATAAGTTGGCAGTCACAGAAAATGACCTGTGTGCATGGAGGGGCCTGGAAAATGTCCAATGGTCACAGACAGTGCTCTGTCAGTGTGGGGGGTCTGGGAAGTGACCAGAAAACAGCTGGTGGGTATGGGAAAAAACAGTGGGTGCAGGGATCTAGAGAAGTAGCTGATGGGCACAAGAAAGGGCCAGTGGCCAGGGAGGGTGGTCTGGGTAGTGGCTAGTAGGTACAGGGAATTGCCAGCATGCTTGAGGAACCTAAGAAGTGTTCACCAGTAAGACTTGGGCTCTGGAAGCTCCAAGAGGGGACAGTGGAGCAGATGCAGAAATCCCAGGGGGTGGCTACTGGTGATATTCAGACTCTGGTGATTAGGAGGGAAGAGAGAGTATTCATGCCAAGCCCAGAATGCAGTTGGCAGTGGTGCTGCCCCAGTGACTGCAGGGAAGGAGAAGAGAAAGGCTGGAGAATGCCTGTGAAGTGGACACTGGCTCTGCCTTTGCTCCAGTGACTGCAGAGGGAGGAGGAGAGCTGTTCAAGGAATCCAGGCACACTGGCTGGTGGGGTGGGAATCACAGGGTACTTCAACATGCACATGGGTGGGGGGTGGGCCACTGAGCAACGTGACAGGGAGGTTTCTGGGGCTGGAGTGAACCAAGGAGCCTCAGTTGTGTCTCACTGATGCTAGGAGGCAATGAGGGTCACTGTGCAAGTGTCTTCAGAACCTGGAAACCCAGGGGACACATGTCATGGCAAGCACAGCTCATCTGACTCTACAGAAACACCAACAGGTCCCTGGGGCATTTCAAGACCAGGGATAAGTCTAAATCCTGCAGTTAGTTCCTCCCCCCACATATTATCAGGAGAGACCGGTCTCTGAAGAAGGACATCGTGCTTGGTAAAGCAGAGGGGCAGTGAGAAAGAGGGAGGCCCTCAATTAGGTGGATTGACACAGTGGCTGCACCGATAGGCTCAAACAAGGGCAATTGTGAGGATGGCACAGGACCAGGCAGTGTTTTGTTCTGTTGTGCATAGAGTCACTGTGAATCAGAGCAGACTTGAGAGTACCTAACAACAACATAGTTACATGGATCCTGTTTCATTATTCTGCACACGAAAATCCAATTTTCCAAGCACCATTTTAAAACCATTTTATTGTCTTACAAAGTACTCACCACGTCTCGTCATCCTTGCCTTCCAGGAGCATTATGGTTCTGCTTCTTCCAAGATGGATTTGCTTGTTCTTCTGGGGGTCCGTGGTACTTTCAATATTCTTCACCAGTATCATAATAATTCATGTGCATTGATGATTCTTCTGTTTTCCATATTCAATATCCAACTTTCATGTGTCTAGGAGGTGCCTGAAAGTACCATGGGTTGGGTAAAGATTTCCTTAGTCCTTAAATTAACATCCTTGTTTTCAACACTTTGAAGAGGGCTTGCGCAGCAGATCAACCCAGTGCAATGCATCATTTGATCTCTTGACCACTGCTTCTGTGAGCCTTGATTGTGAACAACTAAGATGAAATCCAGGACAACGTCAATCTTCTCTCTGCTTATTGTGATGCTATCTATTGATCCAGTTGTGAGGATTTTTATTTTCTTTACATCTAGTTGTAGTATGAACAGAAGACCGAAGTCCTTGATTTTTATCAGCAAGTGCTTCAGTTCTCTTTGCTTTCAGTAAGCAAGGTGTGTCATCTGCCTATCACACATTGTTGTGTTTTTTTCCTATCACACATTGTTAATAAGCCTTTCTCCAATTGTGTTGCCATGTTCTTCCTACAGGCCAGCTTCTCCTATTATTTGATCAGCATGAGATTGCAAAAGTGTGGTGAAAGGATACAAACTCGACACAAACTTTTCATGATCTTAAACCACTCAATATTTCCTTGTTTTGTGTGAACAAGGATTTATTCTCCCCATGATCCAGGTTTTACCTTACAGGTCTGGCTGGACCAGAGCATGTACACTGGTATAGAAGGGAACTGGAAACACAGGGAATCCAGGACAGCAGATTCCTTTGGGACCAGTGCTGAGAGTGGTGATACCAGGAGGGCAGAAGGAGGGTGGGGTGGAAAGGGGGAACCAATTACAGCGATCTACATATAGCCTCCTCCCTGGGGGATGGACAACAGAGAAGTGGGTGAAAGGGGACGTCGGACAGTGTAAGATATGACAAAATAATAATAATTTAAAAATTGTCGGGGGTTGTGGGGGAGCGGGGAGCAGGGAGGGAAGGGAAAATGTGGGAAGCTGATACCAGGGGCTTAAGCGGAGAGGACTGTTTTGAGAATGATGATGGTAACAAATGTACAAATGTGCTCGACACAATAGATGTATGTATGGATCGTGATAAGAGTTGTATGAATTCCAAATAAAATGATTAAATAAAAAAGGAAAGAAAACTAAGTAAATAAAACCCTTTTTCTATTCCCAAGCCTTCCTGATACTCAGTTTGGTCGCATTGACTTTACCTTCTCCATCAAGCAGCCGCTTGTATGACCAAAGCCCTCTCAGACATCACCAAAGTGTATTTGTCCTCATATCGCTGACCTCGCCATTCAGCAGTATGTATTCTCTCTTACTATGGGTCAGGAATTGTTTTGTTCTCAGAGAGCATTTTTCTTTCCATTCTATGATGTGCACAAGCCACACTTTAGGTGGTTGGAAGATCTATGTAATTGGATTATAAAATCAATCATTTTTACACACTTAACTTTCATATGCTTTTCTAGATAATTTGCTATTTTGGTTGTGTTGGGGCTGACCCATAGCAGCCTTGCAGTAGGAGTGTATCATAGCATTTTCTAGGCTATCGATCTTTACAGGAGCAGAGCACCAGGCTTGTATACACACAGCATGGCTGGTTCGTTCTAGCGGACAGGCTGGAGGGTAATAGTCAAGGGCTTCAACATTGCTCTAGCGATGATCCTGGAGTTGTTAATTATAAACAACAGGGATCAATGAAGATCCGATCATGATGATTGGAGTGTTCTTAAACAACTAGATATTTTCTTAGTCAAGAATTTCATTCAATAGCATATGGATTTGAGAAAGATGTGTTTTCCAGTTGATGTACTGGACCTCTCTATGGCTGAGCTCATTTTCCATTCTACTAGAGGGAAATCTTCTCAAGAACTTCATTTTATGTGTGCAACAGTCTGAAAGCACATGATTTAATGTATGACCAACTTAGAAGTTTCCCTTTGCAATACTATTTAAGAAATTGCTTCCTTGATAATTCTGAAAGCAATGATAATTTCCTTCTCAATATTTAAATTTCTATTTTCCCAAATGACCTACTTTAAAGATTTATTTTAAGCATTAAGGAAACCATTAAACGGGTCTATGCACCCAATTAAAGAGTATTCATTTGCCCTCATTTTTAATCAATGAACTAATATGAATCTGTAATTAATACCCATCTGGTGGGCATGTTCACCTTGGTTAAAGACAAAACAAAACAAGCCATCTTGGGTAGCTCTGGTCTCAAAAGTACTAGTAATTTCAACAGCGATTTCTATCTTGATGCCAGAATTATTAGGGCAGCAGGGGGTCAGAGCAGCTGAGAGTATTTAGAGGAAGCTCGAGGGTGCCCTGCCAGTCATCATTGACGGGAGGTAAGGGACCTGTCAAGGATTAGGAAGGTCTTATGGGAACCACAGAGAGGCGTGAGGGAGGCACCTGCCTTGAGAAAAGAGCTTCTCTTTTGTCCCTAGTTGCTTTATATCTCGGGTATCAGTCTGCCCTGAACACCTGCCCCTCTAAGCACACTGCTTAGAGTGATCTTTCTTTATTCTCTCACATCGTCTTTAGCCTCTTCCTCTAAAAGGCCAGAACACATTAAACCTTTTACTTACTCAGCTGTTCATAGTCGCTAATCCCAGTGATGGTCTAAATCAGCCCTGTCTTTGATCCAAGACCAAGCAACAAAGGGCCAGGGATCTTCTTCTCCTAGAGTTGGTAGGTGATCAGAATAGTTACACTCACCATCATATGTAAAACTTGAAATACATTAATGATACCATGAAATCCATATGGAGCCTCTGGGTGCTGTAAATGGTTAATGCATTCGGTTGCTAAGCAAGAGGCTGGCTGTTGAGTGTTTGGGTGCCCCAGAAGAAAGACCGGGCAACATGCTTCCCCAAACCAGCCATTGAAAACCACATGGAGCACATTCTCAAACACACGTGGGTGGCCATGGATCATAGTTGACTGAACAGAAAGCAATTTGGCATGGGTCTAGTTAAGAGGATCTTACAAGATAGTATCTAGTGTCCCGTGAGAACCAAAGCTCATTCCACTAGTTTCATGTGGCTGCCGATGGTCCCTCCCATATTCCCATGCTCCCCTCCCTCCTCAAGTGTCGTACTGGGTGTCCTTTAAGAGTGTTTTGTCATCTTTAAATAGATACGAGACTACTTTGGTGGGGAGCTCATTTGTGGTGTAACTTAGTGGTGGGTAATTTAGTGTTGCTATTGCCAATGGAATTTCCATGTCACTTATATTTTTTAATAGTTTACTCTTTGTGAGGGTATTTTTGGTGGGGTGGCTTTAGTTTTCATGTTACTTTGACATCTGGGGACCCAAATAAACATTTTATTACTTCCGTTAGTTCTATTATTGCCTTTCTAAAGTTTTTTTGGGTACACTATTATGTGACCTAAAAATAAAAACATTGCATTATTTTAAAGGCACCAGATTGATGTCATATAGAAAGCGAAGTTGTAAAAGAATCTAAGCAAGCAACAACAACATTGATACTTTTTTGCCAAAGCGTTGGTATGAAGGGTGGCAGAGCTTTGCAAGTCAGGGATGTCACTGGGGGTGGGAGGAGGAAGCTTGGCTGCCACCGTTGTCAAAGGGGATTTTGTGCAAGGTTTCAGGAGGGATTTGTTCTTTTTAAGAACAGTATCCCATGATTCATTACAACAAAAACAGTTTTAAAGTCCAGCTTACATGAATCAATAGACCCCCAAAAGCCTCTATGCTAATTTACTTTAGACCTTCTAACGCCCTCTGGTAAAGGTTGTCATTATTACCTAACTTTTAGTGGTGCTTCCAATTATATGTTTTCAGCACACTCTGGGCCAATAAACAATGTCACGATAGCCACCTTTAGAGTGTTAAAAAGCAATGATGCGTCTTTGTAGGCTGAGGTGATCTGACTCAAGCCATGTTCTTTTCCATCAGCTCACATGTGTGTGAAAGCTAGACTATGAGTAAGGAAACCAGAGGATAAATGATGCCTTTGAATCAGTGTGTTGGGCAAGAATACCGAATAGTCCATGAATGGCCGACAGAATGAATACACTGGTCTTAGAAGAGCTACCGTTAGTTCGCTCCTTAGAAGCACGAATTGGTAGACATTGCCTTTTGCATTTTTGAAGTATCAGGAAGTTTCAGTCCCCAGAGAAGGATGCCATGCTTTGTAGAGGAGAGAGCCAATGGAAAAGAGCAAGACCCCCGAGGAAATGAACTGATGGCATGACTGCAACAATGGGCTCAGCACAGCCATCATGTGAGGATGCCACAGACAGGGTAGTGCTTTGTTCTGTTGCATGGAGGGCCCCTGGGGCTCAAAACTGACTTGACAGCACTTAACAGCTGTAACAAGCATTTTCCAAACTCACTGCAGAAAAAACAATTCTCGTGACCTGTTGGACAGAGTAGAGTTGTGGCCATAGGGAGCTGAGGCTGCAAATCTTTTTTTTTTGCGGGCGGGGGGGGGGGGATTAAAAAAGCCTCTCTTTTCTTCCACAGAGCATCTGGCGGATTCAAATTGCAGACCTTGTGATTAGCAGTCAAACTGATAACTCATGACTCCTCCGAGGCTCCATTTATATAAAAAATTGTTTACTACTATCTTCAAGGGAGGATGAGAAATATAAATTTTAGTTACTTTGAGGTCATCCCTGATAGTAAAAATGTTAATTACAACTGAAAACACAGGGAATCCAGGACAGATGACCCCTTCAGGACCAGTAGTGAGAGTGGCGATACCAGGAGGGTGGAGGGAAGGTGGGGTAGAAAGGGGGAACGGATTACAAGGATCTACATATAACCTCTCCCCTGGGGGATGGACAACAGAAAAGTGGGTGAAGGGAGATGTCGGATGGTGTAAGATATGACAAAATAATAATTTACAAATTATCAAGAGTTCATGAAGGAGGGGGGACAGGGAGGGAGGGAGAAAAACGAGGAGCTGATACCAAGGGTTCAAGCATAAAGCAAATGTTTTGAGAATGATGATGGCAACAAATGTGCTTGACACAATGGATGTATAGATTGTGATAAGAATAGTACGAGTCCCCAATAAAATGATATTTTTAAATAAAAGAAAAAAAAGAGCCCGGGGGGCCTGGTCGCAGGGAGGCGGCGGGAGGTCGGGCGGCGGCAGGACGCGCAGCAGCTGCAGCAGCTGAAGCAGCTCGAGTCCTTTTATGATAAAGCTCCTCCAGGGCTTATCAAGGAAGATGAGACTAAGCCAGAAGACTGCATACCAGATGTACCAGGCAATGAACATGCCCGGGAATTTCTGGCCCACACACCAACTAAAGGACTGTGGATGCCACTGGGGAGAGAAGTCAGTTATGCAGTGTTGGCGTTGTAAACGGTATGGTCACCGAACAGGCGACAAAGAGTGTCCTTTCTTTATCAAAGGCAACCAAAAGTTAGAACAGTTCAGAGTAGCACATGAAGACCCCATGTATGACATCATACGAGAGAATAAAAGACATGAGAAGGATGTAAGGAGACAGCAACTAGAGCAGCTCCTGGAGGACTCCAGCTCCGACGAAGAGGGCAGCAGCTCCACTTCCTCAGAGGACAAAGAGAAGCACAGGAAAAAGAAGAAGAAAGAAAGCATAAGAAAAGGAAGAAAAAGAAGAAAAAACGAAAGCACAAGTCTTCCAAGTCAAATGGGAGTTCAGACTCAGACTGACAAAAGAAATGGATTCGTTCCCCATTTTCTTCTCAAAATGAGACTCTTGTGGCCAAAGAACCAGGGAAGAAGCAACTGGAGAGAGCAAAGCCGAGAGTCTGCCTGGCTGTGAACTCTCACCTGCCTCCCGGTCAGGGTGCCACCCACAGGGGGTGCATGGCTCCTCCCAGGTGCTCCTGTGCGACAAGTGCTGACTTCAGCCAGGAACCCTGACCTGGTGTTCTCCTTGGCCACTAACCACAACATGACTCACTCAAAAGGCCGCCCTCGGCAGGTGCCAGGCAACAGGACTCTCTGCAGAAGCTTCTGTGGGTTCCCCTCAGACTACTTAATTCCTACAGATTTATTTCACAGGCTTGTGTTTACTCTGATGTTGATGGTAATAAAAAGCTGATTATTTTATTTTTTTTAAAAAGAAAGAAAAGGGGTGAATACAAATGTAGGCAACTACCAAGTTCTTTCTCCCACATGTTAAAGATTTTTTTACTTAAAAGTTTTATTTCCTCATATATTTGTTAGGCATTCAAGTATCATCTCTCGTGAATTGGCATGTCCTTTGCTCACCTTTTAATTGGAATTTTTCTTCTTGAGATGTTGCAGAATTCTCTAGATTTTTAGTAATTAGTCTCTTGTCTACTGTATCAGTGCTAAAGATTTTTCCCCAGTCCATGGCTCCTGCTTTACTCTTTCAGCGAAGTCTTTTGATGTGCTTAGTTTATTTTAAATTATATTATTATTATTATTGATATGCATATTATGTGGGGGGAGAGCTCTTACAGCTCTTATAACAATTCATACATCAATTGCATCAAGCACATTTGTACATATGCTGCCATCATCATTTTCTAAACATGTTCTTTCTGTTTGAGCCCTTGGTATCAGCTCCTCTCTTTCCCCCCACTCTCACGAACCCTTGATAAATCATAAATTATTATTATTTTCATATCTTACATTGACTGCTGTCTCTCTTCAGCCACATTTCTGTTGTTCTCCCCCTTTTCTGGGTGTGTGTGTGTGTCCATCATTGTGATCGGGTCCTCCTTTACTGCCCCCTTCACCCTCCACCGTCCCCCTACCCTCTTGGTATCACTATTCCCATTTCTGTTCCTGAGAGGATTATCTGTCCTGGATTCCACATGTTGCGAGCTCTTGTCTGTACCAGTGTACATGCTCTGATCTAGCTGGATTTGTAAGGTAGAGCTGGGGTTATGATGCTGGGGAAGCCTCAGGAACCAGAGGAATACTGTGTGCTTCATCGGTGTTTTATTGCACCCTGGCTGACTTGTCCCTTACTTCTGACCCTTCTGTGAGACAATGTCCAATTATCTACAGATGGGCTTTGAGTCTCTACTCTGACCTCCCTCATTCTGAACAATATGATGATTTGTTTTGGGTCTTTTGAAGCCTATGGCCTGATCATCAACACCTCGTGATTGCACAGGTTGGTGTGCTTCCTCCATGTGGGCTTGTCGCTGCTCTGCTAAGTGGCCATTTGCTTAACTTCAAGCCTTTAAGACCTCATACGCTCTACCCCCCCCCCCCAAGTGATTTAATAAAAATACAAAAGAGAAGTAAAAAAATGCACAACTTTATTTATTTATTTTTAAGTGTAAATCCTTGAGGGGTACAGCATCAAACAGATTCTGGGTCCAACAGCCTTAGCAGGCAGGTTGCTCCCGAATTTGGTCAGAACCATCCCACTGTTTCCATGGGTACGAGTTACCTTTCCCCAGATGACTCTGGTTTTGTTAGGTTTGCAGCCAGGAGTCGCTGTGTTGTTCTTTGCTTTGTACACATAAGCACATCTCTTGCCTAAATAAAATTCTGTTTCATCACCTTCAATTTTAAGAAGAGCAAGTGCCCTCTGGTTCCAGAGACCCTGTTAATAGCCAGCAAAAATGGCCTTTCACCACAGCCTTCCAGACATATTTACCATTTGGAAGTCTTCTCCCTAGCAGGCCTCCACAGGCTCCATTATGGCAGAAAAGGGCTGCTATATCTTTTGATAGCCGGGCACCATCAGCTTTCTTCACCACATTTGCTTATGCACCCATTTTGTTTTCAGCAATCGTGTCGGGAGGGTGAGCATCACAGAGTGCTGGGTTAATAGAACAATGTGCTCTTGCGTTGAGGGAAGGCGTGAGTAGAGGTCCAAAGTTCATCCACTTCCTCAATATATTTCCATATAATATATTTACATTGGCCAATACCTCTATTTTTATGAAGTTTTATTTTAATAGTTACCTGTTATCTATGTTGTCTTCCACTATGTGTGCTTCCTTTATTATTTGGTAATCTGTGTATGCTTTGCACAAGGGCCCTTAAGTTTGTCCCAGTTTTCTCATGGATGAACCTTGTAGCTCTGGGATTTATATTTAGGTTCCTAGTTCATCTTGAGTTTTTTTGTGTGTGTGTGTGCATCTGGTGTGGTATGGGTCCTGGTTCATTCTATTGCAGTTGGAGATTCCATTTTCCCAGCACCATTTGTTGAAGAATGTACCTTCCTATTTCACTTTTTGTGGTCCTTTGCTGAAAATCAGTTGTTGGTAGGCAGATGCTTTTATTTTTGGGTTTTCTCTCCTGTTCCACTGGTCTACATATCTATCATTGTCCCCACATGGACCAAGCTTCTGGGGAGTCCTCTCTCACTGGAGTCTAGGCATGTGAATCGCTTTGCTATCAGACAGAGAGTACTGTAAACTTGATTGTGGCAGATGTAGTTAAGTTAAAATATAGTACCTTATACTTTTACTCCCTTCTGACCCATCCTAAAATTGTTTCAATTTTTCTGCTTCCTTTTTAATTGAGATTTTTCTCTTTTGTGTAGTCATTGTTATTATTTTTGTTTGCTTGCTTCCTGTGTTTTGTGTGATTTTCCATATATGAAATCCACGTTAGATATATCTGTAGAGACAGTAACTGGATTGATAATTGCCCAGCGGCATGGCAGGGGAGTAGGAGGGAATGTAGAGCTAACAACGAGTCTGAGAAGAACATATACTGAAACTGATTGTGGTGAAGATTGCGCAAATCTTAATATGACTTCACAATTGCCTTGTATAATATTTGAAGGATGCGCCAATAAAACTATTTTATATAAAGACTGTCTTAAGGTTTCCTTAAGGGGAATATATATATTGCAGCTGATTGTTTGGCTTCTTCATGGGGAAGTACTAGAAGCGGTGGGAACCATGATGAGAAGCAAAGCAAAGGTCTCAGCAAGGAGGTGTAGACCACACCCTCTCCCACTTTGGCCATGTGGGAATGAAGCCCGGTGTGGGTAGCTGCCCAGTGTTTTGAGATTAAGGGGAACTATCAAATACGTCTGTGTAAATCCTCATATTAAAATCGTCACCCAACTTTTAATTAAAATTTCCATCTAAATTTCATAATCTGTATGAAATCTCCATGTTGCAATATCCAATTAAGAGGAACAAGTTACGCATTGGGCTGGTAACCACAAGGTCAGTAGGTCGAAACCACCAGCTGCTCTGCAGGAGAAAGATGAGGCTTTCTGCTCCCATACAGATTGACAACCAAGGAAACTCACAGGGGAAATTCTCCTCTATCCTATAGGGTTACTATGAGTCAGAATCACCTTGATGGCAGTGAGTTTGGTTGTAGTTTTCCTTGGGTAAACATTTTGGTTGTAGTTTTCCTTGGGTAAGCAAGGTTATCCCACACAATAAGAAATAGACTTCATCGCTTTACTTCTGAATTATGCATGAGGGAAGTTTGAGATGAAGGTGTAGGTGACAAGACCCTTAAAACATGACAGTCTCACATGTGTCAGAATAAAACTGCTCTGTGGGTTCTAATATTTTGGACACGAACCACCAGGCTTTTTAAGGAACCTCTGGGCGGTCTCAAACTTCCTATGAGAACTTTCTTGCTCACTGCTGTCGAGTCGACGCCTCCTCGTGGCAACCTTCTAGGACAGGGCAGAGCTGCCCAGGGGGGCTTCCTAGAGAGTACTTCTTTAAGGGAGTGGAGGTCCCAGGAGACCTGCAGGCCAAATAATGGTTGCTCTGGGCCCCATCCCTCCCCTGTTTTCAGCAGGGGCTGTCTCAGAAGCGGATTTGAGAATATTTTCGAGAGCATGTTTCTCGATAATAACCACCTGCCCTACAGAACAGGATCCTAGTGGCAAAATTCTTGTGCACTGGCTACTAACCTCAAGGTCAGTAGTTCAAACCCACCAGTTGCTTGCCAGAACAATGTGGCAGTCAACTTAAGTAAAGGCCTGTGTGGGGTCATTTTTCTATGTTTTACTGGGTCGGCGCCCGTCTGAGTAGACCCCAGGGAAATGGTTGGACCCTACACACATGTCCCTAGGAAACACGTTCAAATAGTGTCATCATCTGTCCATTCCTTGAAACTTTATCTCTTGACCAGCAGATGGCAGCAATATCGACCAGATAAGGGAACTTGTTTACACTTTTCAGAATTGGTGTCCTTTCGGATATCATTTTTTCCCCTGTGAACAAAAAAGAAGAAAGAAAGACATTGGCTTTTGCTTCACTCCTTGTTTCCCCATTGGCCTCGAGTTGATTCCAACTCGTGGCAGTCCTACAGGCTAGAGGAGCATCGTCACCCAGTGCTGCCAAGGCTGGAATCTCAAGGAGATGGACTGCCCCAGTGGCTGCAATAGAAACACTGGTGAAGAGGGTGCAGGACCTGCCGGTTTCCTTCTGTTGTATAGAGGGTCGCCAGCAGTGGGGCCTCCTCCAGGGAACCTAACAGCTACAAGGAGTTCTGGAGGTCATGCGCTGCCTGAAAAGTCTGCTGTTCCCACCCTCCCCCAGCTGCTCAGGGGAAGAAAAAGGTAGCAGTCTGATCCCATAAGAGTTTCAGCCTTGGAAATCCTGCGGGACGGTTCTACTCTGTCCTGTTGGTGGTCATGAGGCAGACTGACAGGCTACAGATTTACTTTTGTTTGACCTTTATGGACGTAGAAGAGTGTGCTCATCATCCAGTTAGAAGCCTGACTGCTCACCTTCCATTTAGAAGTCTTCTAAGTACTCACCAACTGCACCACCAAAGCGCCTTCACCCATTTTAGACTTGGCATATCTTTTGGGGAATGTTGTCATGTCACTCTGACTATCAGAAATGTAACTTATTCCTGCGACATAAACACTGAGTATATCTCACCAAACAATGATTACTGATTTTAAAGGCTTGTGTTAGTCCAGGAAGACTAGAGAAAAAAATCCAAGTCACACTGTCAATCAAGTTTTCTATTTAGAGGTTCTGAAAAGCTTGCATAACAAACAGTGTGCGACAAAAAGGCCTGATTTGTGGTAGCAGGGGGACTGGTTTTGCCACCATGACTATGCACCTGCTCACTCAGCCATCTCAGTTTGCCAGTTTTGGGCAAAAAACGGCACGCCTCTCTTGCCCCACACACCTTACTTGCTCTGTGTGACTTTTTTGTTTCCATGAATGAAGAGGGACATGAAAGGACAGCGATTTAACAACGCAGAAGAGGTAAAGGTCAAAATGAAGGCGGTGCTGTCAGCCATCCAAACGTGTTTGAAAAGTGTTTCCGAGAATGGAATCACATTTGACAAGTGTATCAAGTATAATGGAGAGTAGTTTGAAGGTGATAAGGTTGTTTTGTAAAATATATTAAATACATAGCTTTGGGGAAAAATCTTTTTTTGGGGGTATCCCTCATATATAAAAATATATATGCTTAAACCATATTGTAGTCTAGTGGGAGAAAATGAGACTCTCTGCTCCCAAAAGGATTTATATGAGTAAGAATTGAGTTGATGGCAGGGGGTGGGCAATAACACTATGAAGAAAAGTGAGTTTTACCAAATGTGGCCCAGAGACACAAAGTGGTAACATGTTTTTGTAAAACGGTACCCAAAGACAAGCTTAATAGAACATTTTCACAAACCTTCAATTTATATATATATATATATATATATATATATACATCTACATATTTATTTATTTAAAATCTGTGAAGTGCAATAAAATAAGGTATGCCTGTAGTTGTCATTGATATTGCTGTTGGGTCTTATAGCAAAATAGAACAACTCCATTTCCAACCAAATGAAACACTGCAGGTTTTGCACCATCCTCAGAAGCTTTGCGACGTTTGAACCCATTGTGTTAATTCATCTCATTGAGAGTCTGATTTCTTTTTTTAATTGCTTTATAATTTATTTATTTATTTTTTACTGAAAGGTAGTTTATTATTTCATACAGTTAACAATTAAATAAGAGAGTCTGATTTCTTGCTGACTTTCTGCTTTACAATCATAATGTCCTCCTCCAGGAACTGGTCTCTCCTAAGAACATGTCTAACGCACAGGAGATGAAGGGGCTCCATCCTCGTCTCTAAAAAGCATTCTGGCTGTACTTATTCAGACAGATTTATTTGTCCATTCTTCTAATGTTTCATAGCTTTCTCTTACTTATGAGGTGATTAAAAATACTACGACTTGGGTCTGGCATATCTTAATCCTCAGTGTGACATATTTGCTTTTTAACACTTGAAGACTTCTTGTGCAGCAGATTGACTCGATACAATGTCGTTTGATTTCTTGACAGCTGTGGGCATTAATCGTGGACCCAAGAAGAATGAAATCCAATTTCATTTTTTCCTTTGTTTATCTTATTTCTGTGATGACCCTGGTTTTCTTTTTATTATGGTGTAATTCATTTTGAAGAGTATAGTCTTTGATCTTCATCAATAAGTGCTTCAAGTCCTATTTACTTTCAGCAAGCAAGGTTGTGTCAGTCACCTGCATTTTCTGAATTAGTTGTTCAGCATACAGATTGAATAAATAAGGTGAGAGGATACCACCCTGACATGTACCTTTCCTGATTCTAAACCACTCCGTATTCGTTCCTTTGTTCTGTTTGAACATGCCCCTTGGTCCATGTACGAGTTCTGGATGACCCCAATCAACTATTTTGGAATTCATGTTCTCATAATCACATCCACAATCGATTATGATCCACACATTCAAATGCCTTTGCATTGAACCTCAGTGATGATAGCCTTTATCCCACATCCTCTTCTAAATCCTTCTTGAATTAGTTCTAAAGACAATTTTGACTAGTTTGTAGATTGAGGACCAAGACAAGGTTTATTTGTCCCAGATGGCTAAATAAAATCTTGCCCTAAGCACTTTTATCACCAAAGAACAATGTTGTCATAAAAATCCACAACTTAATATTGTTTATGTTGATTACAAGCCTAATTTATTACTTAGGGCAGATACACATTTCATATCCCCAAGGGACTTTTCTCATAAGAATATATTTCATTTTTCTGGCATTGAAACAATATGAGAATGATGACTCCTTTTATGTCACCTACTTTCATGCAATTTATATTTTATGTATATACAGCTCATTTTCATGTAGTCTCTTAAAGTAGGAACCCTGGTGGTGTAGTAGTTACATGTTGTGTTGCTACCTTAAGGTCAGCAGTTTGAATACACCACCCACCCCTCCAAAGAAAGATGAGGCTTTCTACTCCCATAAAGAGTTACAGTTTCAGAAACTTGCAGCTGCAGGTTTACCATTTTACCATGTTTATAAGAATATGTATATATATCTATATAGATATATACATACATATATATATCAGAATTGACTCAAAGGCAGTGAATTTGGCTTGATTTGGTTTTCTCTTAAAAGTACTCATTCATTTTACACATACATGATAATGATACTGTTACAATCATATAGTATAACCTGAAATTATTCCTTTTTTGGGGGGAAATAACTTCATTGGCAAAGTGGGGTAATTCTTCCTATCTTATTCTCTTTTCGGGGGTTTATCTCTGGCAGAGAATATTTCAGTACAGCCTAAATAAAATATAATAACATACAATTTTAAAGTACAGGTAAACTTATGAGGACAAGTCAAAAAGTAATACTACTGGGGTTTCAGTTCATCCATGGGCAGTTTAATTGCACCCAAAGACATGTTTAAACCGGTCTTGACAGCAGTACACAGTTGCAGACAAGTTCTCTCAGTAGTACACTTGATTCAGTTTTGTTAGGTTGCTCTAAACAACAACAGAAAAGGACTAATCCAAACAGGGGCTTCTGAAGGGATTTGTGGGCTAGTTAAGTTCGAGGCAGTGAGGTCATCTCCAAAGGATATGGTGAATGTTCTGACAGATTACAAGTGCTGATTTTAGATACCATAAATTTTCTTTGAGAACACAGGATGGTCTTGGGGCTTATTAGGAATTTTAAGAAAATTGAGAATTGCATTGGTGAAAATAAGGCCCAGAAAGTTGTGCCAAGGACATTTTTTTTTCCGTCACAAAACTGCACCTGTTCATTCTTCAAGAAAGTAAGAGCATCCAATGAGCATTTTGTTGGGAAGCTTTACCTCATCCACCATGCGGCCCTGACCTTGACCCCTCATGCTTCTTTTTCCACTCTAAACTCAAAGACCATTTGAAAGAACATGAGTTAAGTCCCTTAACTCTGCCCACACTGAGGTTCTTGATGTAGGGTCCATTGAAGCCTGTAGATGACTTGGAGAAAAGTTTGGAGAGAGGAAACCAGCATTACATCAGACCCACCTGGAGAACATGGTAAGAAATAATTTTGTTTCGCATTTTGATATTTTTTTTAATAAGGTTTCTATGATTTTGTAGTAACACGATTACATTTAACTTCATCTACACAAAAGACAGCCTTGTGCCTGCAACGTCTTCTGCTCCTAGGGAACAGAATCATCAACCTTTTCTTGCGTCAGGTCTATGTGCTCTGACATTTTGCAGGATCCCAAATCAGGCACCATTTTGTTGTTGTTAGATGCTATTGAGTTGGTTCCCAGCCGTAGCAAGCAATTCTATGCACAACATAATGAAACACTACCCGGTCCCCCTCCATTCTTATTATGGCTCCTGTGCCTGAGCCCATTGTTGCAGCCACTGTGTCACTGTGCTCATTGAAGGCATTTGTTGTCTTCTTTAAGCATGGGGATGGGGATATAGTCCACACATCATGTACTTCAATAGTTCAGTCATATCAAAAAGGGTTGTACATTCATCACCACAATTTTAGAACATTTTCTTCTTTCTTATAATCCTTATTACTAACTCCCCACTATCCCCCATACCCCTACCCACAAGAAATCATTAATCTAATTACTGACTCTACAGATCCACCCATCCTGGATTTCATATTTGGGAGAACATACAAAACCAAGAAACCAAGAAACAAAAAAGCTAACAGCAATATCAAAATAGCGAAAGACCTCAGTGGGTCTCAAGGGAGATAAAATGATTTTAGCCTACCACATCTTCCACAATCTATTTTCCAATGCACTCTGCAGGATAGCATGCCTGTTCACATCCTTGGTCTATTTTCAGGAGGGTTTCACTGGAGGCTTATTTCCCTTCACTTTGTTTCTTTCACACCGTTTTGTTAGGCCCATTCCGTAGTTCAGTCGTAACAAGCAGTGTTGTACAACCGCCACCACAATCCATTTCAAAACATTTTCTTCCTTTTTGTACTCCTGGGTATCAGCTCCCCTTCCCCTTCCCCTGCTGTGCCCCTCAAGGAACCTTTATTCTACTTCTTGTCTCTATAGATTCACCCATCTGGTTTCATAAAGTGAAGAACATAGCCAAATGCATAACAGAGAGTTAGGAAGGCTCCTAACAATGACAAAATACAACAGAGATAAGCCAAAGTCGGGGCAGGGGGAGAAAAGAAAGGAAAAGTCAGAAATTATTAAAAACCAGATCTGTCGTTTTAATCTACTACAATCGTCTCTCCAATACTCTCTGATGATAACCAGGTTATTACCATTCCTCAGTTATGGTCCGAGGGAAATCTCTGGAGGCTTATTCCCTGTACAGATCCTGCAAATGTATTTTGGTACTCCACTGTCATCTATAGCCTTCCACACATCAGACTCTCACAATTTAACCTCTGATACTCTTCCCTCCTATGGATTTGGATGATAGGATTTACAGTCCTGGGGGACCTTCTTGTACCTTTTCATGGCAGCCACAAAATGGCTACCCTCCCCTTCCCGTCTCCCCAAAATCTGATCTCAGCTAACTTGAGGTCCCCTCCGCCAAAGTGGCCTTCAAGATACGCACACAGAGAGGATAGTGTATGGTTCATGAGCACCAGGCAGGCTCTCTACTGAGCTGCCTGGCTTATCAACAGACTGGACGGCCTGAAAGCCCGAGCCTGCTCCTATCCTGGTGTTCTTCCCCATAGCAGTGACTGCTTACAGTAGTTGTCCTTTTGTGATTGACTAATTTCACTCATCATAGAGGTTTCTGGATCCTTCTGTGTCCTGAGGTGTTTCATGACTATTTCGCAGGGATAAGTAATATTCCATTGTGTGTACGTGCTGCAGTTTTAAAAATCATTCTTCTACTGATGGGAATTTGGGCTGTTTCCCATTTTTTTGCGATTGTGATTGGTGCTGCAATGAACATGGGAGAATATAGGTCCGTTGATGATTTTGTCTCTCATTTCTTTGGAGTATAAGTTCAGCAATGGTATTGCTGGGTAGTATGGTATTTCTATGGCCATCTGTTTAAGGAATTGCCCCATCACTTTCCATAGTGATTATACTTATAAGCTCACCAGCAGTGGATACCAGTTCCAATGTCTCTACACCCTCCCCAGTATTCGTTATTCTGTACTTTTTAAACATTGGGCTATGATTGTGGGTTAGATGGGGTCTTGTTGTTGCTTTGATTTGCCCCAGATGACTAGTGAAGGAGAGAGCATTTCCTCAGGTGCTTGTTAGCCATTTGGGCGCCATCTTTTATGAATTGCCTCTTCTAGTCCTTTGCCCACCTTTAAAAGGATTATTTTAAATTTTTCTTGTTGTGGGCTTGCCTTAGTCTGTAGATTTTAGTAATTTGTCCTTTATCTATTATGTCATTGCTAAATATTTTTTCCCCAACCTGTGCCTCTCATTTTACTCTTTTGATGAAATCTTTTTTTTTCCACTTGACTTTTTGTTGGAAGTTTATATAGCAATTTTTCCTCAAATTGTTCAGTGATATTAGTTATATTTAGCACAGCATATCAAATTCTCTTTATTTTTCAAAACTATTTTATTGGGAGCTATTACAGATATCATTCCATAGTTCAATTGCATCTAGTAGTATTGTAAAATTGCTACCAAAATTAGTTTCAAAACATTCTCTTCCTTCTTGAACTCCTTAAAATCAGCTTCCCTGTAATCCCTCAGGAAGCCTTAATCTACTTGTTGCCTCTATTAGGTTTATCAATCCTGGGTTTTAAATTAAAAAATTCCAAAAATACCCAACAAACAGAAAAAATATAAAACAAATTTTCAAGAGGGCTACCCACAATGACAAGATACTTCTGAAATAAATCCCAATATCAAAACACAATCACACACACAATGTTGAAAACCAGCTCAGGCTCAGCATGTATCAAAGGGGGGATCAAGTGATAAGGTTTAAACCACTCAAGTCAAGTTTATCATTCTGATCTCCTACAGTCATCTCTTCAATACTCTGGTAACCATTTTATGCCCATCTTCCATAGGCTTGCACTAATTTCTGGTTCCAATTTAAGAACAATTACTTCTAATGGCATGCCCAATAACCTGCCCTCAGCAAAGTGTGCTGAAGAAATTAGATAGTGCTTGGCTATCAGATCAAATAGCATCTAGGATCTTAAAGGCTTCTTTTCAAGTAAGCAGCCATCTGAGATGTCCACTAAGTCCAAAGGGAAGAAATACACCAGCATCAGTTACCCAAGGACTACAACTCATATAATCTGAAGCCGAAGGAGATAATAGTATCAGAGCCTAAATTGTGAGATTTTCGTTTGGATGACAGTAGGATACCAAGATACATTTGTAAGATATACACAGGAAATAAGCCTCTGGTGATTTCCCTCTATCAATGATGAAATCTTTTGAAGTACACAGCGTTTCATTTTTAATAGAGCCCATCCATTAATTTTGTTTTCCACTGCGGGTGGGTGTTTCTTTTCTCTGGTAGGCCATGTATGCTTTGCACTAGGACCCTAGATTTGTCCCAATTTTCTCATTGATGATCCTGATAGCTTTGGGTTTCCACATTTAGGTCTTTGATGCACCTTGAGTTCGTTTTTGTGCACGGAGTGAGGTATGGGTCTTGGTTCATTTTTCTGCAGATGGATATTCAGTTTTGCCAGCATCGTTTAATGAAGAGGGCATCCCCTTCCCATTTAATGCTTTTTGGACCTTTGTTGAAAATTAGTTGTCTATAGGGAGATGTTTTTAATTTTTGGGTTTTCTGTCTTGCTCCACTGGTCTACGTATTTATCATTAGACCAGTACCAGGCTGTTTTGACGACTGTGGCTCTGTAGTAGGTTTTGAGGTCAGGTAGTGCAAGACCACCTACTTTGTTTTTCTTTTTGAGTTCTTTGCTGACCCTGGATTTCTTCCCTCTCCATATAAAGTTGGTAATTCATTTTTCCATTTCTTTAAAGAATAATGTTGGGATTTGGATTGAGATTGCATTGAATCTGTAGATTGCTTTAGGTAGTATTATCATTTTCACAATATTCAATAGTCTTATCCATGAACACTTGATATTCTTCAATTTGTGTTGGTCTCCTTTGGTTTCTTGTAATAATGGTCTGTAGTTTTCTCTGTACAGGTCTTTTGCTGCTTTGCTTAGGTTTATTCCTCGGTATCTCAGCTTCTGTGTGGTTGTTGTGAATGGCATTGCTTTCTTGATGTCTTTCTCAGCTCTCTCAGCAGTAGTATATAGGAGCTCAATTGATTTCTGCATGTTAATCTTGTATGCTGCTACTTTACAAAATTCCTCAATTGTTTCCAACAATCCCATAAAATCAAATCATTTTCAAATAGTGAGAGTTTCACTTCTCCTTTATCCAATTGTACTCCCTTAATTTCTTGTTGTTGTCTTATGGTTCTGTCTAGGATTTCCAGCACAATGTTGAACAAGAATGGTGATAAGGGGCATCTTTGTCAGGTTCCCTTTTTATCAGTGGGAATGCTTTCATCTTTTCCTCATTGAATCTAATATTGGCAGTTGGTTTTTTCATATATGACCTTTATTGCATTGAGGAAATTCCTTTCTGTTCCTATATTATTGAGGGATTTTATTAGGAATGGGTGTTTAATATTGTCAAATGCTTTTTCTTCATTGATTTGATATGATTATGTGTTTTTTAGCTGTCTGTTTATGTGGTGGATTACATTAATTGGGTTTTTTTTTTCTAATGGTGAATCATCCTTGCATTCTTTGTATGAATCCCACTTGGTCATAATGTTTTTTTTTTTAATTTGTTGTTGGTTTCTATTGGTCAGGATCTTGTTGAGAATATTTACATCTATATGCATGAGTGTAATAGTTGAGGTTTATTGTGCCGACATGGCCAATGAAAGGCGGAGAAATAAATGGCTCAGTGAACCTCACCTTTCTTGTCTCTTGTTCTCTGATGGTCCGACCAATGTGCGGCTGCCATAACTGGTTCTCTGTCTCAGTTGGCAAGGTTTACTTCCTGGTAGACATCCCTGAGAGAAGCCACATGGACCTACCCCGATGCAGCCCTGGGTGCTGGAGAAGCTGTGTGGAGGCCCCTGCCAGAGCTGAGATGCTTACACGCGCACTGATTTGGCTTTCCTCCTGCAGTTGGTGTCATTGCGTGTGTTTTGTGAGACGGAGAAGGATTTTGTAGATCAGTGTTGGACATATGGGTTAGTGTCGGACTTATGGGCTTGAACAGCTCTGGGTTGGGATACTTTCTTAATGTACATTTCCCTTTATATTAAACTCTCTCTTATATATATGGGTATTTATGAATTTTGTTTCTCTAGACTACCCAAACTAACACAATGAGGGACATTGATCTCTAATTCCCTATCTTTGTGGGGTCATTGTCTGGTTTTGCTATCATGGATATACTGGCTTCATAGAATGGATTTGGAAGTTTGCTGTCCCTTTTTATTTTATAGGATACTTTGTGTAGAATTGTTAATGGCTCGTCTCAGGATACTTGGTAGACTTTTCCATTGAAGTTATCTGATCCTGGACTTTTATTGGTTGGGGGTTTCTTGATGAGCTTATCTATTTCTTCTTTTGCTATGGGTTTATGAAGTTTTTTCTTAGTATAATTATTACACATATAAATAAAAACATGGAAAACAATGTATCCATAAACTAATGCAAATGGTGGGGGACATTTTGGTTAAATTAAAGAACTGCTCATATAGCTAAGTTGAGACACATTAATGTCTCTCACAAATCACTTTCCCCAATAAATGCTTCTTAAAAAATTGTCTGTGCAATCTCACAGAATCATTGAGACAACAAAAAATGAAAATTATTCATATGCCAAATACTGAGGTTTTCAAGCCTTAGCCTTTTAGGTTAAATAATTTGTGCTTTAAAATATAAAATCACTGCTTGAAACAATTGACGCATGGATTGTCACAAGAGTTTTAAGAGACCCCAGTAATAATGATCTTTTAATAAAAATCATAAAATAAAAACATTGAAAACCCTTAAGAACTTTTCACCATTACATGATGTTGGCCATGCTGGGCTCTGTGAACATCAGCTTCTTCTCTGTAACACCAATGGTTTCTAGTAAAACATCTCTAGCTGTGGAGTGGTATTTTACTTTAGATAGTAATTTAACTTGGAAAGTCTGTTCCAGAGCAAGGCATACTAATGGGGTTATGTCAAATGCTCCACAAGAGGAGTGCTGGAAGTGATGAGGCATAAGGCAGAGTGGCAGGATGCAAGACCAACAAACAAGTCTATAGGGTTGCTACATACATTGGACAAGATCGCGAAAACGGGGATCAAAAAGGTAATACCCTTTACAATAGCAAAATACACCTGGAAATATCTAGGATTATATCTGACAACAGCAACAACAAGAAGATTTGTATGAGAAAAATTTACAAAATGCTATCATAAGAAACCAAAAGTGACTTCCACAAATGGAAGAACATCTCATACTCGTGGGTTGGGAGAGTCAATCGGAAGATTCAATATAATATTGGAAGACTCAATACAATAAAGATATCAAGCCAACCCATGGCACTATATAAATGTAACACCATCCTGATACAAATACAAACATCTTTTTAAAAGGAACTGGAAAAACTGACTACCAACTTCATACAGAGAGGGAAGAAGTTCAGAATTAGCAGAGAACTCCTCAAGAAGGACAAAGTAGGAGGTCTTGGTTACCCTGACTTTAACACTTATTATACAGCTACAGTGGTCAAGCTGCATGATGTTGGTACAATGACAGGTAGTCAGACCAATGGAAAAGAACAGAAAATCCAGAAATAAAAACATCAGCACAGGGACAACTGATATCAGATGGGAATCGGATGCCCTCCTCAACAAATGGTGCTGGATAAAATGGATCTCTCCCTGCAGAAAAATGAAGCAAGACTCATCTCACTCCATGCACAAGAATAAAGTTGAGGTGGATCACAGACCTCAAATTAAAACCCCAAACTATTAGGGACATCAACGGGGGAATTGGGACAAACCTAAGAACTCTGGCACAGGGAATACACAGGCTATTGGAAATAGGGAAGGACACAAACACAGAGGAGGCACAAATTGACAAGTGGAATATACTGAAGATAACATACCTGTGTACATCCAAAGACTTTGCCCAGAGGGTAATAAGAGAGTCTATAGACTGGGGGGGAAAAATCTTTAGCAATGACACATCAAACAAAGGGCTTATTACTAAAATATACAATAATCTGCTAGCTGATAAGAAAAAAACCAAAGAGCCCACTGAGGAAGTGGGAAAAAAACGGAACTCAAGTTTCACAGGGGCAGAAATCCAAATGGCCAATAAACATATGAGAAAATGTCCCCAATCATTAGCCATAAGAGAAATGCAAATTAAAACAACTATGAGATACCACCTAACACCCTCAAAGATAGCCCAATTCGAAAAGTCAGAGAACAGCAAGTGCTGGAGAGGGTGTGGTGAGATAGGTACACTCATCCACTTCTGGTGGTCCTGTAGAAATGTGCAGCCACTATGGAAATCAATCTGGTGATACGTAAAACAAATGGAAATTCAACTACCATATGACCCAGCAGTCCCCTATTGGGCATATACCCAGAAGAAATAAGAAACAGACAAAGACCAGACATCTGTGTTCCAATGTTCATTGTGGTTCAGTTCACAATCTCAAAGACCTGGAAACATCTAAATTTCCATCAATTGATGACTGGATTAAAAAACTCTGGTACATACATACAATGGAGTACTATGCAGCCATAAAAAGTAGCTGCAACTGCATGGAGCACATTGTCTCATGGGAAGAGTTGGAGGAAATTATGCTAAGCAAAGTTAGCCAAGCCCTGAAGATAAACAAGCAGCCATCTAGCTCAGAAGCAACAAAGCCCACATGGAAGAACACACCAGCCCGTGTGATCACATGGTTTCGAAGGGATCAGTTATCAGGTATCAAAGAACAAAAAATCATATCATTGGGTGGACATCTCTATGATACAATCGCCGAGGACAAACGGGTGCATAAGCAAATGTGGTGAAGAAAGCTGATGGTGCCCGGCTATCAAAAGATATAGTGTCTAGGTTCTTAAAGGCTTGAAGGTAAGCAAGTGGCCATCTAGCTCAGAAGCAACAAAGCCCACATGGAAGAAGCACACCAGCCTGTGTGATCAAAAGGTGTCAAAGGGATCAGGTATAAGGCATCATCAGAAAAGAAGAAATCTTACCATAGTGAATGTAGGGGGAAGTGCAGAGTGGAGACCCAAGGCCTATTTGTCAGCCACTGGAGATTCCCTTGCAGAGGGGTCTAGGGGAGGAGATGAGTCAGTCAGGGTGCAATGTAGCACCGATGAAGAATACAGCTTTCCTCTAGTTCCTAAATGCTTCCTCCCCCCAACTACCATGATCTGAATTCTACCTTGCAAGTCTGGATAGAGCAGAGGTTGTACACTGGTGCAGATAGGAGCTGGAGGCACAGGGAATCCAGGGTGGATGATACCTTCAGGACCAGGGGTGTGAGTGGTGATACTGGGAGGGTAGAGGGTGAGTGGGTTGGAAAGGGGGAACCGATTACAAGGGTCTACATGTGACCTTCCTGGGGGACAGACAACAGAAAAGGGGGTGAAGGGAGATGCCGGACAGGGCAAGATATGACAAAATAATGATTTATAAGTTATCAAGGACTCATGGGGGGGGTGCAGCGGGGAGGGAGGGGAAAAAAGGAGGACTTGATGCCAAGGGCTTAAGTGGAGAGCAAATGCTTTGAAAATGATGAGGGCAAAGAATGTACAGATGTGCTTTATACAATTTATATATGTATGGATTGTGATAAGAGTTGTATGAGTCCCTAATAAAATGTTTAAAAAAAAGAAAAAAAAAGTTAGCCAAACTCAAAGGCACAAGTACAACGTGAGTCCACTGAGGTAAGCTCAAAAAGTACAATGGGCATAGAGGATAAGCTACTTAATGCATAAATCCCGGGTTGAGGTCCAGGCACTTTGGCAGGGCCTGACCCAATTCAAGGATACATGTGGCAGCCAACTAAAAGGGAGGGGGAAAGAGAGGGAAGAATAAAGGGGAAAAAAACAAAATAAAATGAGGGTGATGGGAAGCAGGGCACTAAAGCAACCCCGGAGAGGATATTCCTTATGTCTCCACAGGAAAGGGAGAGAAGGGACAGACCCGTCACAGAGCGCCAAGCCTTCAGGACAATACACTGGCACAAAGCAGCGAACTAACAGAGAGGACGATGGGGCGGGGCCCAAGCCGAGCTATGTTGACCCTCTCCCCAGAAAAAGGCAATACAGAGACAGCACTGAAGACATAGCCTAGGGAGAGAGGTGGCTCTGTCCAGACCACAGGGAGGGAACTAAGAGGGGAGAGATAGAGATAGAGAGAGACAGAGACAGAGAGAGAGAGAGAGAGAGAGAGAGAGACAGAGACAGAGACAGAGACAGAGACAGAGAACAAACCTCATCATGGACCACCAAGCCCTGGGGATGACATCCCTGCTCAGAGCAGTCAAAGCACAGAGAGGACCTTAGGGCTGGCCCCATCACAAGACTAATGTCCCTTAGTGACCCATAGCATTCCAGGGGACAGCACTGGAGACACTGTGGAAAATGTGCCCAGTTTGCCCCATGCACAGCGGGGTGAAACACAGAGGGAGTACAACAGGGCAGCAAGGGGAGCAAAGTAACCAAGTCCCGGAGGAACCCTGAAAAGGACCTCTGACTTGCGGGACAGGGCTTGACACGTCATCAGACCCGATCAGAAAACATACATAAGGTTCAGCAGGCAGACCTGGAACTATCTATTGTTTTTTTTCTTGTTTTGTTTTCTGTTTTTTTGTTTGGTCCTCTATCTATAGAAGATAGGACAGACAATCCCGAGAAAATAACTGGCCCAGCAGTGCTGGGTGAACATGGGAGAGGTGAAGGCGGAGAGGAGGAGTGGAAGGCCAACAAACTCAGGGATAAGAGAATAACAAGAGGTCTAAAATTGATGGCGAGGAGGGTATATAATGCCTGGTGGGTTTAATCAAGCGCAATGTATCCAAGAGGAATTACTGAGAGCCGAATGGAGGGTGAGCATGATAGTGGGATAGGAGGAAGGTGAAAGGAAATAGAGGAAAGAAATAGGTGGCAAAAGGTATTTATAGAGGTATAGCTATAGGTATGTATATATGTAAATATACTAATACATAATGAAAGGGACAGAGACCAATGTACATATATTAATCTGTTAAGTATTAAGATAGCAGGGAAACTTTGGGTCTCTACTCTGGCATCCCTTAACACAAGAAAACTTTGTTCTAATAACCTGGCACTCTTTGATATTCACCTTCCTAGACATGATCACTGAAGACAAAATGGGTGCATAAGCAAATATGGTGATGAGAGTGTATGGTGCCAGGCTATCAAAAGATAGGGTCTTAAAGGCTTGAAGTTAAGCAAGCAGCCATCCAGCAAGGAAGTAACAAAATCCACATGGAAGAAACACACCAGCCTGTGTGATCACAAGGTATTGATGGGACCAGGTATCAAAAGATCTAGAACAAACAACTATATTGATGAAAATGAGGGGTTTGGAGTGGAGACCCAAAGCCCATCTATAGACAATTGGATAACACCCCTACAGAGGGTTATAAGGAAGGGATGATTCAACCAAGGTGCAGTACAGCACCGATGAAACACACATCATTCCTCTAGTTCCTGAATGCTTCCTCCCCAACCCCAACCCCCACCACCATGACCCAGTTTAACCTTACAAATCTGGCTACACCAGAGAACACACATTGGTACAGATAAGAACTCTCAACACATGGAACTCACACAGGACAGATAAACCCGACAGGAACAGTCGTGGGCGTAGTGATATCATGAGTGTAAGGGATGGTTGGGCGGGGGTTGGATATGGAGACACCCCCCTAAGGGGACAAATAGCACAAATGTGGGTGAAGGGAGACAACAGATAGTGTAAGATATTAAATAATAATAACAATATATAATTGATCGAGGATTCACGAGAGTGGGAGGGTGGGGAAAGGATGGCAAAAAGAGGACCTTATACCAAAGGCTCTAGTAGAAAATATTTTGGAGATGATAATGACAATAAATGTACAAATATGCTCGATACAATTGATGTATGGGATGTTATAAGAGCTGCAAGAGTCCCCAATAAAATGATGTGTAAAAAATTCTTTACAGGAGTAGAAACCCTCATCTTTCTCCTGCAGAGGAGCTGCTGGTTTCAAATTGCTGACCCTGGTGTTATCAGCCGCACCTGTGAAACCCACTGGCCACCCTGCTTAAACATCTCCTTCAGAATACCCCAACTGAGGAAGGACGCAAACTCCTCAGGAACAAGAACAGACGGCAGACTTCACAGAAGACAGAGGGAAGCGAGAACATGGAGAGAACTGACAAGAATATCCACAGGCACAGAGCCCGCAGGGCAGGAGGACATTCACAGATGAACAAGGACAAGGAGGAAACTGACAGAAGAAAATGAAACAAAACTCAGCTCAAGGGAAACACAGGAAAAGGAGTCCCATCATCCCCATGATGGAATTCAGCTCCGCAAATTAAAGACATGCTCAAGAAGAGCGGGGCCGATCTTGCGCACCCAGAAGGAAACGAGGAAAGCTCTGTGGTATGACAGAGATTTTAGAGCTGTCTAAAGAGGTCCTGCATTAGGATGGACTTCAACACATTCAAAGACTTGATTGCATCATTTCCTTAGCCCTTGGCGGAGTCATTCATATAATCTAATTTAAGTAGAGCTAAGTATCAGAGATGAAGCTACTTAACTGATAAATGACTAAATAAACCAGAATCACATTGCAACTTAAAAAAGAAGGGGTTATGCGCCCTCACATTGTTCTGGGCCTCTATTTGAACTTTCAGTCTTTATGAAATTGGATTATGTTCCCCCATCTATTATTCTAACTCCTTTCCCTTTTGACATTTGGGTTTGTTTATAGCTTAAACTATAGTTACATCTCTGAGACCAGACTCTGAAACAAGGTGATTTCCTTCCAAATGATCATTCACTCCTCTCCCATTGCTTTGCTATGGCCTCTCTCTACAAGAGCTTTGACACTGACACAAGGTTTTGGACCATGCACCCCCAGCCCTTAGAGGTGATGCATTTGCCAGGTTTGCTTTGCTGTGAGTGGGACCTTAGCATCAGGGTGCCACGTCTCTCTTCTCTACAAATTCATCTGCTTCTTTTCCAAATGCTTTCCATTCTTAAGACTGAGCTCAAGTCCCAATAATTCCATGAAAACGTCTATCCTTAGTTTACTATATTAGCTGTTACTGATATTTCCCACTCTGGATTGTTATAGTATCCTGCTGTAACTTTGGTACTAGATAAAAGAATAGTAAACATTTTTGTTGAGTAATTCTAGAAGTTAACTAATCCAATTTTACCACCCTCCCATTTTCCTCACTAAGTTTCAGTTGAGATACTTTTGCTACTTGGGACTAGTAAAAAGTGTGTGTGTGTGTGTGTGTGTGTGTGATAATCCAAATCTTAGATATTATTGTGTTCTCTGGACCATTGGCTCTGGAATATTACCAATGAATGTATATCAACACATTTGTTAAGAACGTAAAATGAGTTTCTAGGAGAGATAAGAGTCCAGCTGTTCTGAAGAAGCCAGCCTGTCATTGATAAGTAAAGGACATGGCTTGAGATTCAGAATAAAGGAGGAGACAGTGGTTTTTTGGTGTGTGTTCTTTTAAAGATCATGTTATTGGGGGCTCTTACAACTCTTATAACAATCCATACATCAATTCTATGAAGCATATTGATACATATGTTGCCAAAGTTTCTAAACATTTACATTCTATCTGAGCCCTTGGCCTTCTCTTTTTACCCTCCCTCCCCCTTCCACCCATGCGATCCCTTGATAAATTAGAAATTATTATTATGTTCATATCTTACACTAACCACTGTCTCTCTTCCCCCACAGTTTCTTACCCCCTCCTCTTCCCACTTTTCACCTACTCTCCTGGTATTGCTATTCCCATTTCTGTTATCGAAGGGTTTATTTGACCTGGATTCCATGTGTCCTGAGCACTTACCTATACCTGTGTACATGCTCTGGCCTAGCCTGAAGTGAAAGGCAGGCTTGGGGTCATTATAGTGGTGGGTGAGGAAGCCTTAAGGAACTGGAGAAATATTGTGTGTTTCATCAATGCAATACTTCACCCTGGTTGACTCATCCTTTCCTTGCAGGCCTCCATTATCTACCGATGGGTTTTGGGTCTCTGCTCCTACCCCCTCAATATTGTCAACAATTTGGTTTTTTTTGTTTGTTTGTTTGGGGTCTTCTTATGCCTGTTATCTGATCCTGTAAACAACTCATGATCACACAGGCTGATTTACTTCTTCCATCTGGGCTTATTGCTTCTCTGTTAGATGGTTGCTTGTTTATCTTCAAGTCTTTAAGACCCCACACCCTATGTTTTGATAGCCAGGCACCATTAGCTTTCTTCACCACATTTGCTTGTGCACGCATTTTGTCTTCAGCAATTGTGCTGGGAGGGTGTGACAGGTTTATTGTGCCAACGTGGCCAATAGGAACAAGTGGGAACATGTGGGATTAATCAGAGAACAGTTTGATTGAAGGTCAAAGAGATAAATGACTTGGTAAGACCCGCCTCTCTCTCTGTTGCTCTCTGGTGATCAGACCAGCAAGCGCCTGCTTCAGTTAGCTTTCTGCCTCAACTTGTGAGCTCCACTACCTGTGGGGCAAACCATCCTGAGCTTGAGGCTGGTGGATCCTGTCATCTTGCATTGCTTGAGTTCGATATCCCATCCAGGCCTGCCTCGCTAAACTCCTGAGCTGCTGACTGTTGGTGACCCACCCTGCTGTTTGCTGCCTGTGAGCAGACTCTGCCTGCATTGCTCAGGGGAAAACTCATCTGCCTGCTTCCTTGACCTCAGGCCTGGCAACCCTTGTGAGTTGAAGAACTTTTAGTATATTAACTGCTTCACAGAAGTGAGTTGAACTGAGCCCTTTGTACTGTTGTGTGGACTAATAAGCTGTTATATTACTTTGTGTTGTATAAACCTATCCATATATATATTAATAAGTATTCTGGTTTTGTTTCTCTAGAGAACCCTGCCTAACAGAGAGAGTGAGCATCACAGAATACCAGGTTGTTAGAACAAAGTGTTCTTGCCTTGAGGAAAGGCTTGAATAGAGGTCCAAAGTCTGTCCACTTTCTCGGTGTATTGCCACATAAATATATGCACGTATGCCAATACCTCAATTTTTATGAATTAATATATTTAGATAACTGCACACCTTTGTTTGTACCTGTATGTACAGTGTTGCTTCCTAGATCTTTCCTGTGTTCCTTTTACCTTCCTGCTGCCTCACCATCACACTTACCCTTCTTCTGCCTCTTAGTAATTCCTCTCAATTAGATTGCTGTTGCTCCAGCATCCCCAGGATCTCTACATCCTCCTTGTTGTTGATTTTAACCCCCTAGTTGCTCCCTTATCTATGGCGCTGCTTGCTCACCACTCCCTTCTCCTACCTCCTCCTCCCCTAAGTCCCTCCAGAACCTTCAGTCCCATTGCTTTCTCCTCAGGCTTGCTTCCCATGCCTATCTTGTACAGGTGGGCAAAGCAACAATAATGTAGATAATACAAAAAGGAAATTAAAATTTGAATGAAATGAGAAAAAAATGAAATAGAAAAATATTCATACATAAAGACAAATAATAATAATAACAAGCAAAAAACATTAAAAAAGCATGTATAATTCCAGGTCTGTTCGCTGACCTTTATGACTATCTCCCCACTGGTCTTGGGGGTGGGGATTCTGGGCCCCTCCTAGCCTTAAGTCTATTTTGGGGCTCTTTAGGGGCTTTGTGACTTGACTTTGCTCCAGTTGATGATCTGTGATGTTCTCTTCTTGGTTTGTTCCACTGTGGGGGGTTTAGATTGGGGTTCAGATTGGACTCACTCCAATGTGTCCCCACTATTGCCCTCTGCTGTGGGATGCTCCCAAGAGGGGTCATCATGTCTCGACTGCAGGACCCTCTCCCCAACCTGTAGGTGTAGTGTTGTCTTCTGTAGCACATACTTTTAGGGAGGGGTTCAGTTTGGCACCGATTGGGGCCAGCCCTGTAGCCACTCTGTTTTTGCTCCACATGGTTATGTTGCCCTCAAGGTGTGGTGCGCCGTGGAGGGGTCTGCATGCACACTCCCAAATCTGTGGAAATATAATCAATACGCTGCCCCCTGGGTGGTTTAGTGCCCTGCTCCCCCAGTGCCATCGTCTTCCCTCCCTTTGCTTCCCCACCCCCTTTCCCAATTCGCCCATCTTTATGATGGGAAGACATGTACATCCTTGGGTTTGGCCTGTCCCCTACCTGACTTCTTGTATTTCAACCCATATAGTGTGAGATCAGTAGCTTTTCTTCTATATCCACTATACTGATTATACTTACCTCCAAGGGCTAATGTTGTTCTTGTCCTTTTGTGACTGGCTAACTTGGCTTAGCATAATTTTGTCCAACTCTTCCCATGAGGCGATGTGCTTAATGTAATTATCAGTGCTTTTTTAGTGATGTGTAATACTCCATTGTGTGTATATACCAGTTTTCTAATCCACTCATCTATCGATGGAAATTTAGGTTGTTTCCAATTCTTTGTGATTGTGAATTGTGCCACAATAAGTATTGGGGTGCACATGACTGGTCATAGTCTATTTCTTACTTCTTCTGGGTATATGTCCAGTAGAGGGATAGCTGGGTCATAAGGTATCTCAATTTCCATTTGCTTTAAATATCACCAAATCATTTTCCACAGAGGCTGTACATATCTACACGATCACCAGCAGTGGAGGAGAGTCTCTATCTCACGACATCCCCGCCAACATTCGTTGCTCTCTGATTTTTTCATTTGGGCTAGCCTCAAGAGTGTTAGATGGTATCTCATGGTTGTTTTAATTGGCATTTCTCTGATGGTTAATGGTCAGGAGCATTTTCTCATATGCTAATTGACCATTCAGGTCTTGTGTTAATCTGGGTTGACTAGAAAAACAAATTCAGAAACACTCATATGTGTATAAGAGGGGGTTTTATATTAGAGTAATTGTATATTAAAAAACACCCCAGCCCATAAGTCCAATATTAGCCCATATGTCCAATACCAATCTATAAATCCCTCTTCAGACTCACGCAACATATGCAATGACACCGAATGCAGGAAGATCACCGGCCAATAGGTAGAAAGTCTTGTTGATCCAGTGGTGATGGAAGCATCTTAGCACTGGCAGGGGTCTCCATGTGGCTCCTTCTGCTCCAGGAGTGTAACTCCTTGTGCCTTGTCTGCAGAAATTTCTAGCAGAGAGTGTATTTGTCTCACCTCCAAGAGATATTTCTCTCCTTAGCACCTCCAAATGAGGTCATCAAGTTGCAACCTGATTAACAGACTCAGCTCCACCCCTTCACTCCTAATACCCTCAATTGACAACTGCTTATGTACCAACCACAGGTCTCCTCCCTAATGAAAGTCTTTTCAGATCTTTTGCCCACTTTCTCGGGGGTTAACTGTTTTTATCTTTTTGAAGACTAGGAGGATATTGTAGATTTTAGTAATAAGCCCTTTGTCTGTTGTGTCATTGCAAAAAATCCTCTCCCAGTCTGTGAGTTCCCTTGGTACTTGTTCTTGCTGAAGTCTTCCAATGGACACAGGTGTTTTATCCTTAGTGTATACCACTTGTCAATTTTGGGTTCACCTGTGTGTGTGCCCTTCCCTATTGCAGTTAGGCTATGTATTCTCTAGGCCAAGGTTCTTAGGTCTGTCCCGATTCCTTTGTTGGTGGTCCTGATGGTTTGGGGTTTTACTTCTAGGTCTGTGATCCACCTTGAGTTTGTTCTTCTGCATGGGGTGAGGTAAACATCTTGTTACATTTTTCCACATGTGGATATCCATTGTTTCCAGCACCACTTGTTAAAGAGAGGGCATCCACCTCCCACTTGATGCCTTTTGGACCCTTGTCAAAGATCAGTTGTCTGTAAGCTGATGGTTTTATTTCTGGGTTTTCTGCTCTTTTCCATTGGTCTGAGTATCTCTCATTATTTGAGTACCATGCACTTTTGACCACTGTGGCTGTGTAGCAGGTGTTAAAGTCAGGCAAGGTGACCCCTTCAACTTTGTCCTTCTTCTTAAGGAGTTCTCTGCTAATTCTGGGTTTCTTCCTTCTCTATATGAAATTGGTGGTTAGTATTTTCAATTCTTTGAACAAGGTTATTGGTATTTAAATCGGGATACTGTTAAACTTATATAGTTCATTGGGTAAAATTGACATCTTTACTATATTGAGTCTTCCAATCTATGAGCATGGGATATTCTTCCATTTGTGGAGATCATGTTTGGTTTCTTGTAGAAGGTTCTGTAGTTTTCCTTGTGCCAGTCTTTTGGGTTTTTTTTTGGTTAAACATATTCCTAGATATTTCAATTTGTTCTAGGCTATTGTGAAGGGCACCCCCTTCTTGATCTCCTCTTCCATGGTCTTGTCTGATGTATATAGCAAACCAATAAACTTCTGTTTGTTGATCTTGTATCCTGCCAATCTTCCATATTCCTTTATTGATCCAGTACTCCCGATGTAGAGCTTTTGGGATTTTCAATGTATAGAATCATGTCATCTGAAAATAGTGATAGTTTCACCTCCTTCTCTCCCAGTCAGTTACCTTTAATGTCCTCCTGTGCCTTATGTTGTTAGCTAGGACTTTCAGTACAATGTTAAACAAAAGTGGGGACAGGGGGCATCCTTGTCTGGTCCTCTTTTTCAGTGGTATTGTTTTCGTCTTTTTTCCATTGACCATGATGTTGGCTGCTGGCTTTCAATAGATAGCTTGTATTAACTTAAGGAATTTTCCTTCCATTCCTATCTTCTTGAGTATCTTAATTAGAAATGGGTGTTGTCAAATGCTTTTTCTATGTCAATCGACATTATCTTGCGATTCTTATCCTTTTTTGGATTTTCAGATATTGAATCATCCCTGCATCCCTGGAATGACTCCCACCTGATCATGATGGGTGATATGTTTTATATACTTTAATATTCTATTGGCCAATATTTTGTTAAAGATTTTTGCACTTATGTTCATTAGAGATTTAGGTCTGTAGTTCTCTATTCCTATGGGATCCTTGCCCTCTTTGGGAACCAAAGTTATACTGGCTTCATAGAATGAGTTTGTAAGTTTGTGGTCTTTTGCTATGTTCTGGAATAATTCATGGAAGATCAGTGTCAGCTCTTCCCTGAATGCTTGGTAGAATTTTCTTTTGAAGCTATCTGGTCCAGGAGCTTTTTTGTTGTTGGTAATTTCTTAATAACCATATCTATTTATTCTTTTGCTATGGGTCTCTTGAAGTTCTCTCTCTGGGATAATTTAGGGAAGGGTTGTTTTTCCAAGTAGTTGTCCTTGTCTTCCACATTGTTGAATTCATTAGAATACAGACTTTCATAGTACTTTGTTGTTATCCTTTTAATCTCCTATAGGTCTGATGTGATGAGGAGTGAGTGCTTTTAAGGACCAGTGGAAGCTTCCCTCTGAGATCTCCCAGTGTGGGATATAACAAGACTTCTTCCAAGGCATGCCAAACATTAGAGTCTGTTTGCCAGCACATGGTGGGAGGTCATAGTCTTAGAGATACTCTCCCAGAAGACATTCAGCCATCAGACTACTGTCTGGTCCACTGTGGGTGGAGTTCACACCCTACTGATAATTGGTTCCATGTAGAGTCAGAGAACAGACAAATCTGCTCAGTGACATCCAAAGTTAGGTTGCCAGCCTGAATCTAGGATCCGCCCATCTTGTCACATGTGTGCCCCCAATCCCTCCCTATCCTATTGCATGTAGACCCCTAAACTGTCCCCTTTCCATTGCTGTAGCACCTATAGTTCAACCCTTTCCTGTGACGTAGGTCTTTACCTCTAATTAGGGGGCTTGCATGTCCTCAAAAGATATATATGCCTTGGTTAGCAATAAATTGCTCTTTCCTGCCCTGTACCACCAAGAGGAGCTGAGGTGAGCATGCTACTATGAAATGGGCCTGACTCCTTCCATTTACTCTCTCTTCTCTCTCTCTTATTATCTATGACTTCACTATAATATTTACTTAGTATCGCTGTACAATTGCACCAACCGGACCCGTGATGATGTGTTAGGGGCTGGCTCCCCTGACACTCCTAGGGGAGCGCTGTTGTTTCAGTTACGTGCTGTTGAGTCTGCTGAGTAGGACTAGGGTTTCCTCGGCCAAAATTCCATTAAGAAGTGAGGCGGGTTCACAAGATGATCTTATGGTTAGCACCTGAATGCTTACCTTTTGCACCATCAGGATCATTCTGTGGAGATGAAGCCATAGTGGTCAAGCCAATTTCAACCCATAGGCACCTGTAGGAAATCTTCGGACTGCTCCATTGGGTTTCCGATATGGTAATTCTTTATAGTAGCAGCCATCTCCTCCTTTTCTGGAGGAGCAGCTGCTGAATTCTGACCACTGCCCTTTTTTGTGAGCAGTCCAAAGCTTCATCCACTGGGCTGCCAGGGCTTGTAGTGGTGGAGAGTAGTTGTGAAACTTCTTGATAGCTTATCTTCAGAGGTCGAAACTTCTTCTATGGAGACAAATCTCCTTTTGTTTATTAAATGCTTGAGGAGGAGGGGGATTATAATGAATTGAATTGTGTCCCCAAAAAGTACCATATTGTAAATCCTACCCTTATACTTGTAGATGTAATCTCGTTTGGGAATAGGGTCTCCTGTTATGTTAAATTGTGCCTTTTATTTCTGACATCTAAAAGCGAGCAGATTAGCCACAGAGAGGCAAGTATAAACATGGAAGATACAGCCCATGTGAAGAAGGGTAAGGTACTGAGAAGAACAGGACTGAAAAGAGAAGGGGACCTACTTCTAGAGTCAGCACAGAAAGCCTGTCCCTAGAGCTGGCGCCTGAATTCAGACGTGTGGCTTCCTAAACAGAGAAAATAGATTTGTATTTTTAAAAATCACCCACTTAATGAATTTCCATTATAGCAGCACTTAAAAAAAGTTTACTACTTTATTTTTTTAAGGGAATGCGTAAAACTTCATTGTTTGGATTGTTTATATTTTGTCTTATTCAATCTGACTGTATTTGCTGAACATTTAGAGGAATTCCATTTTAAAATTTCTTTTCCAAATCATGCTGCTCTAAATATCTTAATAGTTATATTTTCTTTAAAAATATAGTTTTGCTGTAAAAAAATTAAAGACACACTGTCCAGTGACAATGAATGTGGATGTTAATATGGATAACTATTGATAAATTGCTCTGTAAAAAGAGAGTACCACTTACACACATGAAATACTATACATCCTTAAAGACACGTGATGAAATCTCATGACATGGATGGATTTGGAGGACATTATGCAGAGTGAAGTTAGTCCATCACAAAAGGACAAATATAATACAAGACCTCTATTATTTAAAAAATCAAGATACAGATTTTCATATGTAAAGAAACAGATTTAGATGGCACTAGGGACAAGAGAGGACGGGAGTGAAGGGGAAGCAATATGCTAGAGGGCAGGCAGGTGTTAATGTGTAAGGAACAAAACAAACCCAAGCAAACTCACGGCCATTGAGTCAATTCTGACTCATAGCAACCCAATAGGACAGGGTAGAACTTCTCCTGTGGGTTCCCAAGACTCTTTATAAGAATAGAAAGCCTCAACTTTCTTCCTTGGAGTGACTGGTGGTTTCCAACCTCTTGACCTTGTGATTCACAGCCCAACGCATAACCCACTGTGTCACCAGGGCTCCTTTAGCATGCATTGAGGGAAAGAGAATATTCTATAAGAAGGAGCCCTCATGATGTAGTGGTTACGCATTGAGCTGCTGGCTGCAAGGTTATGCGTTGGGCTGCTCCTTCAAAGTTTGAAGGAGAGGGGCGGAAAAAGAACAAGGAAACAGAAAATCTCATAAACTGTTGAGTGACAAAATGAAATGATATATGGACTCCCGCCAAATTCACAATAGGAGGTTAAAGAGAGATAGTGAGGAAGAATCAGTTTATACTCCTACCAACATATTATGTGAAAGTTCCCCATTCCACTTTATTGAATATTTCAATCTTTGTTCAACGAGTACCTGAAAATAGTATTTCAAAATAGCTTTAACTTGAATTTCTCAAATTGAGAGTAGGGTTGAACATCTTTTCATGATGTTATGGGCTGAATTATGTTCCATAGAAATATGTTTTGCAAACCCTAACCTCTAGGCCTATTTAACTCCACTTGGAAATGAGTTGTGTTTGTTATGTTAATGAAGCATGGTCAGTATAAGGTATTTCTTGAGTCAATCTCTTTTGAAATATGAAAGAGATCAAACACAAGCTAGGAGCAGAGACCAGCAGAGACCAGAGACTGTCAGCCCACACAAAGGAACAGAAGCTCAAAAGAGTTAAGAATTTCTTCCAGAACTGACAGAGAGAGCAAGCCCGACTCTAGAAACAGTTGCCTGAATTAAAATTTCTAATCTCTTAAATTGGGAGAGAATAAATATCTATTTCCTAACCCCACCCACTTATGACATTTCTCTGATCTGACTGTGTAAATTATTTGTCCATTTTTTCCCTATAGGATTGTTAGTCATTTTCTTAAAGGGTTATTTGTTAAAGTTCTACATGAAAGAATTTGTCTCTCGTCACATGATATTTTATAGAAAACATGGTTGTTTTTAGGTCTTATTGAGCCTCTACTTGCACAAATGGTTTATAGAACAAGATATTTTAGTCATGGAAAGTCAGGCCTAGATAGTTGAAACAAATCTCCACTCCATTATGCATACTCTCCTATTATAACTAACATAATACCAAAAACACCTGAGCAAATTTAGACATTGAACACATTTAGTTGATTCCATGTCAGACACTTTTCCAAACTTTAATTTTTCTACTAACCACATGAGTTAGTGCACTTATATGAGTTGGAATTAACTAGGCCACCGTTTTTGAGTGAAAACCCACAATTACAAAACAAATAATTCAGTTCACAATATATTTCTTTTCTGAGAACGAAATCTACATTTCTATCACTAAATCGAGCTGGGAAGTAGACTAATCTTGTATTCATGCTGATGGGACCCCAATGGACAAATGCTATCTCTAAGCCTTAATGTCTTTATTTAATCTCCTGTAGGGACCACACTCCTTCCCACTGTTGGCCTTTGCCCATGGAGCATTTTGCCAGCCTAGCATCTTCTCTTTTACCTCATCTCAGCCTACCTTTCCTTGACCAGTTGCCTTCAAATCCAGTCCACCTCATGTGACTCCAGGTGTGTCAGAGTAGAATTGTGTTCCGTAGGGTTTTCCATGCCTGATTTTTTTTTAATGGCAAAGAGTTCAGTTTATTTGAAAGAACAAAAGCAATTGAGACTGAACTGGAGATCCTCCAATCAGGATGATTCCTAACAAATCAGTCACTCGTTAACTTTGTGGACATTTTGGTTACTTTTCGCTAGTGTCACCTCTCTGTGGCTTTTTCTTCATTTCAGTGTTAAGCAGCTAAACAGCAGTTGTTGCTTAGGATGCGTCCGTGAACATATGCCACTGCCTGATGCCACTGCCTGGCCTTTCTTCTCCAGCGTGTGTTGTCTTTTTCGCTGTATTAGACTTTGTGGGATGCCCAGAAGCTCTCCGTGCAGTACCTATGGAGTATTGTAAGAACTAACTGTCCAAGATGAGCTGGTTCTCATCTTATTCTCCAGTTTCTATTATTGGTTTATTGCAGATTTATATCCTCAGCCTCACTTGGTGGTCCACGTGGAGAGAGGGGGAAGGGAAGGAGAACAGGGGAGAGGGAAACACGGGAGGAGAGGGAGAGGGGAGAGAAGAGGGGAGAGACCAGTGAGAGTATGCCTGATTTTTTTGAAGTAGGTGACCAGATCTTTCTTCCGAGGCACCTCTGGGTAGACTATATCCACCAACCTTTTGCATCATTTTAACAGTTTTCACTACCCAGGGTTACCTTATTTGCCTTTCCCTTACATAAACCTTACCTGACATTTACCCACCCCCCAGCCTAGTACAGATCTCCCCTGTATCCCAAGGACTCTGTGTCTTTCTTTAATGATATTGAATTCAATTGGTCACCATGTGTGTGTCTGGGTAGCACAATGTCTGAGATGTATTAGTATTAGATACCCAATAAAGAGATGAGTGTATGAAAGATAAGTTCTCTGGGGTTCTAACATTATACAAGGTTTTTTTTTTGACATGTCAGATTCCAAAGACTTTAGATATTTCTATATCTTATAATGTGCAAGGTTCCTATAAACACTTTGTAACCCAAATATACATGGACAAACTTCAGTGTTCCCTACTCATTCTATGTGTGCATTTGGGAGACCAGTCGTCTGATAGATCTGTGACTTCTACCCTGTTGGCTCCATAGCAACCCTTCTCTATTTAGAATTTTCCACAACTTAGACGTGGAGCATTCACTCCTTATAAGTGAAGTCAAGACTGTGAGGGAGAAGGCAATTAATGCATAATGCATCTAGAAGTCTGCTCCAGTGTGAGGTATAGATTAAATGTCTTTTATTTTTGTCATTACAATGGATTTTATGACTGCTATAAAGATATGAGTGGTTTCTTCAAAGATAAACATGAGAGAGAGAGAGAGAGAGAGAGAGAGAGAGAGAGAGAGAGAGAGAGAGAAGAGAGACGGGTTACATTCTAATAGCCTGTGGCTGCTGTCAGAAATAATTTAATGCTTAATGCCTGTTGGCTGACCCAAGTCCTTTGAAGAAGGGAAGCCTGCTCCTTACTCCATCCTAGTTGCCCTGAATCCACTCATTTCTGTGAGGTGCTCTGTAGTGCTGCTCAATGAAGGCAGGAAGCTGAACTTGGTAATTGAGAATGAATGTCAAGTAGTGTCAAGACGCCTCAATTCCCAAGGCTGATACTCCTGCCGTGATTGCATCTCCATTTCTACAGCTGCCTCAGTGGCCAGGGCTGCCAGCCCTGTTTGGGAAAGTTGATTTATTACAGACTCTTGGCACTGCCTGAGAAGAAGCAAGCATTTTTATTCATTTCTAAGAATTGTGGAATCCTCAAACTATTACAGAGATGAATTTCATAAGATCTATAAACGAGTAGAAAGAAATAATGAAGAAGCAATTTTTGAAGGATAAGAAATAAGACAAAGTCTTTGGTGACCTGCTAGTAGAAGCTTAGATAGACATAAGAGGGAAAGTCGGGATACACCCACAGATATATAAAACATTGAGACAGGATAGTTTTGTATGTGTACTTATCTTTGCTGAGAACAAACCAAACTCGCTATCATTGACTGACTTGATTCTGACTCATAGCAACCCTATAGGATGGAGCAGAGTTGTCCCTGTGAGTTTCCAAAAGGGCAACCCTTTACAGGAGTAGGAAAGCTCCGTCTTTCTTGTGAAGACCTACTGGTGCTTTTGAACTGTGCACCTTGGGGTTAGCACAGAGCTCCTATGGTAGAGGATACAGGGTGCAAAGTTATGAATACTTTTAGACATAATGAAACTCCTCAAGGAAATAAGTCACTGGGTTTTGGGATCAAGACCATAGTGTCAGGGGACAAGAAGATCTCTTGGTGTAGCAGAGTTCACAAGAACAATGTTCTACCTGCTACTTAGAGGAATAATGGTAAGTAATGGAGTAACTCAAGGCTCTTAAATGCCCTTGAGCAGCCATCTAAGGAGCAGCAACTGGTCTCTCTCCATATATTTTGGCTATTTATCTCGAGTCTTTAGAAGATTCAAATAGCTGATGCACTTGGCTGCTAACTGAAAGGTTGGAGGTTCAAGTCCACCCCCAAGGTGTTTCAGAAGAAAGGCTTGGAGATCTACTTCTAAAGGGCTTCTCAGAAATAATAGGAGGTGAGTGGAAAGAACAGGGGCAAGAAGGGGAGGGAGGGAGACAGCTCTGGAATCAAAGATTAAATTAACTATGTTGGATGTAAAAGTAGGCCTGAAAGCCTGAAACTCACAATTCCCAGCCAAGCTGTAAATTGGACTTGAACCCAAAGTGTGGTTGAGATGGTGACTGAATAAAATGTGAAAGATATCAGTGGAAAAGCAAACCAAACAGACTCTGAAGGGTCAAAGGTTTAAAAAGCTAATTGGTATCATGTCCATATGGACTAGAGTAGTGGAATGCATTGGATTGTCAGATTAGAGCTTTTATTTTTAAAAAATCTTTTATTAGGGGCTCATACAACTCTTATCACAATCCATACATGCATCAATTTTGTAAAGCACATTTGTACATTCATTGCCCTCATCATTCTCAAAATATTTGCTGTCTACCTGAGCCCCTGGCATCAGCTCCTCATTTTCTCCCTCCCTCCCCGCTCCCCACTCCCTCTTAAACCCTTGATAACTTATAAATTATTATTTTGTCATATCTTACATGTCCGATGCCTCCCTTCACCCCCTTTTCTGTTGTCTGTCCCCCAAGGAGGTCACATGTAGATCATTGTAATCAGTTCCCTCTTTCCAACCCACTCTCCCTCTACTTCCTAGTATTGCCACTCACACCCCTGGTCCTGAAGGTATCATCCGCCCTGGATTCCCTGTGCCTCCAGCTCCTATCTGCACCAGTGTACATCCTCCGTTCTATCCATTCTTGCAAGTTAGAATTTGGATCCTGATAGTGGGGGCGGTGGGTGGGGGAGAGAAAGCATTTAGGAACTAGAGGAAAGCTGTATTCTTCATTGGTGCTACATTGCACCCTGACTGATTCATTTCCTTCCCTAGACCCCCCTGCAGGGGGATCTCCAGTGGCCAACAAATGGGCTTTGGGTCTCCACTCTGCACTTGCCCCTTCATTCACTATGGTAAGATTTTTTTGTTCTGATGATGCCTTATACCTGATTCCTTTGACATCTCATGATCACACAGGCTGGTGCGCTTCTTCCATGTGGGCTTTGTTGCTTCTGAGCTAGATGGCCACTTGTTTACCTTCAAGCCTTTAAGACCCCAGACACTATATCTTTTGATAGCCAGACACCATCAGCTTTCTTCACCACATTTGCTCATGTACCTATTTGTCTTCAGCAATCGTATCATGGGGGTGAGCACACAATGATATGATTTTTTGTTCTTTGATGCCTGATAACTGATCCCTTTGGTACCTCGTGATTGCACAGGCCGGTACTTCTTCTATGTGGGCTTTGTTGCTTCTGAGCTAGATGGCCGCTTGTTTATCTTCAAGCTTTTAAGACCCCAGACACTATCTCTTTTGATAGCCGGGCACCATCAGCTTTCTTCACCACATTTGCTCATGCACCTATTTGTCTTCAGCAATCGTATCATGGAGGTGAGCACACAATGATATGATTTTTTGTTCTTTGATGCCTGATAACTGATCCCTTTGGTACCTCGTGATTGCACAGGCCGGTACTTCTTCTATGTGGGCTTTGTTGCTTCTGAGCTAGATGGCCGCTTGTTTATCTTCAAGCCTTTAAGACCCCAGACACTATCTCTTTTGATAGCCGGGCACCATCAGCTTTCTTCAGCACATTTGCTTGTTCACCCGCATTGTCTTCAGTGGTTGTGTCAGGAGGGTGAGCATCACAGAATGCCAATTTAATAGAAGAAAGTATTCTTGCATGCAGGGTATACTTGAATGGAGGCCCAATGTCCTTCTGCCACCTTAATACTAAACCTATAAATATAGGCACATAGATCTATTTCCCATCCTCATATATATTTGCATATGTGCATGTCTTTATCTAGACTTCTATAAATGCCCTTTGAGTTCCAGCTCTTTCCTCTATTTCCCTTGACTTTCCTCCTGTCCCACTATCATGCTCCGTCCCCACCTGGGTTTCAGCAATACCTCTTCATTACATTACCCTTAATCATGCCCTACCAGGCCTGCCACACCCACCTCACCACCAGTTTGTATCACTTGTTGTTCCCTCGGCCCTGGGTTTGTTAACACCACTTCCTTACCCCCCCCACCTCCCCCTATCCTATCCCCCACCCCACCCCCCGGAACTGTCACTCCTGTTGTTTTTCCTCCAGATTGTTCATCCAGCCTATCTTATTTAGACAGACCTGCAGAGATAATAACATGCACAAAAACAAGACAGAGCAAAACCAAGCAATAGTATACAACAAAACAACAACAAGAAGCCACTGACAAAGAACAAAACAAAACACAACAAGAAAGAAAAGCTTGTAGTTAGTTCAAGGATCATTTGTTGGCCTTTAGGAGTGTTTCCAGTCCAGTCTGTTGGGGCACCATGCCCTGGCCCCAAAGTCCACCTTCAGCATTCCCTGGGGACCTTGCCGCTCCATTCCCTTGCTGTTCTGCTGCAATCCCCCAGTGCTTTGCCTCGGTGTGGTGGGATCAGGTCGGGCACAATTCCCACACTGTGTCTCTGGTGCTGTCCCCCACAGGGCCATGGGTCAGTGAGGGATGTCATGTCTTATAGTGGGACTGGCCATGCAGTCCTCTCTGTGGACTGGTTGCTCTAATTGGGGTCATCGTCCTCAGGGCCCGGTGGGTCAGGATGTGCTCCACTCTCTCCTCCTCCCCTTTCATAGATTAGAGCTTTTAAAAGGTTATATCTGACTGCCCTTGTTCACTGACTTTTGACCCCCCCCCCCATAGCTTTATTGGTCTGAACCAACTTGTTGTTCTCAGCTTATAGATCCACCCCATTGCTATCAAGTTGATTCTGCCTCATAGTGATCGTATAGGACATAGTAGAATTGTGCTTGTGGGTTTCTAAGACTGTAACTCTAAGGGAGTCTAACACCTTGTCTTTTCCCTGCACACTGGCTGGTGGTCTTGAACTGCTGAACATGTGGTTAGCAGCCTAATGTAAACACTACACCACCAGAACTGCCTAAAAGTCAAAGCAAACTCACTGCCTCGAGTGGATTCTGACTCATAGTGATCCTATGGGAGAGGTAGAAGGGCCCCTGTGGGGTTCCGAGACTGTAACTCTTGACAGGAGCAGAAAACTGCATCTTTCTCCCTAAGAGCAGCTGCTGGCTGGTTCAAAGTGCGACCTTGTGGTTAGCAGCCCACTGTCTAAGCACAAATTTAGGCCTCCCTACACCACCAGGATTCCTAGCATTCCAGTAATCTTTCCCCTGAGTGAAGGGCATATAGAATGTAGTATTGCTGGGTTCCATGCTGCATTCTCAGGTCTACAGGATGGCCAATGTATGACCTGATGGTTCAATCTCTAGCGAAGAGTCAATTCTTGGTGTTCTCTGACTGGGAGGCTTCAACAGAACAGGCTTCAGCTTTGGGACAAGCTGTTTGTTTGCAGAAAAACGAGAGTGAACAAAGCTACTTGCTTCAATTCATAGACGTTCCTTAGGGTTTTGCTATCGTAAATGGGTCTAATGTGATATGACAAGACCAGAGACATCAAATTTACATTTTTAAGATATACTTCTTATTTCACATGATATATTTAGGGTGTTTGAAATTTTTATTTTTACTATTTAAATTTTAAAATGATGCCAAATATTTATATTTCTTCAACCAATGTGTTCACTTTGGTGATATTGCAGGGTATTTTATCAGTGTGTAAGAGCTCTAGTGGCAGGATTGGGTAAGCTTTGAGCAGCTAATATCTAATATCAAAGTTGGTAGTTCAAACTCACCAGCTGCTCTGTCCTCCCCCTCAAAGATTTACAAAGTCTCAGAATGCTTACACGGAGCCTCTGTGAGTCCAACGGATAAATAAGATGGAAGAAGAATCAATGCATTTAAATTATGGTGCTGGTGATGAATATTGAAAGTGCCATGGGCTGGTACTTTCTTGGAAGAAATAAAGCCGGAACACTCTTCAGAAGCAAAGATGGCGAGACTTTGCCTCACGTGCTTTGGACAGGTCATCAGGAGGGCGGAGGCCCTAGAGAAGGACGTCACACTTGGGGATGTCGAGAGGCAATGGAAATGAGGAAGACTCAACAGACGGATGGGCACATGGGTACAACAATTGTGAGGTCGGCACAGGTCGGGCAGTGTTTTGTCGTGTTGCACGGAAGGTTGACATGAGTTCAAATTGACTGAAAGGCACCTAATAAACACAACAATAGGAATAAGAAATTACTTGACGGCAGTGTGTTTCGCCGTCTATTTACACATACAAATACATAAATAAGAGGGGATGAAACCTGTTGCCTGCGCATTCTCTACAGCCCCTGCAGAAAGATCCTAAGCAGCAAAATTTTGGCGTTGCGATGTACAAAATTGAAGAAGAGCATTATACCATGTTGAAGAATAAAACTAATAACATTCCAATGGAGAACAAGTCTGCTCTGAGGTACACAGGGTAATTATTGTGCAACTCTTGATCTGACTGAACTATGGAATTGTGTGATATGTGGAAGAAAGGTCAATAAAACGTTTTAAAAAATGAATGAATTAAGCAACAAAGCCCACGTGGAAAAAGCACACCAGCCTGTGCGATCACCAGATGTGGAAGGGATCAGGTATCAGGTATCAGAAAAAAAAAATCTTATCATTGTTAATGGGGCGGGGAATGCAGAGTGGAGACCCAAAGCCCATTTGTAGGCCACTGGAAATCCCCTTACAGAAGGGTCTTGGGAAGGAGATGAGCCAGTCAGGATGCAATGTAACAACGATGAAACATACAACTTTCCTTTGGTTCCTAAATGCTTCCTCCCCCCCCCCCCCCCACTATCACGATCCCAATTCTACCTTACAAATCTGGCTAGACCAGAGGATGTACACAGGATTTATAAACACTGGTACACTAGACCAGAGGAGGTACAGATAGGAACTGGAAACGCAGGGAATCCAGGGCGGAAGATCCCTTCAGGACCAGTGACGATACTGGGAAGGTAGATGGAGGGAGGGTTGGAAAGGGGGAACCGATTACAAGGATCTACATATGACCTCCTCCCTGGGGTACAGACAACAGAAGAGTGTGTGAAGGGAGACACCGGGATGAACCCCTAATAAAACAATTTTTAAAAAAAGAATGAATTGCAGGCAACTGTTTTTTGCTTTGTTTGTTGTCTCTCTGTGAATGTTAACTACATTCAATGAAACAGCATGCTTTAAAATATATATTTTGGAAGTGAATGATAAATGTGAGATAGTGTTTCCCCCGCTTATTGTTTGTTACACTAATGCCTTTGTTAGCAGACAACATGGTAACCAGCCAGAAAAATAGAAACCTGAGACTTTAGTAGTGAAGAAATTTTTTTAAAAGCTGACATTGGAGCTAATCTCACGACGTCCATCTGGGTGCTTACTATGGGAGATTCGAGCTGCTTTCAAGATTGTCCCATTAAACTTTTCATATTGTGCTGCCTATACACCAGACGGTGATACTGATGAGAATCAGATTCTCTGAATTAGGAAGTTAACTGTCTAATTTGTGCTAAGAAAGGGATCTAATACAGAAAGCAAATGAAAAATTGGGTGCATTAATCGAGAGCAAATGCTAACTGAATCTTCATGATTTAAAGATGCACTTTCAGATTTGGGATGCTTATAATTAAAAAATACTTTGAGAAGACTGTAGATTTTATAGTTTTGTTGAACTAGTATTCTTCCATCTCAGAAACCAAGGTCATATTTGTGTTCTCAGCACTTAATGGCCTTTGGGAAGTCCAGAGACAGCTACATCAAGGATTTGGGTAAATGTTTCAAACATTTATTTACATATCTCCCAATCACAGATTCAGCTAATTATCTAGATTTTCTCCAGTAACAAATATCCTGATAATTGAAGCCCTCTTTGGTTTTCACTCGGATGTCAGGCATTGTCCAGGGGCCTGGGACTGCTTAGCATTTCTATGACACTTTCGCGATGCTTTCAGACTTTGGGTGGCTAACGAGCAGAATTTTGTACAAAACCAAGGATCTTAATCTGATCAAATGGTGGTGCTGAAAAGCCCCCTTGGTTTTTAGTATGATGATCTAATGCTAGGAAATTGCAGTCCCTTGTTGTTATACATAGATCCAGACATTCCATTCTCAATGTAGACTTTAGCCTCTGGACCTTATTCGCTTGCTAAAGATCAGAGGATCTTGGGGCCACCGTAGCAGGTTTAAATGTCTTTATTTCGTCCACAACTATGCCTTCCTACCCACTCCCATCCTGCACAGAGTTTAATCCAAAGCATAGCCTTAGTGGAAAAAACGGGTGGTTCATGTAGCATTTAATTATGCATCACATTATCATCAACAATTCCTTACGAATACCACGAGCGAGAATGATTGTTAAGTACCCTCTACGTTACTTGTAGGTTTGCTGTTCACCTTGGGTATTCTTTAAGACTTAAGCCTGATGGGACGGGAACAAATCAATCATAGTGAATCTTCATAAGAAAATACTCACTGGTCCTTTGACTCGCATAGAAATTTAGGTGAAATACTATTGAATAAACCCCTAAAGTGCTTCCACGAGCTGCTTTGCGGAGTTAACGTTTGCTCTGCCCATCCTTTTGGTTATGTTCAGCAGTGGCTGCCGTAAGCAACTGGTGGCACAGTAGGTGAAGCTTTGGGCTGGAAATCACAAGGCTGGCAGTTCAAACCCACCAGCTGCTGTCCAGGAGAAAGAGCGGGCTGTCTGCTGATGAGTTACAGTCTCGGCAACTCTAGTGAACAGGTTTGTTCTTCCTTGTAATATCCCTCTGTGGCAGCGCGTTTGGTTTTGGTGATCAGGTACTGGTCATTGGAAAACATTGCACCTTTTCCACCATTGGGGTGATATGTGCACACTTGATTTTACCACAATAGCGTCACACTAGCCAGGAGGCAAGAGAATCTTATTATATCAGATCATGATCAGGAAACAATGTCAATCATTTCGAAAACCAATTTACCAGGGAAATAGCTAAGAATGTGAAGTCCAGCCCAGCCCACAAAATCTGTACCAGCTAAGCTCACCGCCTCACCAACGAGAAGCAGTTTTCACCATCACAGTCTCGCTGTCTCCCTCACTGCCATGCAGTTGGTGATGACTCTTAGGCCCCTGCAGGACAGCGGAGAACTACCCTGGTGAGTTTTTTGAGACTGTAACTCTTCATGGGAATAGAAAGCCTCGTCTTTCGCCAGAGAACTATCCCATTAGGGATAAATTAATGAAAAGCTTGACCAGTATGTACAGCAAATGATGTCATAAATGTCCAAACAGCCCTTGGTAGGAAAATGGTTCCCCACCTTTGTGATGAAACAAATTAATAAACTGGGTAAATTAAGAAACTGGCTCCTCCCTTTCTTCAAAGCTCATTCTCCCAGTTGAATGTTTGATGCTTTAGAAAACTTTCTTGGTTTGTTAGAAGCAACAGGAAACAATTTCTAAAAGAAAGCCTATGTTTATTTTCTAACAAGTAAAGGCTTTCTTTTTTTTGGGGGGGGGTGGGGGTGAGGGGGTGGGGGGTAGGGGTGGAGGGGGGAGGTTCATTATATCCTTTGAGGATATTGTTTAAAAAGCCTCATCCTCTTACTATTTAAAGTTTTCTTTCTTGCCTCTACAAATATCACAAGATACCACGCTGTACCATTGCTGTGAAATAAACAAACAGAGTGCACTTCTGACATGGGTTCAACTACCCAGGGGCAGCCTTCTGGCATCAAAGAGAGGTTTGCTTTCTTTTCCTTGTTTCTTTCTTCTGCTGCTGATTACTAAGAGAAAGAGAACTGGAGTAAAACCTGGAGGATGGTGCAGCTGGTAAAAGCTCTCTGCAGCCCATTGAGCAAGAGCAGAGCTGCTGAATAATGCAGACAAGATAATGAACAGCAGACGAACGGTCCCAGGGGGCTCCCCGCTGGGTAAAGGGAACATGCACTTAGAAGCTAGATTTATTATCCTAACATCTTTTGTGGTGACCTCTAATTTATTGGGAATACCTGAGACATTTATAAACTCTGGTTCTCCATCAACCAAAGCGGAGCGTGCTCTCCATTTTGATGCCAGCTTCTGCAAGCCACCGAGCAGAGTTGCAAAACCTGAAACTTCTTCTTTGAAAGAATCAGCGAAGAATGATATAACTGTGCAGAAAAAAAGGGGCAAGGACAGTAATTTTGGAGTCGATTAAGAACAAATGTACTTTCCTAGACCACATGAAAACATTGTAGATATAGGAAAAATGACCCATGATGTTTAACCCCTAAGTGACTAGAGTCAATAATACAGCATGCTCCATATCCTATGCCCTACCAAATTTTGGACTATTTTGTAACAAAGACAAAATTATGAGATGTACACTGTTGTAAGATTGTGTATCCCTTTTGTTTTAAAATGAATAATAACTAAACCGAGAAATAGCTTTTAATATAAGACTTACTCTTTGAATGCTATTCATGAAAATTTTAATTGATACAATCACATAGTCAAATTCAATGAGAATTTGAATTTAGGATTAAAGCAATTGTTCTATAGAGAAGAGACTACATTCCAAAGCTCATCACTAACATTATTTGGGGAGTCTTTGAAATATTCCAAAGGCCCGACCTGATCCTACCACACCGGGACAAAACACTGGGGAACAGCAAGGGATTGGAGTGGCAAGGTCCCCAGGAAATGCTGAAAGTGGACTTTGGGGCCAGGGTGTGGTGCCTCAACAGACTGGACTGGAAAACACTCCTAAAGGCCAATAACCGATCCTTGAACTAACTACAAGCTTTTCTTTCTTGTGTTTTGTTTTGTTCTTTGTGGTTTGTTGTTGTTTTGTTGTATACTGTTGCTTGGTTTTGCTCTGTCTTGTTTTTGTGCATGTTATTATCTCCACAGGTCTGTCTAAATAAGATAGGCTAGATGAACTATCTGGAAGAAAAACAACAGGATTGACAGTTCCGGGGGGACATGGGATAGGGGGAGGTGTGGGGATGGGTAAGGAAGTGGTGTTAACAAACCCAGGAACAAGAGAACAACAAGGGATCCAAATTGGTGGTGAGGTGGGTGTGGCAGGCCTGGTACGGAATGATCAAGGGTAAGGTAATGAAAAGATATTGCTGAAACCAGGTGGGGATGGAGCATGATAGTGGGACAGGAGGAAAGTCAAGGGAAATAGAGGAAAGAGCTATGAGGCAAAGGACATTTATAGAGGTCTAGACAAAGACAGGTACAGGTGCAAATATATATATGAGGAAGGGGAAATAGATCTATGTGCCTATATTTATAAATTTAGCATTAAGGTGGCGGAAGGACCTTGGGCCTCTACTCAAGCACTCCCTCAATGCACAAATACTTTCTTCTATTAAATTGGCATTCTATAATGCTCACCCTCCCAACACAACCACTGAAGCCAAAGTGGGTGAACAGCAAATGTGGTGAAGAAAGCTGATGGTGCTGGCTATCAAAAGATATAGCGTCTGGGGTCTTAAAGGCTTGAAAATAAGCAAGTGGCCATCTAGCTCAGAAGCAACAAAGCCCACATAGAAGAACACACCAACCTGTGTGATCACGTGGTTCTGAAGGGATTAGTTATCAGGCATCAAAGAACAAAAAATCATATCATTGGGTGCACACCTCCATGATACGATCGCTTAGGACAAATGGGTGTATAAGCAAATTTGGTGAAGAAAGCTGATGGTGCCCGGCTATCAAAAGAGATAGTGTCTTGAAGGTAAACAAGCGACCATCTAGCTCAGAAGCAACAAAGCTCACATGGAAGAAGCACACCAGCCTGTGTGATCACGAGGTGTCGAAGGGATCAGGTATAAGGCATCATCAGGAAAAAAAATGTTTCCATAGTGAATGAAGGGGGACGTGCAGAGTGGAGACCCAAGGCCTATTTGTCAGCCACTGGAGATCCCCTTGCAGAGGGGTCTAGGGGAGGAGATGAGTCAGTCAGGGTGCGATGTAGCACTGATGAATACAGCTTTCCTCCAGTTCCTAAATGCGTCCTCTTCCCCAACTACCATGATCCGAATTCTACCTTGCAAGTCTGGATAGAACAAAGGATGTACACTGGTGCTGATAGAAGCTGGAGGCACAGGGAATCCAGGGCGGATGATACCTTCAGGACCAGGGGTGTGAGGGGTGATACTGGGAGGGTAGAGGGTGAGTGGATTGGAACGAGGGAACCAATTACAGGATCTACATGTGATCTCCTCCCTGTGGGACAGACAACAGAAAAGGGGGTGAAAGGAGATGCTGGACAGGGCAAGATATGACAAAATAATAATTTATAAATTATCAAGGGTCCATAAGGGAGGGGAAGCGGGGAGGGAGGGGGAAAAAAGAGGACCTGATGCAAAGGGCTTAAGTGGAAAGCAAATGCTTTGAAAATGATGAGGGCAAAGAATGTAGAGATGTGCTTTATACAATTGATGTATGGATGGATTGTGATAAGAGTTGTATGAGTCCCTAATAAAATGTTTTAAAAAAATAACCATTTTTTGTAAAAGCCCCTAATAAAAGTATTTTTAATAAAAGGAAATATTCCAAAGGGTTCATAAGCCACTTGGTCCATTTTCTTTTAGCTTCACGTTGATACTTTGGGGACAAAGCCAAGGGTTTTTACTCCCCTCAAGATTTAGTCTTGGATACCCACAGGGGCAGTTCTAATATCTTCTATATGCTTGCTTTGACTCTATCAACTTGATACCAGTGAGTTTGACAGATTGTCAACTGCCAATGGTTCTGATCTACCGGGTCAAGTTGAAGTCCCTAGGTGATGCAAACTGTGACCATGCTTGGCTTCCAACTGAAAGGTTGAAACTTAGAGTCCACCAAGAATAATTTCCTGGCAATCTAATTCAGAAAAACCAACTATTGAAAACCTTATGAAGCACAGGTGTACTCTGACACATGAGTTTTTCTGAGTCAGAGCCAACCTCAGAGCCAACTAATTACATTGCCAACTTACTTTATTGTCATTTTGTTGTTGTTCTTAGGTGCAATACTCAGGAGTCAGTTTCAACACATAACTACCTTATGCACAATAAAAGGACACACTGCCTGGTCCTCAAGCCATCCACACAATTGTTCTTGGGCTTGAGCCCAAGGTTGCAGCCATTGCTTTATGCCTCCTTCACTTTCGGTAAACAAGATTGTATCATCTGTGTATCACAGGTTATTAATAAGCCTTCCTCCGATCCTGATGCCACAGTCTTCAGATAATCAAGTCTCTGAATATTTGCTCAGGATACAGATTGAATAATATGATGAGAGGATACAACCAATCACATTTCTTTGGTGATTTTTAACAATGCAGTATTCCCAGGTGACTAACTTGATGGCAGTGAGTTTGGGTTGTTTTGTTTTTAAGTTGTTTTTGGCTGTTTTCAGTGCTGCTTGTACTTTTTCAGCTCCATGGTTCTTGTTCATATGCTCCATCTTGAAATGGTGGGATGCTGACGAGTACTTTGGGGTACAGTTAGTCTGTGTTGTCTTCTTTTGATGTTTCCTACATCGTTCAATATTTTGCCCATAAAATCTTTCAAGATTGCAGCTTGAAGCTACAATTTTTTTTTAGTTCTTTCAGTTTAAGGTATTCTGAGCATGTTCTTCCTTTTGGTTTTCTAAATCTAGATCTTGGCACATTTCATTATAATATTTGGTTTTGTTTTCTTGGCCTGCCATGTTTTTCCCCAAACCCCTCTTTACTGGGTGGTAATACAACAATTCCTAGTTCAATCACATCAAGCAGCAATGTCCAACTGCTACCACAATCAGTTTTAAAACATTCTCTTTTCTTAAACTACTTCATAGCATCTCCCTTTTACACCCCTCCCACAACCTACCCTCAGGAACCCTTATTTTTTTCTTTTCTTTATTTTAAAAATAATAATTTTATTGGGGGCTCATACAACTCTTATCATAATCCTTACATCCATCCATTGTGCCAGTACATTTGTACATTTGTTGCCATCATCATTCTCAAAACATTTTCTTTCTACTTGAGCCCTTGGTATCAGCTCCTCATTTCCCCCCTCCCTCCCAATCCCCCCTCCCCGTTCACGAACCCTTGATGATTGATAAATTATTATTTTGTCATGTCTTACACTGTCCAACGTCTCCCTTCACCCACTATTCTGCTGTCTGTCCCCCAAGGAGGGGGTTATATAAAGATCCTTGTGATCAGTCCCACCCTTTCTACCCACCTTCCCTCTACGCTCCCAGTATGGCCACTCTCACCACTGGTCCTGAGGGGTTCATCTATCCTGGATTCCCTGTGTTTCCAGTTCCTATCTGTATCAGTGTATATCCTCTAGTAAAGCCAGATTTGTAAAGTAGAATTGGGATTATGATTGTGGAGGGGATAGCATTAAAGAATTAGAGGAAAATTTTATGCTCAATCATTGCTACACTACACCCTGACAGGCTCATTTCCTCCCCACTACCCTTCTGTAAGGGGATGTCCAGTTGCCTACAGATGGTCTTTGAATCTCCACTCTGCACTCACCCTCATTCACAATAATATGATTTTTTTTGTTCTTTGATACCTGATCCCTTCGACACCTCGTGATCACACAGGCTGGTGTGCTTCTTCCATGTGTGCTTTGTTGCATCTCATCTAGATGGCCGCTTGTTTATCTTTAAGCCTTTAAGACCCCAGATGCTATATCTTTTGATAGCTGGGCACCATCAGCTTTCTTCGCCACATTTGCTTATGCACCTTCTTTGTCTTCAGCAATCATGTTGGGAAACTGAGCATCATGGAATGCCAGTTTAATAGAACAAAGTCTTCTTGGATTAAGGGAGTACTTAAGTAGAGGTCCAATGTCCATCTGCTACCTTAATAGTAAACCTATTAGTATATGCACATAGATCTATTTCCCCATTGTCATATATAAATATATTTACATATGTACATCCCTGTATTTAGACCTCTATAATTACCCTTTGCCTCCTAGTTCTTTCCTCTATTTCCTTTTAGTTTCCTCTTGTCCCACTATCATGCTCAGCCTTCATTTGGGTTTCAGTAATTCCTCTCAGTTACATTGCCTTTGATCAAACCCTACCAGGCCTCCTACACCCTCCTCACCATCAGTTTTGGGTCACTTGTTTTTCCCTTGTCCCTGGGTTTGTTAACACCCCCTTCCTTTCCCCCACGCCCCCTTCCCCATATCCCCCCAGAACCATCAGTCCTGTTGTTTTCTCCTCCAGATTGTTTATCCAGCCTATCTTATATAGCTAGACCTGCAGAGATGATAATATGCACACACAAAAAAGAGCAAAACAAAACAACAGAAAAAAGAAAAGAATGACCAAAAAAGAAGAAGAAAAACCTGTAAATAGTTCAAGGTCTGTTTGTTGACCTTTAGGATTGTTTTCCTGTTGAGTCTGATTGGGTCTATTTTGGTATTCCCTGGGGACTTCCTTGCTCTACTTCCCTTGCTGTTCTGTTGCACACTCTTAGTGTTTTGCCTTGGTGTGGTGGGGTCAGATCAGGTGCAACTCCCACACTGTGTCTCCAGTGTTGTCCCCTGTAGGGCTGTGGGTCAGTGAGGGATGCTGTGTCTCGTAGTGGGGCCAAGGAACCTTTATTCTACTTGCTGCCTCTAGTCTATAGGTTCATTAATCCTGGCTTTCATATACCAAAAAACAAAAACATATAACAAAACACACGAGGGCTATCCACAATGATAAAATACATCAGAGCTAAACCCCAATATGAAGGGGAAAAAAATAAAACCACAGAAAGTGTTGAAGACCATACCAGGACCAAGCTCTATGGGATGGATCATTTGACAAGGTTTTAACTCTTCAAATCAGGTTTATCATTTTGATCTCCTATCGTCATCTTCCCAATGCACTGTTTTGTAACCAGTTTGTAACCAGAGGCTTAGTTTCTGGATGGATCTCACAAATGTATCTTGGACTCCCACTGTCACCCACAGCCTCCTGCAAACCAGAACCTCACAATTTAGGCTCTCATACTAATTCTACCTTTGGCTTCGGATTATATATATTGCAGTACTTTGGTCAATGATGTTGGAGTGCTTCTTCCACGTGGACTTATTTAGTTGACATCTTACCTAGATGGCTGCTTGTTTGGAAACAAACTTTTAAGGCCCCAGATGCAATTTTATCTGATAGCCGGACACCATCTAATTTCTTCACTGTGCTTTGCTATAGCACCCATATCTTCCGCGTTTACTTTCTGAGGGTGAATATCAAGCAGGACCGTGATGTACTAATTGTTCTTAAATTGGAGTTAGGATTCAGTGTGAGCCCACAATACATTCCTGGATCTATGACTTTTTAAAATAAAATCTACCTTTGGCTCCTTTTAGAGACCTCCTTGCTTACTTATGGTTGAGAGTCTTATCAATCATCTCCCTGGAGCATAAAAATCTCCTGTTAATGTTGTAATTGATTAGCTCCTTGTACTAATTTTTAAAACACAACATGTGAATTATTCACTTGTATAGAAGTGGCTGGATGCTATTTACACAAACAGTGGGAGTTATTGTCAGGGGAAACTTGCAACAATATTCCCTGAGCATGTGTGTCACAGGTTTGCCCAGATAATATTTATTTTATTCCAGCACATGGTGAATTGATATAGTAAGTCAATGATTATCCGCCTACTGACAGTTCAATACTTGTGGTATAGCTGGCTTCTGCTTCTTCAAACACCATGAATTTTCCGTCTTAAGACCATAGTTACAGATATGTTTGAGGTACAGTCCAGTTCACCTGGCGGGGTTTCAGCAACAGATCTCTCTGTTGCAGCTTTTGGAGCTCTTGGGGGGCCCAGTGTTCTATGGCACTTGGCCGTGGTCTCTAGGCTGTGTCCAGAAGCCCAGGCCAATGTGACTTACTCAGTGCATATTACCAGGAATATCCTCCCCTTAATGTTCTTAAAGGTACCTTTAGTCATTCTTCCCTCCACTCAGAGGTCAGTCCTCCCCACCTTTCCTAACAACTGGCATGCACTTGTGTTCTTCTAGATAGGCCTGCTCCCTTTCCCCTCTCCTGACTTGCCTTTCCCCTCAGCAATACTCATCCCTTTGATGGGGATGTCTATCTGTCCAGAGAGGTGGGGGGTCGGGGTGGGTGGATACCCAATCGCAACTGTGCATGGCAGCCACTAAGTGGTCAATATCCCTTCTCTGTCCCTTGACAATTTGATCCCAGGGGATGTGAGGATCCCTCTGCCAAGGTGACTTTGAAGATAGATACCTAGGGAGGATGGTGTCTGGTCCACTGGCACCAGTCAGGCTCCCTGGCCGCCCTGGGAAGCAGACTGGATGTCCTTTAAACTTGAGTTTTTGCCTCTCCTGTTGCCCGCCCCTTCAGCAGTGGACCCATTCAGTATTTATCCTTTTGTGATTGACTGCACTCAGCATGTTTTCCAAATCCCTCCCTGTCATAAGGTGTTCCATGTTTCTTCATTGTTTTTTATGGATGCATACTATTCTGTAGTGTACATATACCAGAGGGATTTTTTTAATCCAATCTTTTACTGATGAAAGTTTGGGCAATTTCCAACTTCTTGTTATTGTGTGCATGCTGCAATGAACATTGGGGAGCATACCCCTGTTTATGATCTGTTTCCTATTTCTAAGGGGTATATGCCCAGTAATGGTCATAGGACTGGTATTAATGGTGCTGCTGGATCATATGGTATTTCTATTGCCTTCTGTTTTAGGATTCACCATAAATATTTTTCCCATAAAGTCTTTCAAGATTGCAACTTGAAGTTTGAATTTTTTGTAATGCTCTCAGTTTAAGATGTCCTGAGCATGTTCTTCCATTTTGGTGTTCTAAATCTAGATCCTTGCACATTTCATTATAATATTTGGCTTTGTCTACTTGAGCTTCCCTTTGAAACTTTCTATTCAGCTCTTTGGTTTCATCATTTCTTCCATTTGTTATAGCTACTCTATGATTAAGAACAAGTTCTAGAGTCCCTTCTGACATCCACTTTGACCTTTTCTCTTCCCCCTGTCTTTTTAATGACCTTTTGCTTTATTTATTAATACTTATCTTGTTTCCCCACAGCCTGTCTGTCCTTCTTTCTTTAGTGTGCAATGTTGTCAAATCTGTTCTTAAGATGTTCTCGGAATTTAGGTAGGATAGATTTAAGGTTGTATTTTGACTCTAGTGGACTTGTTTTTAATTTTCTTCAGCTTTGTCCTGAACTTACATATGAGCAATGGATGGTCCGTTCCACAGTTGGCCTGTTTGGTTTTAGCTGCTGATATTGAGCTTCTCTTTTTTGGGGGTGGAGATGGGGGTATTTTTTCTTAATAAATCATTTTATGGGGATTTACTATAGCTCTTATAACAATTCATACATCAATTGTGTCAAGCACATTTGTACATATATTGCCATCATCATTTCCAAAACATTTTCTTTCTGCTTGAGCCCTTGGTATCAGCTCCTCTTTCCCGCCCCCCTCCCCAGCCTCCCACCCTTGTGAACCTTTGATAATTTATAAATTATTTTCATATTTTACAACATCCACTGTCTCCCTTCACCCACTTTCCTGTTGTTTGTTCCCCTGGGAGGTAGGATAGGGAGTGGTAGTATTGTACATTGATGTCTGCAATTGGTTTCCCCTTTTCCACCCTTCTCCCCCTCACCTTCCCCCTTCCCTCAGGTATTGCTACTCTCATTATTGGTCTTGAGAAATTTATCTGTCCTGGATTCTGTGAATCGAGAGCTCTTATCTGTACCAATGTACATGCTCTGGTCTAGCAAGATTTGTAAGATAGAACTGGGGTCATGACAGTAATTGGGGGTGGGGGAGCATTAAATAACTAGAAGAATGCTGTGAGTTTCATCAGTGCTGTACTGCACCCTGACTGACTGGACCTTTCTTTATGACCCTTCTGTCATAAGGGATGTCCAATTGTCTACAGATGGGCTTTGGGTTTCCATTCTGACTCCCCCTTGTTCGCATCAAAATGGTTGTTGGCTTTGGGTCTTCTGATGCATGGTACCTGATCCATTGACACCTCGTGATCACAAGGGTTGGTGTGCTTCTCACATGTGGGCTTGGTGGCTGCTTGTCTAACTTCAAGCTTTTAAGACCCCAGGCACTATCTTGTAATAGCCGGAATATCGAGCTTCTCTACTGTGTCTTCCCATGGGTGTAGTCATTCCATCTTGGGAAGTCCATGTGTGTAGCAGCCTTTGTGTTGTGGCAAAGGAACAAGCCATTGGTTTTGCAAAATTTTATCATGCGATCTCCAGGTTCGTTCTATCACCAAGTCTATATTTTCCGACTACTGTTCCTTCTTCATTGTTTTGAATTTTTCATTCCAATCACCAATAATTATCACTGCATCCTCATTGTATGTTTGATCACTTTCTGACTGAAGTCAGTAGAATTCTTCAATTTCTTCATAACTAGCTTTTGTGGTTGGTGTACACATTTGAAAAATAGTTGATTGATTGGATTTCCTTGAAGGTGGATAGATGTAATCCTATTACAGACAGCATTGTACTTCATGATTGCTTTTGCAATGTCTTTTTTGACAATGAATGTGATCCTATTCCTTTTGATTGTGCTATTCCTGGCATAGTAAATCACATGCTCTTCTGATTCAAAGTGGCCAAGGCCAGTCCATTTTAGTGCTCTAATACCTAGGATCTTGATCTTTATGGGTTCCATTTCATTTTTGACAACTTCCAATTTTCTTAAATTCAAACTTTTCACATCCAAAGTTTTAACCCTCAGATGTTTGCAGCTATTTCTCCTTACTTTGAGTCATGACCCATATGCAAATGTAGATACTGAAGAGTACACTACCATAGCTTTACCTGACTCATGTCCATCACCACGGTGGACTCCAAACTGAGAAATCAGCTTCTCCTCCATCACACTTCTATTGTCCTCTGACCCAAAGTGCCCATCATCGGGCACTTTTCCAGACAATGTTCTCCTTCACTCCATTGGGCCTTCAGTACCTGAAAATATTTTGAAGCTATGCGTAAGGTTTTGAGTGGCTCTATCTTCTGAAGTGGGGAACTTAGTCCTCCTTCCAGGTTTGTTCTTGAAGCCCCACTGAAACCTGTTCACTTTGGTTGACCCTGCTGGCATTTGAAATACCAGTACCTACTGGAGTAGGTCAAGCGGACAGACAAGTGGTGGTTATTGACCCTTTAGAACTCAATAGAAACCCGTGACACCAGTAGACTAGAGAGCAATATCCTAAAGATCTTCTTTACTTGGAAGGGGTTTGGAGGTTTTCAACTTAGTGCTAAGTGATCATCTTTAAATCACCAAGAATCTCTTTCTTTTCATCTGAATATACAAATAATGAAATAGGAATGCTTTTGTTTCTAAAAGGGATAAAACTGGATGAAATTAAATGTGAATTTGGACTCATTGAAAACATTCTTCATTCTCCTGAAAAAATACTAGGGGAAAAAAAGTTATGTGGGAATCTTGCAAAGGATAGTGTAAAGGATAAGATACTAAATAGAAGTGCGAGGAATTAAACTTAGCATGACAGAGGTAAGACATGCTATACTGCAGTTGTTGTTGTTAGGTGCCGTGCGTTGGTTCTGACTCATAGTGGCTCTATGTACAATAGAAGGAAGTACTGCCCAGTCCGGTGTTAGCATCACAATTATTAGGCTTGAGCCTATTGTTGCAGCCATGTGTCAGACCATCATGTCAAGGGCCTTTCTCTTTTGCTCTGCTCCCCTACTGTAACAAGTATGATCTCATTTCCAGGGACTGACTTCTCCTGACAACCTTTTCAAAGTACCCGAGACCCTAAGGGTATCTGAAAATGCCCGTGGTATGGCTTCCAGTATCACAGCCACACACAAGCCACCACAGTCTGACAAACTGACAGACAAGCAGTGGACTGTAACTCACAGTAATCCTAGCTAGAGTTTTTGTGATTGTAAATATTTAGGGGAGGAAGACAACCTTATCTAGCTCCCAAGGAGGAGCTGGTGAGTTCTTGAATCTTCAAACTTTCAGCCAACTGTCCATTCTGTCAGCAAGAAAGTACTTTTGAAAATTAAACAGGCTAAGCAGAAATTAAAAAATCAACAAATAATTTGAAAATAAAATCAAGGATATATTGTAAATGATAAAATAAAAGGGAAAAGGAAAAAAAAGACCATCAGTCCATGCAGAGCAATACTGAAGTCATTTCTATGAGTTTCTTGAAGAACAAATAAAAGATGTGATCAAATCTTCAAAAACAAATAAAAATTTTAAAAACTGTCTAGAAATGAAGCACTTATGTACAGATTGAAAAGTCTTTTACACTGAATGAAATAAGACCCATACTTTCCTTCCCACCTTAAAGTGCGTAGCTGAACATTTCAGAACATGAGGGCAAGAAGAGTTCTTGAAAGCTTTCAATTATAAACAAACAAAAACATCTTTGTTGCCAAGGGAGATGGAGAATCCAGAGATGGTGCAGACAAGGGAGAGTGTCTGTCAGGGCTCCACCAATCCTGGCCCTGACGCCTTCAGTGTCCCTGGGATAGGAGACTTGAGGACCAGAGGCACAGGATCATTCATCAGAGTCCTGTATCAGACTCTTCCCCATGAGCCCATCTGAAGTCTGATGATACTCACGAGGGGCAGAGGAGAATCCATCAGGGTCCGCGTCTTCCAGAGGAGAGCTCAGTGGCTGTGCAGGGGCTCGGGCTAACTCCTGCTGCAGAGTGAGGACAGATTCTCACGGAGGTCCAGGGGCGCACAAGCAGGATTGGCAATGAGTGGACAGAGTGACTTTGAGTCCCCTTCTTGGCTGGCTGGAGACAGTGCCTCCTCCTGGTAGGTGTATTTCAGTCAGAAGATGAGGCCTGGGAGGTTTTCCTTCACCTTTTCCCCACACTGTGGGCAGGTCACCTCTGTTATCTCTGGAATTCATTTAAATTATGTTTCCGGAGCTCTCAGAAATAAGACAAGAAAAGCAAAAGCCCACCATTTTTCTGTCAGTGTGTCACACTTTGGGTGTGTCGATATAGCTGTAAGCCCTGCCAACAGTATTTCAAATACAAGCGGGTCACCCAAGGTGAACAGGTTTCAGTGGACTTGAAAAACCGGTCCCTGTGCAAGGACAGTATCCTTGGTAAAGTGAAGGGTCAGAGACAGAGAGGAAGACCTTCAATGAGATGGACTGACAAATGGCTGTAACGATGGACTGCAGCGTAAGAATTGTGAGGCTGGCTCAGACCTGGGTTGTGTTTCCTTCTGCCGGGGAGCCAGTCACCAGATATCGGAATGAACTTGAAGGCACTTCACAACATCTCCAGCTCCACATCTGATGCATGCACTTTAGATTCCCTGATAGCTTTCCTTCTGGGAAAAAATAGATTTAATTTTAATTTTGGAGTTAATACATGTACAATATTATTCCATAGCTTAATCATGTCGAGCAGAATTGTACAATTGCTACCACAAGCAGGTTCCAAACATTCTTTTTCTTCCTGGACTCCTTGACATTGCTCCCTTTTACACTCCCCTCTCTCCCCCCACCCTAAAGCCCTTACTCTACTTGCTGCACTATAGGTTCATCAATCCTCAGTTTCAGATACCAAAACACATAAAAACATGTAACACAACTTCAAGAGGGTGGCCTCCGATGACATAATGCCTCTGAGATACACCCTAATATGACTGATCCAAAACAAAACAAACCAAACCAAGATAAAAATACAGAAAATGTTCAGAACCAGATCAGGACCAGCATGCATCAGAGGAGGGACCAACTGACAAAGTTTTAACTGTTCAAGTCATATGTATGTCTTTGGTAAAATCTGGGAAATTTTTTAACTTTAAAAGATTGGTCAATGAAAAAAGAGCCCACAGTTCCACTTGGCTTTGTATTCCCTGCCTGTTTCACTTTCAGTGCAGTGAAACCCAGGTCAGTGGTTATGAATTGGTGTTCATTTCATTTCAATTCCCAAACACATCAGTGTCTGAACTCATATAAACTGCTCAAGGAATGGTGCCCATTGATTCAGTTCATAAAATGCTTAAAGAATTCAACTCAGTTCTATATTTAAAAACTCCATTCTAGCTTTACATTGTTAGGACCGGTTGTACAGGTGACGACTTGACGACTGTAATGTAAGTACAGAATAACAAAGTAAATCACAGAGGATTGAATGCTTACTCTGTCCCAGACACTGGCCAAAGGGTTAGTTTTTACCTATTTAACTCTCACAACCCTGGAAGGTAATTATGTATTTTAAGATGAATGGACCCCTGAAACAATCATCTACTGTTGATTTATAGTTGTAGAGTTGAAATTCAGATCGAACTCTTATTCTCTTACAACTTCATTACTTCAATAATATATTGTATTCACTCCTTTTTATTTGTTTAATAAACATTTCTTTTATATGATAATAGTTGCCTGAGCAAGCTCTGCCATTACCATTAAAGCATCTCTTTTCCTTTGAACTCAACGTGTTCAACAGGTCATTGCCCTTTGTACAAAAAGTAGGCTTTCATATTTAAACCAGGAACAATTATGTTATGCAGCGCTTAACATGTATTTATAAATAATCATGCATTCAAACATATTAAATCATTTAGGACTGTAATTAGTCATTGTCAAGTCCTGGCAAACAGCAGGATTCTAATTGGAAAGCAGTGTTTGCCTACTTGTGCCTCAATGGAACTTTCCGCGAAGGGCCGCCCGCATGTGCTTCATCTGGTTTCCTAACAGCTAGTAGCAAATCAATGAAGATGAGGCTGGTGGGTATGATAAATTAATATGCACACTGACAACTTATCCCCTCGCAATTGCTTAGGGAATTACTATGCGACTATATCCAAGTAATTATATGTTTTAAATGATTTATCTCAATTTGTTAACAATACATTCCTAAGATAGAAATAAAAAGAGAGAAAATGCAAATAGCATGCTATACCAACATTATGTTGAACCTATTAAGAGGTTGCCCTTTTAATGAAGAATTTAATGAATTAGGAGGTTTGTTATGAAGAAGCATTCTTACTACTTGTTAAGTGTTTGTCACCACAGACCTGTCAAAGCCATTTTAATTATGATTAATACCTTATCTTGAATTCCATCTCCATTCACATTTCAGTAACAAATGTAACTTCTATTATATGATCAAGGTTCATGAAAACAGGATGATTTGCCTGTGACCTTATATTTTATTCATTGTTTGCATTTATATGTAACAGATTTCTCTGCAATGAAGGGCAGCCGTCCGAATCTTTTCCTTTCTAACGGGCATCCTGTCCTTGGCACACTTGTCAGCCCTCTCTGCTGCTCCCCATCATGGTGTGTACTTAGGATAAATGAAAAACCCTAACATTTTAATGATCCTCATCTCTATCTTGAAACTGCTAATTTGAGGCATTGCTTTAAAATATTTCTTTTCTGCTCTGGAAAGAGCTGGTTTAATTCTCTCACGCACTCCTAATGTCCTCAATATGGAAGGGACAGGTTGAACGTTGTAAAATGCATGCATTCCATTGTAAGGTCCAGTTTACATTGCCGTAGAGACGTCAATTACGGCGAACGCAGATTTCTGTTGTTTCCTTTTGCTTTGTTGTTATTGTTAATGTGATAAACTGCTCTGGTTTCATGTATCACTTGCCTTTCTCTTATATCGCTTCCTTTTGAGTTCTTTCTTCCTTTATATATTTTTCCTTCTTCTGTTTAATTTTTCTATTTTATTCTTTTCATCCTTAGTATAGCCACATTTTAAGCACTTTTCCTCCAATTTTTTCTCCATATTTAATTCTCTTCAGTAGCTCTCCTTTGTCCTCATTTCTCTACAAATGCTCTCACCATGTCCATCCTCCTCTTTGTCTTTTTCCTCTCTCACTTTTCCTTGTCCAACCCCACTTCCCCTCCCCCTTTGAGGGAGTTTGCAACCTCCACCTTTAAGATGCCTCCATTATTTTCACTACCACATATTAAAAGCTCTGGAATGAAACAGAAATTATGAAATTACTTCTTTTCTTATCCGTTTAACAGACTTCAAGAGAAAAATCTCTGTGAGCACATAAAATGTTGCGTTAACTTAATAAGCTCAGTGGAGTCACCTGAAAATTAAGCCAATTAATTTTTGATGATAAAAATACTCATAGTAACAATGGACTGGAAGAAACCCAGATAAGTCATCACACATGAAGTCGGCTTTCTGAAGGACTGTCTGTCAATGGGGGGGAGGGGGCCACTTCTTCCGAGGAAAGAAGCCCGTGGGTCCCCAGAGCCTCTGGATCCTTCTCAATCCCTGGTGTTGGTAAGGGACTCTCCACTCATGGCATCACCAAGGCCTTTGTAGTAAGCCAGGTAGCAGGAGCGAAGTGTATGCAAATCAGAAAAATGAACCCTCTCCGGAGGTCTTCCAAATCACTCAATTCTTGAAGCAATTAGCAGATAGTCCATTTCCCTTTAAACTAGGTGCATTTACATTTTCTTCATCATTTGAAGCATGTCTTCACACGTTTCACGTTCTCTATTATAAGCAGAGATAAGCACTATGCACTTACTGTTGTATCCAATAGAAAAAAATCAAACACTCCTGGTGTGCAATATTCTAATGTTGCTAAGATGGGATGAGTTTTCCCACTTAAAGAAAATGCCACAAAACAGACTATATTTTAATTACATTTCCTCAGAGGTAGCTGGGGGAAGGAGGGTCATATGTTTAGGAGTGTTTAATGTTCTTAAAAATTATATCTTCTAGCCGTCTCCAGTACTGACTTAATAGGTCTGATCTTTTGAAATGAATCCTATATCATATTTATGATGATGTCTTACTCGGGAATGAGGTTCAAACTAATGAGAGGCAATTCTTTTGATGAGAGTGACAATTACATCATTTGAACCAACACAACAGCTGTCTCTTCTTATTGACAATAAACTAGAAGCTTTGGAAGCCAGCTTAATATTTTAATCTCAGGTTTTCAATAGTCATTTGTGAATGAGCCAGAAGTAATAGAGGGGTGCCCATAATCATGCAAAACAAAGAAGAAATATAAAACTGAAAGCCAGAGGTAAACTGGAATTTCTCATTAAGAATAATTTTCAACCTCTCCAATCACCACACGCTTCCTCTAAATTTAAAGAACTGAACAGGACTAATACACACTGAATCCCCATTCTATGGCAACTCCTGTGGCACTGCTGGGTAAGCAGTGGACTGCTAACCAGAAGATCTGTGGTTCATAACCACCAGTTGCTCCTTGGGAGAAAGATGAGGCGCCCATAAAGCTCCACAGTGTTGGGAATCCTGTGCAGGGTTTTCCTGGGTCTTATGTTCTCATCGGCAGTGGGTGCAGCCTGGGGCTTATTGTGTGGCAGGTAGAGTGCTACAATGGATCTTCAATCTCCCTTCCCCCACATCCACTAGTTTTTCTATATATCCTTTCTAGTAAGAGCTGCTGTGTTCTGGAAAGGCAAGGAAAGGCACGAACAATTCCTGCAATGTTGTTGTTTTTGTTAGGTGGCACGGAGTCAGTCCTAATTCATAGGGACCCTGTGAACAACAGAAGAAAGCACTGGCTGCTGCGGCGCCATCCTCACGATTGCTACGTTCGTGTCCATTGTGGCTGCTTGGTGCCAATCTGGCTCCTTGAGGTCGTACTCTCTTTCACTGACCCTCTAGTTTATCAAGCATGATGCCGTTTCCAGGGAAAGGTAACGCCTAGTAACATGTCCAAAGTCCATTAGACAAAGTCTCACCCTCCTGACTTCTAGGATGCATTCAAGTTGTACTTCTTCCGAAACAGACTGGCTTCCTCTTCTGGGATTTGTCAATACTTCCAACATGTTTTGCTCACACAATAATTCAAAGGCTCCTGTTCTCCTGTGGTCCTCTTTATTAATTGCTGACGTTCACACGCATATGAGGGAATTGAAAATACCAAAACTTGATAACTTGGACCTCCTAAAAATAAAACTTGGCACATCAAAAGACTTAACCAAAAGAGTGGAAAAATAACTAACAGATTGGGGAAAAATTTGGCAGTGCTGTATCAGATAAGGGACTATTCTCTTAAATCTACAGAAAACTATAATACATCAACAAGAAGATAAGTAGTCCAATTTTTAAAATAGACAAAGTGTATGAAATAGCAGCTTACCAAAGAAGCTATTCAAGCAGTTAACAAACATGAAGAACTAGGTATTCATCAAGAGATGCAAATCAAAATGATGAGATACTATATTGCCCCAGAACTCGTAGAAGAAAAATGTTTAAAACCACAGAAAACAACTTCTGGATGGAATGCAGAGAGATTAGAAATATCATACACTGCTGGTGGTGCACTGTGGGAAGCAACATAGCGCTTCCTCAGACAGCTGAGAATAGAAATGCCATATGACCCAGCAATCGAGCCACCTGGTACATACCTGACAGAAATAAGGAAAGCAGCACAGACAAACATGCACACCCGAGATCATCCCAGCATTGTTCACAATAGCGAGACCATGGAAACAATCTAAGCACCGCTCGGTGGAAGAAAGAATACGTGAGCTTTGGTATGCACGGTGGAGCACTGTGCATCGTTGGCATAATGATGAAGCTGCGAAACTCCTCATAACGTGGATGGATTTGGAAGACATTATGGTGAGTGAGGTCAGTAAGCATTTAAAGGACAAACACTGTATGAGACCACTGTTCCATATTTTTAAAAGATACCGTGACTTGGATCAAGTGCACTTTGTTCGTGAAGTGACATCCTTGCTCTTCCACGTCTTGTGCATCTGATTTGCCCAGTGCAACACCCCATCTGATTGCTTGACTGCTGCCTCCATGCGCATTAACTGTTGATTCAAATAAAATCAAATCCTTAACAACTTGAATCTTTTCTTTGTTTATCATGATGCTGCCTATTGGTCCAATTGCGAGGATTTCCGTTTTCTTTACGTTGAACTGTAATCCATGCTGAAGGCTTCAGTCCTTGACCTTCATCAGCAAGTGCACCTCACTTTTAGCAAGCAAAGTTGTGTCATCTGCATAATGCAGGTTGTTAATGAGTCTGACTTCAATCATGATTCTTCTCTCTTTTTCACTCGTGCTTCTAGGATTATTTGCTCAGTACAAGATTGAGTAAGTATGATAAGAAGATATGACCTTGATGCACACCTTTCCTAATTTTAAACCATGCAGTAGCCCCTTATGTTGTTCAAATGACTACCTCTTGCTCCACACACAGATTCTGCAGGAGCGCGATAAAGTACGGTAGAGGTCTCATATTCTACTCAATGTTTTCCATAGTTTGCTATGATCCACACAACTCAACGCCTTTTCATAGTGTGGCATCCTTTCTTTTCAGCCAAGACCTTTCTGGCGTCGGCAACGGTATCCCTCACCCTTCTGAGTATAGCTCGCAGTTAGGGTCGCTCCCTGTTGATGCACAGCTGCAACTCTTGTTTCATTAACTTCAGTAAAATTTTACTTCTCTGTGAAATGAATGGTTTTGTTCCATATTTTCCAAACTCTGTTGGGTCACCTTCCTTTGGAATGGGCATAAATGTGGAGTTCTTCTACTTCATCGTCTAAGTCGCTGTCTTCAAAATTTCTTGGAAGCAAGATGTAAAGAAGAATTTATAAAAAATAAAAAACATGGATAAGAAAAACCAATCCTGATTTGAGTTTCAAGATATATTCAGAAAACTCAGGCATTTGTTAATTGCTCAATTAATAGTGAACTCTTTTTCTCTTAATTGATGTCTTCTTTCTATTCCTTTATTGTTGTTTTTAGCTGCCATCAAATTTGTCCTGGTGCATGCTGGCTTCCTGCACAACATAGTGAAGCTACCTTTGTGGTTGCTGGTATGTTCAAGTTCATCATTAAGGCCACTGCGTATTTTGAATGCATTCCAACCGAAGGGGTTAATCTTCCAGCATTACAATAGACATGATTGTGTTGCGATCCACAGGGCTTTCTTTGCAGATGTTCAGAAGTAGATCAGCAGAACTTTCTTCATAGTTTATCACCTGGAAACTCCTCTGAAACATGTCTACCATGGATGACTCTGCTTATATTTGAAATCTTGGTGGCAAAGCTTCCAGCTGTATAGCAACATGCAAGCCACCACCGTAAGATAAACTAAGATAAGAATTTCATTCATTTTCATTCTAGATTCAGGATGAAGTCAAACAGCGCTTTCCTTTCTCTTCATATGTGCTTCAAGATTTATGGTTAGTATAGTACAAATCTGACTCAATGCTGCATACTCTATATCTTTCAATACTTATTAATGTTAAGGCTTACAAGAGCAATTCTTGTGTTGAGCTAAAGGGTAACAGGAAGTATGGCTCACTGTTTCAACTTAGCTAAATTAACACGGTGGATAAAATATATTTTAGTCACTAAATAATGTTAACACAAATGGCTAGGCAAATATAAAAGATATAGGAATTCTTACCTAACTTTCAATATCATTATAATTTTTAGATGAATGTGCTGAATCATGACAAAAATGTTTCCTCCAAACCTGAAGTACTTTAATTTTGAAATGAAAGTTTCCAGTCTTCTTTTTGATTTGTATGAAAATTGTAATGAAAGCATAATATAAAAGGTTATTGATAATTTATTCAAAACAAAGTAAACTTTGTTCATCTTCTGTATGTTTGACAGATAGTGTAATGGCATATTTTGGTAAGTACTGTTCAGTCTATAAAATTCTTACCAAATAAAAAAATGACCTTCCCTGTTAAATGTCTTGTATGGTTGGCATATAACACTGCTGTAAAAGGGTTGACTTGCTCTTGAAGCTTTCATATGGGAAGTTATTTTTATCACTTTTCTCAAAACGTGCAAAAATGTTAAATGAATTGTTGTACTTTATAGAAAGGAAGGAGGCAGCCTTCTGAAAAATCTGCAATTAGATGCATATTTTGATCCTAGCTGTAGAAAAGATGCCCAACTCTTGGCCTGTTGTGAAATCATATTTTCAAATACAGTGAGGAAGAAATGGAGAAAAGAATTATAGAACAGAGTGTGTTTGTTATTTTTCCAAAGCATTTTGATGATCTTTAAAGAGGTCATAAGGAGCCTAAAATCAATAAATAAACGCTGGATATATATGATTGCTTGCTATTATGTGGTAGAACTTACACAGTGATAAATGACTCCAGTTTTTAGAATAAGACTACTTCAATCCTCAGAAGGAGGCAGCTAAATTATGTAGGGTCTTTTCAATTTCCTACTAAAAATTTGCCTTATTTGGAGTCTAACTTCAATTTTACAAGTTCAAGTTAATCTGTGCTTTACTTCCATTTTCTTTAAGAAATAGGGATTTAATTAATTATAACATTTAATGTGCTTCACATTTTTTCTAACTGATAAGAGGCAAGCAAGCTGATTGACAATGAGCTATTTTTCCAATAAATAAGTAAATGCCTGTACATACTTCTACTAGACAGTTTTTGTAGATCTATAAAGGCAACCTCTAATCAGTTCTCAGTTTTCATATTCTTGTGATTGCAAGAATGTTATATAAATGGAGCCATCTGGTCTGCTACCAGTTAGTTGGGATTGATTTTTTCCCCCACTTAGTATGATTCTCAAGATGGCTAATTCTTCAGATTACTGCATGTATTTAAAAATTGCTCTTTTTATGACGAAGTAGTAGCATTGCAAAGCAGGGATGGCCTAGAGTTTAAAAATTCACCCACTAAAGGCAACGAGATTGTTCACCGTTTGGGCTATTGTGACTAAAGCTACTCTAAGCACTTGTGTGGAAGGTCTTCGCTTCTTGGGGATAAATCTTCATTTCTCTGAGATAAAACTGCCATTGCTGGATTGTTTGGCAATTCCCATTTGTGTCACCAGGCCACTCCACCTAGAGGTACCTCAGAAGAGTGACTGGAAACTTACTTCTGAACTATCTGCCACTGAAAGCCGTGGGGAGCACTGGGCTATTGTGACACACGTGATGTGTCTATGTGGATTGAAAGCCTCTCTGGCAACTGCTGTGGTGTTGGACAGTTCAAAACGGTCTTTAGTTTTCTTAAGAAGCTCCAAAAGTGTTTTCCAGCGTCGCTGTACCATTTTGCATCTCCATCAGCAATACAATACAGGAGGGATCCGGTCTCTCTGCACCATCCCCGGCATTTGGTGCTGTCACAGAATTTATTTCAGTCATTCTGATAGGTGTGCATTTCCCCAGTGGCTAATGATGCAGAACAGCTGTTCATGGACTTACTTACCATCTGTAGGATTTCTTCAACAGCCTGCCTCTTCATGTCCCTTGTCCCTGTTCTAACTGGAATGCTTACTTTTATTTACTTATTTTTACAATTTTATTGTGTCTTCTGGATATGAATCCTTAACTGGTTTGTGATTTTAAATATCTTATTACAGTGTGCATGTTGTCTTTATAATCCCTTTTCATCTTTCAAAGAGCAAACATTTTCTTTTTTGATGAAGTCCAATTGATCAAGTTTCCTGTTTATGGATCATGTCTTGGTGTCAAGTCGAAGGACCCTCTGCCTAAGCCTTGTATCCAGAATATGTTCCTATAGTTTTTTACCAAGAGTTTTACCTTTATATTTAAATCCACAATTAATTTTGTTTTAAGTACTTAGAAGGTGCAAAATCTAGGTCGAGGCTCTCCTTTTGCCCGTTGGTGTCCCCATTCCTGAAAATGCTTCCGTTAACTTGCTCTGTGCCTTTGTCAAAGACCCCGTGTGCCTGTGTGCGTGTCTATTTTCAAGGCCTCTATTTTGCTGCATTGATCTACGTGTTTATCACCACCATTTTCATTAGGGTAGCTGCATTACAGGTCGTCAGATCCGGTCGACCAGTTCCACATGATTCTTCTTCGTCAAAATTAGTTGAGCTATTGTAGTTTTTTTGTCTTACCATATACATTTTAGAATAGTTTTCCTATTTCTACAAATCATTTTCCTGGGATTTTAGTCAGAAATGTATCCAATCTGTATATCAATTTATAAGCAATCGACATCTTCACTATGTTGATTCTTTGAATCCGTGAACTTAGAATGTCTGTATTATTAGATCTTTGGCTTCTCTCATTGGTGCTAGTGGAACTTCATTAGAAGAATGTCCAGATGAAGAACACTGGGAAGAAGGACTTCTGAAGAGGCTGGCCAATGAAAACCCTGTGTGTAGCAGCAGAACATTACAGAGCCAAGAGACAAGCAAGTCCCTGGAGGGTTGGGGGGAATGATTTTCCATATATGAAATCCAGGATAGGCAAATCTGTAGAGACAGTAATTGGATTAATGGTTTCTTGAAGGTATGGGGAACTTGGGGGTGGGTGGGAATGGGGAGCCAATAACTGAGTTCAAGAAAAAAATTAAAGAATGTTCTAAAATTGATTGTGAGGTTGATTGTACAAACCCTTCTTCAAATGATTGACCTATTGAATTATATATGTGAATTACATGCCAATAAAACTATTAAAATGAATATCTAAAATACAAAAATGTAGATTGATATATTAAACTCAATATCTGAAAAGAAAACATTTTAATAAAAAAAAAAGCCTGAGTCCTGGGTCATGTTCTGAGCAGTGCCCCGTGTCACCTGGCAGCCATGGAATCTGGACCTGCTGGTCCTCTATCTCTGGTTTGCCGCCATCTGGTTCCCGGAGATCCTCAGCCTGTGGCCAGGCCACTCCTTGCCATTGCCCATGAAGGAGCTGCTGTACCATTGTTACCAGGACATCCTTGTCTTCCACGCTGAGATCTACAGCAACATGCTGGTGTTGAACGGTGTCAGTTCACCTACTAGGAGGTGATTGCCAACCTGCCCCTCTACATCACCCCACCCCAGGGGAGGTGCTGATCACTGAAGGCAGGGACAAAGGCATCCTTTGGGAAGTTATAGCACCCCTCCTGGAGGCCATGGCCCAGTGTGAACTGGATAGAATGTCATCCAAGTAGAGACTTGCCTGGCCTAACTCCAACCTGCAGCTGGCCTTCCCTGTAGGCAACAGTTTTGAGTTCATGAAGCAGGGCCAGGATGTCTTTGATGTTCTCATTACTGACACCTCAGATCCCAATGGGCCCCACAAAGAGCCTCTTCAAAAGAATCTTCCTGCCAGCTCAGGAAGACTTCCTTCAAGGAAGACAGCATCCTCTGCTGCCACTGCAAGGACCAGTGGCCGCACCCAGCCCATATCCAGGAGGTGCGGCCCTTCTGCAGGTCAGTCCTCCCAGTGGTGGCCTCCGCCTCCTGCACCAACCCTACCTCCCCCTGCGTCCAGATCAGCTTCATGCCATCAACCAAGAACCCGGGCATCAACTTGCAGGCACCCACGCAGCCACTGACGTGGGCCTAGGTGGAACCGAAACAGCTGGAGTCCTCCAATGTCTACCAGGCGGCCCTCGTATGGCTGCAGTTTGCCAGGAAGGCCCTGAACTGAATGATGCAGCCCACAGCAGCAGCTACCATCTCCTGCCTCCCAGAAACCTTGGACCAGGGAGCCTCAGGATGCCCAGAGCCCCTAGCCCCGACCCCTAGCTTCACACAGGACCCTCTGGGGGCTCTCACCAACCAGCCAAGTGTTACTGGGCCCGGGATGTTGCCCTGCTGGATAGACTGTCTCTTCTGCATAAGGTGGACTTCAGTATCATGGGTTCTTGATCATATACTTCCTCCTGAAATGGTGGGATGTTGTGACACATTTCTTTGATATGTGGCTTTGTGTATTTTTTCATCTTCTCTTGATACTTCCTGAATCATAAAACATTTCACTACTGTGCATAATGTTTTCTCTGGCCAATTCTTTTTTCATTTTTTTAACCCACTTACCAATTCTTAAAGATGTTGTCAGGTCCTTTCTAGTCTGTCCTAAACTGGAAGTTCCACTGAAATCTGTCCACCATGGGTAACTCTGTTGGTATTTGAAATGCCAGTGGCTTAGCTTCTAGCATCATGAAAGCCACTGCAGTGAAACAAAATGAGACAAATTGTGGCAAATTGGTTACCAGAGAAATCGCTGAAGAACTAGAACTTAAGAGCCTTCATTTTTCTTTTGTGGTTTGCTTGCTTCTCTTTTGTTTAAACAGCCTAATGTTATTCCTTATTTTTGCATGCATGTATCTAAATGTTTATCTTGGTTGAAAATTCAATACAAACAAGTTATGGGGGTAGATAAATAGCATCAATTTGTGATTTCAATGTTGAGTCACTTGAGCGCTCAGACATGCTTGTTTTTCACTTATACCCTCTATGGAAACAAGAAAAGTCTACATGGACAACACACTATATAATGGGAAGATAGTGTGACGTCTTATGCATAGCTGGCATACGCTAGATGGTTGTATGTCAAAGAACCGAGCTGAGAGAACTAAGTTGAGCTTCCAGGTGTTGAGTAGACAGTATGACACAGCCGATATGCAGCAACACTCCAGTCTTGTCAACAGAGCTGTGTGGAGAGGGCACACAGGCGCCGTTCTCCTGCGCCGTCGTTCCCCTGCAGTGGCACCTGCGTGAAGCTCAGGGGGATTGGTGCAGAGGGTCCACCTGATCCCCGAGGGAGCCCTGAACAAAAGGCCAACCTGCCATTTTATGGACCCAGGAGGAAGGGAACGTATTGTGATTATTAGAAGCTATCTAATAGATTTTCTTCTCATATGACCCTATATGAGAGAAAGGTTAGTGATAAGTATGGGCTGGGTATTGTGTCTGTACTCCATTGCCATCGATGGGATCCCAAATCCTAGGGACGCTTTGCAGGATTTCCTTGGTTCTGTACATCTTTACAGGTGCAGATCGGCTCATCTTTTCCTACAGAGCAGTTGGTGGGTTTGAGTTGCCAACCGTGTGGTTGGCAGTCCAAAACTTATCCAACAGAGCTGTGTTAGTCCAGATTGACTAGAGAAACAAATCCAGGGAGACTCATATATGTAGGAGACTCTTATGTGTATATCAAAGGGTAATTATATATTGTGAAAACATCCCAGCCCCATCCAGATCAAGTCTGTAAGTCCAATATTAGCCCATATGTCAATACCAATGTATAAAATCCTCTTCAGACTCGAAACACATGCAATGATGCCGAATGCAGGAAGATCACAGGCCAGTGGGTGGAAAGTCTGTGGATCCAGTGGCAGTGGAAGCATCTCAGCGCTGGTGTGGGTTTCCATGTGGCTCCTCCAGCTCCAGGGCAGTGGCTGCATAAGCGTAGCTCCATGAGGCTCGTTGTCAGTACTGTCTTGCATTCTTTTGCTTTGTAGTTGCCATTGTTTACAACTTACAATCTCAAGTTTCTTATTTCTGCCTTGAAGGTCTATTTCCTTTTGATACTTGCATATCTGGGTTGCTTTTTGGCTATTATTGCGTGTGGTAATTCCAAGCTGTTGTCTGAGGTTGTCGGTTCTGTGTCCGAAGAAGTCCCTTAGGCTTTTCTGACAAGTCTGTTCGGTTCCCTTAGTATCTGTTTATCTGGATGGAGCTGGGTAAAGTCGCTGGCTGCTTGCTCTTGTGGGGGAAAAGAAAGGGAAGGATGGAGACAAGGATGAGAAAAAGGAAAACTAAAAGCATTCAAGAAGGAACAGAAGAAGAAACAAGAAAGGAAAGGGGGCGGAGGGAGGGGCACGGGCTTCCTGGTGTGAGTGCTAGACGCCGCCGAACATGGATGTCATGTCGTGGGAATGCAGCCCCGGCCCTGTGGAAGCATGCACCGTGCGTGGAGTGGCGGGGCCAGTGCTGACCCACGTGTAGAGGTTGCGGACAAAAGGGAAGAAACGGTGGTGGAAGGAAGGAGAGAAAAGAGGAACGTTTTTAAAATCAGGGTAGCAAAGGGTAGAACTACGAAGGCAAAAAAAAGGGGAGTGGGGTGTCAGCTTAGCCATGAAACACAGCTTCAGCGAGAACACAGGGTTCACAACACAGGGGCACACACCACTGACCTGGGAGGGTGCGGAGAATCACGGGCACATTCCCATGGAATCCAAGTTTAAAAGGAAGAAGGAAGAGGAAGAAAGGTGGGGTGGAGGTGGGTTGCGGGGCGAGGCAAGAGGCGGAATGAAAAAGAAAGGGAGGAAAGTACTGCTCATCGCTGAACACGGCCCGGGCGGGAATGTGGCACTAGCTCTGTGGGACGCTCAATGCCCACCCCAGAGGGGCAGGGCAGACACTGAGGGGGCAGAGGCAACCCACCGAAGGGAGGGAGCTGGAAGACCATGAAGAAAGAAAAGCAAAAACAAACATAAGGGCAGTGCCTCAGTGGGCTCCCCCCCCCCACCTGTGCTTCTGACCACCAGGTGGTTGTGTGGGGTCGTTGGCGAGGGGGGAGGTGCAGGGAGGGAGGGGGAATCACACCTCTCTGATCACCGAGGTGAGTGCTGATCAAGTACTAACTGGAGGAATGTAGTCAGTGGTCCGAATCTTGTGCAGTTTAGAACAGTACTTGTAAGTCACCACGTCCCATGCCTCCTTGTTCATTGTTTCTGTTTAGTCTCCTCCAGGGATTCGCATTTGATCTAAGGGTTTATCTTTTTCCTGGAAGCTGTGAACTTCAAGACTGTCACTCTTATTCAATTCACTTGGTCCCCCGGTTCTATGTTGTAGACTTGCAGGGGTCCTCAAACTTTTTAAACAGGGGGCCAATTCACTGTCACTCAGGCCGTTGGAGGGCCGGACTATCACTATCATGATCCCAATTCTACCTTACAAATCCGGCTAGACCAGAGGATGCACACTGGTACAGATAGCAACTGGAAACACAGGGAATCCAGGATGCATGATGCCTTCAGGACCAGTGGTGAGAGTGGCGATACCTGGAGAGTAGAGGGAAGGTGGGGTAGAAAGATTACAAGGATCTACATATAACCTCCTCCCTGGGGGATGTACAACAGTAAATGGGTGAAGGGAGATGTTGGACAGTGTAAAATAAGACAAAATAATAATTTATAAATTATCAAGGGTTCATGAGAGGGAGAGTGGGGAGGGACGGGGGAAATGAGGAGCCGGTATTAAGGGCTCAAGTAGAAGGCAAATGGTTTTGAGAATGATGTTGGCAACAAATATACAAATGTGTTTGACACAATGGATGGATGTATGGATTGTGATAAGAATTGTATGAGCCCCAATAAAATGATTCCAAAAAACCCCAAACGAAACATAGCAGTCAGCATGATTCTTCTACAATGTAAGACATGCTGTCATACCTTCTTAAAATGCCCTGGTGCTTTCTACCTCGTGCTGTGTAGCTTCCCAACCCCTGAAGGATAAACTTTCTGATTTCATTTTCTCCTCCTCTTCTCCTGCTCACTCCCCTGCAATCATATTAGTCGCCTTCTGTTTCTGAGAACCTTGAAGCCCTCTTGAAGCTCAGAACCTAGACACTCGCTGGGCGCTCTGCCTGCTCACCTCTAGCTGGATCCCTATGTAGCTTTTCTCACTTCCCTTAGATCTTTTCAACCCCTGCCCCTAAGTAAAATAGAACTCGCATGGCTGATTTCCTTGATTCTTTACTATTCTCTCTTTTGAAAAAAATCACGTACTGCTTGGCTTTACCCCAGGAGCCCTGGTGGCATAGTGGTTATGAGTTGTGCTGCCACCCAAAAGGCCAGCAGCTCAAAACCACTCTGTAGGAGTGAGATGGGCTTTCGAACCCTATACAGAGTTAGTCGCAGAAGCGCACAGGGGCAGTTCTACCTTGTCCTATAAGTTTGCTATGAGTTGGCATCGACTCGAAGGCAGAGAGGTTTTGTTTTTGTTTTCATTTTCTCTACTTAGCATATCCTGTATTTATTTGTTTATGAAAACTGCAAGCTCCACAAGGGCAAGGAGTTTGCTTTGTTCACCAAGAACAAAAGCTGGCATGTTGTAGCATTCAATAATATATATATACATACATACACATATATACATATGTGTATATATATTTTTTGGATGAATGAATGGATAAAAGAATTGAGATGATGGTATATAAGTGGTGTTTGTCAGTATAGGCTTATCCTGCACTTTTTAATTCTAATTTGTTGCTCATGTTTCTCATGGTCCTTCGTTCTCAATGCTATGGAGTCAAAATATACATCCTATGCCCTAAATGTAAAATTTAATTCCCTAATAAGAGAGCTGGATTGTTGTGTTAAAAACAGACACCCACTGCAAGTTTCTGGGCACCTTCCTATGGATATATCACAGGCAGCGACTGTGGTAGACACTCGGCAGTCTGTTAATGAAGAGGACGGCAAAGGATGCGTGGGGAGTTTAATTGCAAGCCACCACTGTAGTCGAGTCAAACCTTTCTGCACAGAGCCATTCATCATGAGTGACAGCCAGGAGAAGGAGCAGAAATAGCAGATTCTTCCATGGATCACTTTGCCCCACGACTCCCCTTGCCCTGTCATTCACTGCAGTTCTCTTTGTTGCCTGCAACCATTCCCAGAGGATGTATTATTTATCACCATGGGAAAAAAATCCAAATGACATCAGTAGCAGCACTTACAACTTTGTGCTCTGATCCAATAAATAATGTGTGTTCAGTGTAGAGAAGTTTTGAACTAGCTCTTCATGTTATCAAGAATCAAGCAGAATTGTCAAGTGCCCTCTTTACCCAGGAGCTGATCTTCTCTCACTACCACCGAGTAGCAACTCTACAGTTACTCAGAGCCAATCTATCATGCAGGCTAGGACTGCCCCTTTGGGTTTCCAAGGCTGTAAATCTTCACAGGAGCAGTAAACCTCATCTTTCTCCCTTGGAGCGGCTGGTGGGCTTAATCTGCTGATCTGGAGGTTAGCAGCCCAATGTGCAATCCACGACACCATCAGCACTCATGCAGAAGCTCAAACTCCAACCCCAAACTGTATTGCAACATGACCGCTAGGCAGTTCATCTGTGCATTCAAATTTGAGAAACGTTGGGCTCTGAAAGCTCTGACTAGCACTATCTCTTTCAGGACACAATTTAAGCCCATCACATCACAAATAACCTTCCAGTAGAGTGATAAATCCTGAGTGTAGCTGTGGGTTAGGCATTAAGCTGCTGACTACAACACCAGTGCTTTAGAACACTCCCACCTCTGTAGGGTCGTGAGGAGTCAGAGTTGACTCAATGTCCAAGGTTCATTTTTGTTTGGGAAAATGAGAAAGCACAGCTTTTAAATTCTCTCTCTCAGGGGTGGCATAGGAATGAAAGTCTAATTGATTTATGCCCACATATCCTTTTTGAAGAACGTACATATCAATTTCTTCCCATTCCCTGCAAGATGGATGTCATCATTCCTCTTTTCGGTGGCGTAAACTGATGTTCAGATCTAGTCAATGTGACACCACTAGAAAATTGAATAAAAATGTCAAGAGCCAATCATAGATCAGACACCCCAATTTAGCTGTTTTGAGCCTAGCCACCAAATTGTTAAGATTTTCCTTTCTCCCACCTCATCCCCTTTTTGGTGAAAGATAATCCATATCCAATTGAAACAAATATTTTATTTTCTTTTTTATGACTGCATCTCATGCTCATTTAATGCGGATCAACCCTGGTGGCATATTGGAAAGAACACAGCGTAGAGTAGCCCCTGTGCTCTAATTAACATACCAGATTGAAAAGTAATACATAGCAAATGAAATAATAGTTGATGTTCTATACACACACTAGTAAGTCTCAAAGGTCCAAGCAATACTATGGTCCCCACATTGGGTACATCACTACATCATGAAAATTTTCTATATGATCTTTATTCCATCAACCATATTTCATCAACAATCATTTAATTAAAAATTGGAGGACTATAGGAGGTTCATAGCTCATCGCCACTATTGAAGATTTGTTTCGTGACCAGCAATGAAGGGGTTAGGGAAACTAGCAATTTTTCCCTTGGGGAATAGATACCATCAAAACCATCAACCCCAAATGTACATAAAACAGGATCTAAATCACATTTATCTGCCACCAGAGAACTAGAACCACAGTGACTATGTCTCCAGAATTAAAAATTAATAGCCATAAGAGAGGCTATAAAAGGGGTGAGAAGGATGTAGGTTTTGTAGTGCCGCATGGGGAGCACCAAGAGGGCCATTTATCTGCCTGTTGGAGCGGGAGAGTCACAAAGGTGGTCAATGCTGCTCAACAGTCTTCAGAGGAAAAAGGCTGGTTTGAAAAACTAACTTGAATTTGGTTAGTTTTTGGTTAAACCTTGTTTTGAACAAAGGGGCTTTTAGTCTGACTTCCTTGTTCAACTGACAATGAAATCTAAACAACCAGATAATTGCAAACTCTCTTCATTTTATAGTACTTGAATACCATTTGATTGTCATTTCTTATTTACCATTCTACAGTTATTTGTGATCTCCATAAGTGGGGGAGACACAGTTTGGGTCTTAAAATACAAATAAGAGTCACAGCATTTCAAAATTTTCTAATTCCTTTAAAATCTTTTTTTAAATTGCCTTATTAGGGGCTCATACAACTCTTATCACAATCCATAATACATCAATGTGTGCAGCACATTTGTACATTCATTGCCCTCCTTTAACATCTTAATACAAAACAACTTATTTATCATGGGGATATATTTTCACTCTAACATTTTTTTAAGATATGACAAAATAATAATTTATAAATTATCAAGGGTTCATGAAGGAGTGGGGAGTGGGGAGGGAGGGAGAAAATGAGGAGCTGATACTGAGGGCTTAAGTGGAGAGCAAATATTTTGGGAATGATGAGGGCAACAAATGTGCAAATGCGCTTGATACAGTGGATGTATGTATGGATTGTGATAAGAGTTGTATGATAAAAATGATTAAAATACATATATTTGAATATATGTATTCAATCAGAAGAAAGTGGTGAGAGACCCGTAACTGATGTTCAACTGTTGCATCTTACTCTGGGAACAGGGAGGGGCGGGTAAATTTGATCAAGGTAAGATTATTTCGGAGCCATTCGAATTGATCATCAAAGATGTTAGAATGATTTTTGTTTCTCTTTTCCATGATGATGAAAACAATGGCAAATCGAGAAAAGTCTTGTATTCAGGCAGACACCAATGAAGGATTTTTGTTGTTGTTGCTCCAATTTTCTGATTGCCAACACAAAGTATTCATCAAGCAAGTTCATTTAACTATGGCACGAGGATCTGGTGGGAGGGTGCCTAGGCTGTAACAGCCTGAATTTGCTTTCAGGGTTTCATTAGGCTCAGCAGGCCAGAAGCGTGGAGAAGCAGGTCTCAAAGGCGCTTCAAGCTCTAGTGACACAATCCATGGGTTGACTTGGCCCATAGATAGTGTAGCTCTCAGGTTGAGGCAGAGAAGTAGCTAAAGCAGCAGCATCTGATCTGATCAGCAGAGAGCAAGAGGGATCCACTCTAACATTTTAAAAGAAAAAAAACCTAGTAATTTTTTTTTCTCTGCATGTCTTTAAAGCCTTGGTGGTGTAGTGGCTCTGTGTTGAACTGCTAACCTCGAGGTCAGCAGTTCGAAGCCACCAGCTTTCCCACCATAAGTGCAATTCTACCCTCCCCTACAGGGTCACCATGAGTCAGAATCGACTCAATAGCAGTGAGTTTGGCATATCATTTGATGTACAGAGTGTGAAACTACTAGCAACTCTGCTAGGAAAAAGGTACCGTCTCAGAAACCCACAGAGGCAGTTCTATTCTGTTCTATTGAATCACATGAGTCAGACTTGACTCGAGGGCAGTGATTTTTTTTTGTATACCATTTAGTTGGTTACAGTAAAATTAATGGTATGCCACTGAATAAAATTCCTTGAATAGCATATATGAAAATGATACTTCAATAAGAATTGTACAAGTCCCCAATAAAATGATTTTTAAAAAAGAATAAGTTATACCATTTTACCGGTTCTCTTGTTACATTTTACCAGTTCTCTTGTTAATTAATAAAAAATAAAATCTTGAACATAAAAAAAGAAAATGATACTTTATTGACAGCACCAATTTTCTAAGAATCTTCATAGTTTGGGATCTCAGAATGCATCTTGTTGAATGGATGAACATCTCTTATTACCTTCCAAACCAACTGGGTGTGACTATCAGGACAGACAGCAAATCAGTCAGTCATTCAATGGACAAGTGAAAAACCTGAGGAAATAGAAATAAGATGTTCGCTAATAAAGGAAATTCAAATAGCAAATATCTTCCGGCCACTAATCAAAAGCTTAAAGTGGAGAGATCCAGGGCACAGCTAAGGCCTGGCTTGAGGCTCATCTTTGCGAGGAGCAGGGGCATAGTCCCTTCTCAGCCTGCGCTGACCTGATATCTTCCAGAGAGTGGCTGTTGAGTCGATCACCAATTGACTTCATGTTTTGCACTTTTCACTCACAGTGCAAGGTTGATTTCTTTAAAAAAAAATAAAGGAAAAGAAAGAAAGAAGAAAAAACTTGCATGATTGACTATCCTTTGCCTCATGTAGGACTATGGATCCTTAAAGAGCTTTGAGACTATTTTTGAAACTATTTTACAAGAGTTGAGTTTACCAAGGCAAGGAGACATATCTGAAGCCTAACAACATGATTTGTTAGCTGCACACCTTGGACAAATTTCAAAACATCCATGAGTCTAGGTTTTCTCACTGGTAAAATGAAGAGTTTCTATCTCATAGGTTACCAGGGAGATAAAATCAATCACGTCTGAAAAAGAACATAGTAATGTTCATATATAACATTTAATAAATGTTAACTATTACCAATATTTCTCCTGAGTTTGCTTGGTTGTTCTTAATTTTGATACACCAAATCATTTTTTAATGTGAACAAAAATAGAGTGACAAATTAAAATGCTTTGTTGGGTTTTATTTTGTAAAGGGAACACTATTAGAAAAACATCGAAAACACTTCCCTCTAGTACTAGCTCTATATTTATTTACATATATTTCCTTCCTGTTCTGTCACATGCATGTGTGCTTATTCATATTTGAAATAGCAAATCCATATTGTTTAAATAATAAATCCTACATTCATATTTTTCTCTTAGTGCCCTCATAGCTCTGTCCAATAAGCATTGGACTGTTAACCTCAAGGTTGGTTGTTCAAACTCACTGCTCATTCCAGGGAGGAAGGTGAGGCTGTCATTTCTTGTAAAGATTTATAGCCTCAGAAACTCTAAATGTCTCTATGAGTGGGACTGGCCTGAATGACAGAGGGTTTAGTTTAGGGTTTTGTTGATACATTTTACCTATTTCTAGAAGCTTAATAATAATCTTGTTTAAACCCCCACTGTAATTGGCCTCCTAACCACCAGGCCAAGTGGCTTCAATCTAGTCCCTCTGAGGAAGCAATATGAGATTATCTACTCCCACAAAGAATTAAAGTCTTAGAAATTCAAAAGGGGTATTTGATTTTGTCCTACAGGATCAGAAGCAGCTTAATGGCATTGGGTCTTTATTATTTTTTTAAGGTTTCCACAGTGTAGAGCCCTGGTGGCATAGTGGTTACAATTAGGCTTCTAACCATGAGGTCAGCAGTTCAAAATCACCAGCTGTACTTCAAGAGAAAGATGAGGCTTTCTACACCCCCAAAAGTTACAGTCTTGGAAACCCACTAGAGGCAGTTCTACCCTGTCCTATAGGGTCCCCATGAGTCTAAATTGACTCAATGGCAGTGAATTTGGTTAGGTTTATTCACAGTAAGGTCTGAGGACCTATAGTCTCTGTATCAACAATAAGCTGGTTAGAGGCACAGAATCCTGGGCTGTATTCCAGAACTATTGTATCTGCATTTTACCATGTACTATGTTAATAACTTTTTTTGAAAAATATCAGACTAGTCCCAAGGAGTTGTCTATTAATGAGGCCCCAAATGTCCAACTCTTCCAAGATGCTATTCTGCTCCATTTCCCCCATCCCTCCCTTGAATATATGTCTTCATGCCCCGAGTTCTATGATTCACTACAATGCCTTATAGAAACTCAAGAAATTTCGAGGAAATGCCTCCTGTGGTAGTGGATGGTATTCAGTCCAAAATCTGAAGGTCAGGCAGAGGTTTAGCCAAATGCAGGGTCCAGAGTCAAAAGACAAAAATGTCCAAAGTTATAGCAGGTCTTCTTGCTTCTACCAAAGCTCTGTGAGGGAATGGAGGTCTGGCTTTCCAGGTGAAGCCATGTGTATGGGAATACAATTATAGATCCAAGGAAGACAAAGGGTGGTGTCTTAAGCCGCACTCTCTAACCACAAGGAGACAAAGGCTGTGGCTTGGCTCATACCCTCTACTAAGGTCAGGTCTTAATCCTACCCCATTCCTGTCCATTAATGTAGTAGAAAATGCCCTCCGGAGTGGGACTGTAACCACAGGTGTATAAAGTCCAGAATTATAATATGCCACATAAGGAATTACAGCCAGAAGGAACATATTGTCTATAACTCACATACTCCGATTATTCATGAACGTACTGCAGTTTGAAAGTTCTGCTTTAGCTAGAACAGTGGTATCCCACCTTCACCCCAAATAGCTCAGTGCTTCAGAGGGCTTCTCTATTCAGGGCTGTGCAGTCAGTTCAATCATCTAACCAACCAACCAACCAACCAATCATACAACCAACTAACAGATGCCTTTGAGTTGGCTTGAAGTCACGTCAACACCATGAGTGTCAGGGTAGAACTGTGGTCTCTAGGGTTTTCCAATGGCCGATTTCAAACACTAGATTCCCAGTCTTTCTTTTTAGTCACCTCTGGGGTCGAACCTCCAACCTTTTGGTTAGGAGTGGAAAGCATTCATCTTTTGCACCAGCAATAGCTCATAGCTACTCGGAAAGAAAGAGGGAGAAGAAGATTCGGGGTAGATGATTTCACTCGGTTGCAGTATTCCTTCAAACCCATTCAGTCAATTCCAACTAGAGCAGCACTGTATCAGACCCAAATTCTGCCACTGAATCATTCTGACTCATCTCGTTGGGTGTCGTCAAGTCACCGTCTTCACAATTTTTATGCTTGAGCCTATTGTTGCAGCCACTGTGTCGATCCATCTTATCCAGGGTCTTTCTCTCCGCTGCCCTTAGACTGTAGCAAGCATGATGTCCTTTACCAGGGTCTGGACTTGCCAGGTAATCTGTCCAAAATACATGAGAGGAAGTCTAGCTAGCCTCGCTTGGAAGGAGCGTTTTGACTGTACTTCTTCCAAGAGATCAGTTTGGGATTTTGGAAGTCCACAGTACTTTCAATTTTCTTCACCAGTACCATAATTCAAATTCTTCTTCAGTCTTCTGTATACAATGGCCAATTTTCTTTAAAAAAACATTTTATTGGGGGCTCATACAACTCTTATCACAATCCATACATACGTCAATTGTGTAAAGCACATTTGTACATTCATTGCCCTCATCATTCTCAAAATATTTGCTCTCCATGTAAGCTCCTGGCATCAGGTCCTCATTTTCCCTCCCCCTCCTCACTCCCCCTCCCTCATGAACCCTTGATAATTTATAAATTATTATTTTGTCATATCTTGCCAATTTTCACATGAATGGGGGTAGTTGAAAATACCATGGCCTAGGTCAGGCATACCTGAGTGCCTGCTGGTTAGAACTTGCTATTTCCATGAGCATTGATTACGGATCTAAGCAAGAGGAAATCCTTGACCATTTAAATCTTTTCTCCATTTATCATGATGCTACCTATTGGTCCAGTTGTGAGTTTTGTTTTCTTTACATTGAGTTGCAATCCACAATGAAGGCTGAAATCCTTGAGCGCCATCTATAGAGATTGTAAATCTTTACCAAGCAATCCGTGGGAGAAAGAAAAGGTTGTCTGCCTCAGAAACCCTATCGTTATGAGTGGGATACTACTTGCTTGCAGATTTGGTTTGGGGCTTTATGAAAATATCCTAATAAAAAATTACGGGGAGCTATACAGAGATGGTAAAATCTTTACTGGTGAAGACAGCCTCTTCTTTCTCCAAATGAGCATTTGGTCAATTTGAACCACAAACTTTGATGTTAGCAGCTCAGTGCCTAATCCATAGTGCCACTTGGTTCCCTTAAGGATGCATTCTTAGGGAACAGAAATATAGTGTTAAGTAGGACATCATCAACGATTAGAGTCTGTTTACCTTACTAAGAGCTTCTTTTAGAACTTCATAACACCAGCCCTATTCAAAACAGCTGCTTTATGCTTACAATGAAGTCTACTTCAGAAGCAACAGTGTTATTGCAAAATCACGTTATGTGTGCCCCTTAGGGGCAGTATGCATTTGAGCTGGTACCCCAAGATCAGAGACTTGAACCTACCAGTCGCTTTGCAAGAGCAAGATAAGTCTGTCTACTCCTATGAAGAGATAAAGTCGCAGAAAGCTCAAGCAGGCAGTTCTGCTCTATCCTATGGATTTGCTCTGTGTTGGGATCCACTTGATGGCCATGAATTTGGGTTTGGGTGTACAGTATGGCAGCACAAATTTGGCTTGGAGTAATTAATGTGTAAGAGTGTTTGAGTATGATTGCCCAGGTATGAATATACGCACCATCAAACAATCCCCCAGGCCCACTGTGTAGATGACTCGAACCTGTCTGGAAGATGGAAGATTGGGTCCAAGGGAAAATTCTTAGAAATACAGAACTCTTAAAATTTCCATGTCACCATTTTTCTTATCCTAAAACTCCCCCTCTTCAAAAAATGAATTCATTAAAAACATTGACTAATTTGTTTGTACAGAAATTATCAGTGTATATGTAACACCAAACCCCCACCAAAAAAATAAGTAATATCAAACCAAAAAAACACCCAAACTCACTGCCATCGAGTTACTGCTGAGTCACTGCCCTTGTGGGTGTTAGAGACTAACTCTTTACAAGAGTGGAAATCCTCATCTTTCTCCCCCGGTGCAGCTGGTGGTTTTGAAGGGCTGACCTTCCTGTGAGCAGCCCAATGCTGAAGTCCTACATCACTATCTAACATAGCATGTGTCATTTCAACACTCTTCACACCTGGGCTTTAGTTCCATTCATCCTGTTATTCCATGTGTAAGGTCTCTCCAAGGTCGCACAGTGGATAATCCTTGGGCTTCGATCTGCCAAGAATCGTTTGATTCCACTTGCTGCTCTGCACGAGAAAGACAAGGCTTTCTACTCTCATACAGAGTTAAAGTCTCGGAAACACGGAGGCCGATCTGCCTTGCCCTATAGGGTCTTTAGAAGTCAGCTTCCACTGGATGGCACTGAGTTTAGTTGGGGGTTTGAAGGTGTATTCATTTGCAAATTAAATTCATCTCATAGTGCTGTTTTTAAAATCAGATAAGCATGTTGGAGACTCACAGTTTCCTAGAACAAAGGGGTCCTAGATACTGGTGATAGGTAACCAGATTAGGGATAAGGAAGGGCTGTCTCCCCCAAATGCTTGCCTAGCGAAAAGTGGCTGGCCAGGCCACATAAAGTGGTTACAGGAAAGTCAGGCACCCACCGGACGTCTATTTGAAAATCCAAACCTGGGCCCCATACAATACCAATCACCAGCAACAAAAAGTCACACAGGTGCACCTGAACGTAACCTCTTAAACTGAGTATTCACAGACAAAGGTCACCTAGGTGCAGGTGAAATCAACCTCCACAGGTCAACATCACAGGTGCGTCTGAACTCAGGCAATCATGTCTGCCCATACCGTCAGGCACGCCAGAGGAAATGCCAAAGGACATAAAGGCAGGGCCCCAGGGCCACTTGCTTTCTTGGTCTCTGGGTCTTTGGGTACTGCTGGCGGGGTGTCAAGCTCTTGTTTCCGTTGTTTTCACCTGGTTTCACGTGCTCCCCTGAAGTTGCCATCTTCTGTCGAGAACCGCTTCAGAGATAGTATATACTTTTTTGAGACTGTAATACCTGAAACTTCCCTTTCCCTCCTAAAAGTTACTTGGATTTACGAAAGTTCTTCTGCCAGCGCCGAGAAGCAAGAACCAAGGGAAAGCTCTCCAGAAGCCTACCTGGAAAGACCATCGCCGCCAGATTACTTGGCCGAAGCTCACCTGCTTCACCTGGATGGCATGGTGGTAACTGCTCAGCTGCTCACCCAGAGGTGGGCAGTTTGAACCTTCCTGGAGGAAGATATGGAATTCTGAAAAGCTGGAGAGATTCGAGTCTGTAGAGATTCCCCTTTTGAAATCCTGCTCTGTGCTGTGGGGTCCCTGTGAAGCTCCACCCCCAGCTTAGTTTACCTGATTATTTGCTATTAACACTAATGTAAGTCAAATACTCCTCCTGTGTGAAGGCCAGGAACTTTAATAATGCCGAAGGGAGGATGGATGACCTCACACCTCCAACCCAGACCTTGTTTAATGGACCCCACAACGTGTGAATTTCAACTATTTGTTCAGAGGGGCCATTCATAATTGCCTGGTGTAAGCCTGCCTTTTGGATGCAAAGCAGAAGACAATGACAATGCTCCCAAGACGAATTGGGCGGCAGCACTTAAACTTAAAAATTAACTAGGTCTCTTTTCACAGCTCCCTCTGTCTATTCTGAGAGGTTTCTGTCTGGTGACATCAAAGGCAGGATTATGGAGAAGATAAAAACTTGATCTAATGTCCATGTTTGAAGTCATGAAAGTCCTCCCCTCTCCATAGCAAAATAGCCCTCTTTATAACACACACAGACTAGGGTCCAGGTGCAAAAGGGGGTGGGGAGGGTGGAGGTGGGGCTGGATGGGAGAGAGCTGTAAGGAAGTCCTGACTCCCGGAGGTAGAAGGAAAAACTGGATGTTAAATCCCAGGATTACCAAATGTGTTCATAGATTGTTTGTAGGCTTGAGCTGGCTTTGTTCTGCAAATTAATATGGTAAGTCTTTCTTTTAAGCCTGTGTGAAGTTGGGATAGTTCTTCAATGAGATTTTAACTAGGTTTCCTTTACAAACAAAGACAAAAAGAAGAAGAAGAAATATATTTTAATGCAAAGAAAGTGATACCAACTTCAACACAATTAACAAATACTTCCTTTAGGTGTCAATTGTCAATCAATCAAATATCATGCCTCAAATGAACTACAGTATTTGCGTTCATTCTGCCACAATGGGATTTAGAACATATGCGTATTCAAATTAAAGTGATATGCTTAAAATTTCTTTTTCAACAAATCGTTCCTCTGGGGAGTGATCCTTTGCAGGAGTGGGGAGGGAGGAAGGATGCTGTCATTTGCAGCATCATTTACTTTGGAATTCTTAGGAATCGTGTGTGGTGAATACAAACCTTGGCCCTTTAAAAATACAGGCAGCTGTACTGCCTTACTTTGCTGCTGGGAAGATTTATTTTCAAACTCTGAAAGCTACAAGCCCATGACTTTTAAAATCTTTAGTTCTTTAAGCACTAAATCAGCATTCAAGTGGCTAGATAATCTCCCAAGGGCCCCAATGAAGTGCTCTGGCCTGGTTTATAATACAGACCTCCAAATCTAGTAAACCCAGGGTGTAAACACAGCCTTTGGACAAAACGGCTGTGTTGGAGACCCTTCTCTTTTTCTCTTACTCTAGATGTGAAATAAACAGTAAAATGAAATAAAAATGTTTATTTGAGAATCAGGGGTAGAAGATAGTATCTTTTTGTTGACAAACTTAATTGTCTTGATTCAACGACCATGGAAAGTTCTTATCTGTATTTTTAATTGAGGAAAGTTCTTGTCTGTATTTTTAATTGAGGATCGCATTGAGTCATTTTTATGTACTGCTCTGTGTGTACTATGAAGCCCTGATAGTCCAGTGGTTATGAGTTGAGCTGCTAACCACAAGGTCAGCAGTTCAAGACCACCAGCTGCTCCATGGGGAAACAATGAGGCTTCCTACTCCCATACGGAGTTATAGTCTTGAAAACCCACACTGTCACTTCTACACTCTCCTTGTCTGGTTGCTATAAGTCAGATTTGACCCAATGGCAGTGAGTTTTGTTTGATGCACTGGGTGGAGGCAGCAAATACCAAGGACTATGTTTTATTTTTAATATTAACTCTGCCTAACAATGGAAAGGAGTCCCTGCATGGTCCATCAGGTCAACATGCTCGGCTGCTGTAACTAAAAGGTTGAAGGTTCCAGGGTACCAAGACATACCTTGGAAGAAAGGTCTGGAAATCTACTTCTGAAAAATCAGCCATAGAATAATATAATGAGATGCCATTTGTACATACCCATTAGGATGTTTAAGATAACAATGAAACACAGAAACTGATAGATTGCTGGCGAGGATGGGGGAAAAGTGGAACTCCTATACATTGCTGATGGGAATGAAGATGGTCCAGGTGCTGTAGAAAACAATGTGGCAGTTCCTCAAAGAGCTAAAAATGGAAGCAGATGAGATGCAGCAATTCCACTCAAAGGACATAAAAGCAGAGACTCAAAAAGAGACTCCTTTGCCAATGTTCATTGCAGCACTATTCACAGAAAGATGGAAGCAACCTAAGTGCCCATCAACAGATGAATGGATAATCACAATGGAATACCATTCAGCCAAGAGGAGAAATGAAGCCTTCCTACATACTATGGTAGAGCTAGAACTTGGAGATATTATGCTTAGTAAAATAGTTCCCAAAGGACAAATATTGTATGAGCTCATGTACATAAAAAACAAAACAAGAAGAGAGAAATGTACAGAGAATAAAGATTACCTAGAATAAGAAAAAGGATGAAAAGAGAGGTTAATGATGATGGACAAATTGCATTGATTAAGGGTAAGATTGCACAAGTTAATTATTATAGTTGCTATCAGTAAGTTGAAACACCTAAAAATTTTGAATTGGCAAAATTGTATGATAGATATATTTACAACAACAAAATGTAGCTGCTGAGGCTGCTTATATACAGCCAAACAGCTCATGGCAGGACTTGGTTCTTTTGTTTGGGGGTTTAAGAGCATGGTTCTTGGGACATCCCAGTTAATTGACTTAATAAGATGTGTAGTTTGTTCTACCTCATTAAGTAGGGCCTGGGCTCTGAATATCCTACAAGGAGCCCTGCAAAGCACAATTGATCTCTAGTCACCTGACACACAGAGAAAGAAGGAAGGTCAGGAATTGGAGACGGAAATGGAGTGTGAGACTAATTGCTGTTTCCTCGGCCATCAAACCAGAAGAACTATGTGATGCCCAGCTTTTATTACTGGACACTTTAATCAAAGACTCTATAAAAGAATCCTGCTCAAAAGTGGAAAAATGCAGAAAAGACTTGCAAATTGTCATAGACACTAGATATTCTGGAGTCAGGGATGAACCCTTGAAACTTGTCCTGAGATCATCTTTAGACCTTAAACTAAAACTGCTTCCTGGCGTGTTCTTGAAACAAAGCACTAGTTTAGTAAAACAGGTCTGCCTAGAGGATAGTGCTCTTTTAAGAACTACCTCTATGGGATGAACTTGACAAGCATCATGAAAGATTAGATAGGAGCCTGAAGGGTCAGTGAGTCTAAAACCCTCATACTAATATCCCTTTTTCAGTGCCTCTACCTAATTTCCATTTTGGTCTTCTGTGACCCACTTTTCTATCAACTAAATCTTCTATCTCGCAGGGTTCCATCTCATGACCTGTTTGACAAAGATTGGCCCCAGGGCCCTTCCAATTTAAACTGGGACTGTGAGCATGCAGAGTGACCACATCTGTATCTTACACGGCACCCCTACCCAAGAGTCACAGGAAGGAACCACAGACCTGCTGCTGTACCTGAGCCTATTTCTCAACTGAAGGGTGGATCTGGAGAACATCGGGGAAGACATAACTTCCCGCCTGGACTCCTGTTTATGAGCAGAGGCAGGTGAGCAGTGGGAAAGAGTCAAAATCCAGGAAGCTCAAAGGGATCAAGGTCGTAGGTTTCCCCAATTTGGGGAGCATGTGGTATGTAGGTGGGAAGACCCCATGCTGCTCCTTGTCTTTGCATACAATAAAATCCCTTCTGTTTCTTTTGAATGCAGTGTCAGCTTTATTTCAGGTGACTAATAAAGTCAGACAAGAATCCAAAAATGTGGGTGACAACAAATCCAGGTTAATGAGGTAGGGGCAATTAAAAAATGGATGGTTAGAATTCTTGCACAGCTCAAAGAATGTACTCAATGACCCCAAAATGGACATGTAGAAACTGTTGACCTGGTGTATTCTTTGCATATTCTCAACGACAAAACTCGTAAAATGAGAGGAACACCTCTGGAGAATTTACATATTTGGGGTCACCATGGTTCAGAGTCAGCTCTTCAACAAATGTCTTAACAGTTAAAGAATTCTTTCATCTCCTACCTCCACTCCTTCTTTTTAAAAAAATAATTTTATAGGGGCTCTTACAGCTCTTATAACAATCCAATCTCCTCGTTTTTATCCAAGTTTATCAGAAAAACTAAATGTGTTAGTCCAGGTTGAGTAGAGAAACAAATTCATAGAGATGGGTTACAAGAAATAGTTTTATAAAAAAGAGCAATTGTATATTGAGAAAATATCCCAGCCCAATCCAGATGAAGTCCATAAATCTGATATTAGCACATATATAATACTAGTCGATAAATTCCTCTTTAGACTCACATAGCACATGCAATGATGATGAATGCAGGAAGACTACAGACTAGTGGGTGGAAAGTTCTTGTGGACCCTGTGGCAGTGGAAGCATCTCAACGTCGGCATGGGTCTTCACATGTCACCCCCTGCTCTCTGAGTATCTCAGCCGCAGGAAAGGGAAGGCAGAGAGACTGAGTCTGGCCTCCGGTGAACTATTTATCTCCATCTCACCTCCAAGTGAGGTCATCAAGTTGTGACCTGATTGATGGGCTAGACTTCACCCCTTTGCTCAAATTGACAGGAGATTTTATAACTCCACACTAAACCTCCTTGCTTACCTAACTGGTGGATCTTTGCTACCCATCATTGAAATCCTCAGATATATCCTGTGATATTTTAGGAAAGTCCGACTCTAAGCTGGCAGTTTAAGAGGTCCTAAAGGCTCAAAAGTTTGAGCACCCCTGATATCTTAAGACCAGCCTCTTCTGACTCTTAAAGCAGTCCTCAGTATTATGCTCTTATATTTACCTTAAAAGCTATTTGATTAAATGTAATAAAAATCAATCACGAATTGATGCTATTAAAGAAAACAACTCCTGCTGAATTCTTCTTTCAAAGGAATTTAGGAAAGTTAGCACACCCAAAGCTGAAAGCTCATGCCAAGACATTACAGAAGTTTCCGTGTATACATCACTTATTCCAACTGCCATTAAGAAGAGTCTGACTCCTAATGACTCTATCTATGATCTGCAGGAGAAAGATCTATATACACATACACACATATCTGTAAGAAAAAGATAGGACTATATCATCTTTTTCCCCCTTCTCCTTTCTCTTGCAGATTGGCTGGCTGGTGGGCTTGAACTGCCGACCTTGTTGTCGCAGTCCAATACTTTCCCACCAGCACCACCAGGGTCTCTTAGGAACTAGTAAAAGAAACTTGTTTCCATAATAAACCTGTCTCTTCACTCAGTGTCAGTACTTCTGGATTCTCTACTTTGATCTTCACAGTCCTTTCTGTTCTGAGCAACCATCCTTTTAGCCACGCTTTCTGATATGCCAGTGTACAGCCAGACCTGTACTATTTCTTTCTTTTTGCCTAAACATTTCTCTATGACTAATAGCACACATGAATCACTTATTTACCAGTGGTTGAAATAAAGTCAATGCTCGATCTTGGTCAGCAACTGAGGTGGGGACCAGAAAGCGTGATGTATGCTTCACTGCCCCATTACCGAATGGTCACCATGGATCAGACCTTTGTCCCAGATACAGGTCTGACTCACAGGGGAGTTTTTGGATGTGTTGATGATTGTAGTTAAAGTATCCACTAGGGCACGGTGTCAGGCATTGTCGCTGCTATGTAAACTCCAACAAGCTAAAAGGAAAGGACTTCATTTTTGGTGATGTTCTAGAGACCTGGGTCAGGGGTGTGTTCTAGGACATTGAGGAGGGGGCGACTTTGCTGAGTCAACAGTCCCTGAAGACCCTTGCAGCACAGTATGTTTAAGTGGCGAACCTGAATCTTTAATGGAAATATTCTCCAATTAGTACATTCCTTACAAATTCTACAAGCCACAGAGAAAGTGGCTGTTGAGCATGTTTTCCACACCCTGGATGACGGCTATGCAGCTTTCCAAGATACATTCTCATCCTGTCAAATTAACAGCCTTCAGAAGCCTGAAGATCATTTATGCACACTCCATACAAGACCCCAAAGAGAAGGATAGTATTGACAATCAAAGCAAATGGAACTTATACAGAGAAACAGCACCACCATTAATAAAAGGTGCCTAGGCACCTGGTGGGATCGTTGTTTATGTGTTGGACGGAAGTTTGAAAACCACCTGATGCTCAGTGGGAGAAAGATGGGGTTTTTACTCCTGTAAAGAGTTACAGCCTCAGACACTCACAGGGTCAGTTCAATTTGATGGCAGTTAATGAGTGACTGAGTGAGTAGCTAGTAGGTTAGTAGTGGCTAGTACGTTACATGTTTTGGGCTGCTAACTGCAAGGTCAGCAGTTCAAAACCACCAGTTGCTCTGCAGGAGAAAGATGGCATTTTATATACTTATAAACATTTAGTCTTGGAAACTAAGAGGGGCAATTATAGTCTGTCCTAAGAATGAGAGTGGACTGAATGGCAGAGAGTCAGTTTGTCCCATGAAATATATATAACACATTTGACATCTGAGCTAACTCCAATCATGCTGTTTATGGTTTCTGTCTAATTGCTCAACAATTTTTGAGAGAAAGGTATTGACATCGTCAACTATAATTGTGGATCTGGCTAGTTCTATGTATCTGAGTTCTCTGTATTATTGTTGAATGTGCAACCATGATATTCTAAGGGTAATACGGCCAATGTTTTTAGTAAGTATGAGGGACAAAACAAGTTTAGGGACCTTGACAAAGGTATTAATAAAGTCATATCAATTAGAAACTGATGATATTTGTTATTAAAAGCTAAGACTGTATCTATCAGATTAAATAAAGCGTGTGTGTGTGTGTGTGTGTGTTGCAGTGCACAAGTGGCCATCTCAATGTGGGTGACAGTTCAAATAAAATTCACCATAGAGTCTTTAAAGGAGACGCCGGATAGGGCAAGATATGACAAAATAAGAATCTATAAATTATCAAGGGCTCATGAGGGAGGGAGGAACCGGGAGGGAGGGAAAAAAAAGAGGACCTGATGCAAAGGGCTTAAGTGGAGAGCAAATGCTTTGAAAATGATTAGGGCAAAGAATGTACAGATGTGCTTTATACAATTGATGTATGTATATGTATGGATATTGATAAGAACTGTATGAGCCCCTAATAAAATGTTAAACAAACAAACCAAAAAAAGTCTGTGTCTTCCACTATTTCCATCAAGAAGAGACATCCTTTGAAAAAGACCTAAAATATAGGAGGCTCTGAAGCCATTGACATAACAGTCTACTTTATTTCTGTAATAGGGAGAGAGAAAGAGAGAATATCAGTGTGCAGTAACTACTTGGAATAAATGAACAAATTTGTTGACTGGTTGTAGCAGGGCATAGGATGAGAAGGTAGAAAGTATATGAGCATGATCCTTGGAGTTTTCCACAGGGTAAATAAAACCAATTTATCCTATGAACCATATATAGTGCATTTAACAATACATGGCCCCAGATAAAATTTTGCCACTATGATGGTAAAATTATAACAGTCTATGAGTTAGCTTATATTCAGTAGAACATCTTATTTTTCCTCTACATAAAAAGGAACCAGCTGAGCTCCAATTTTAAGGATGGTATTTAGTACTAAGAACTTAAAAGAATGAAGCAGCAATGCTCAGAAACACTACTATAAGCTGATCTGATTTAGAGACCCTTGAATTAGAAGCTTCTTAGAGACTTAATGGATTTCCCTCCTTGCTTTTTTTACCCTCGGAGAAAGCAGCAGAGTTCCACCCAGCAACAGCACCTATGGCCCCCTCACCTTTGGCTTGGTGAGAAAATCTCCACCTCCCATCTGCCCCCAATTACAACCCCTAGTTTACCTAGAATCCCCATCCCTTATGCTCTGGGAGCCATGTGTAGAATCTGGAGCTCTCAGATGTTGAGGTGTGGAATAAAAACTTCATAGTTCCACTCTATCATGGGATGCAGACCACCCCCATGCACCCCAACCCCCATTGCCACTGCCATGCACAACTTGAACTCTGGGTGCTTCAAGAGTATTTTAATTTTTTTCTTTGGAAAACAAACAAACAAACACAAGAAAACCCACAAAATTCTTTTTTTCTTCCGGAGAAACAGGAACTTTATATTCCAGCCTGTCTCAGAGGGTCTCCTCTCCCAACACAATGACTTGCTAGTTCTAGGACATACTTATGTGTTCAGGTCCCCAACCTGATTAGAAGGCCCCCTGTCCTTGGGCCTCCATTCCTGTCACCCATTTCTACCCTGGGAGCCCAGCGTGCAGAGTAGATAGCAAGGTGTGGTCCAGAATCTCAATACAGCTCCACTATATACTGAAGGACATTCCCTCCCTGAGAACAGGGAAGTGGTTCCCACCAAAATAAGGGTCCTCTACTGTAACACAATAACATAGATCAGCTGCATTCTCCCTATATTATATTAGGCAATAAATGACTCTAGTAGATTGCTAAATATACCCCCACCTACCTCAGCCACCACTACCTCAAGACTCTGCTCTGTCTTTCTCAGTGAGACACACTTTCATATAATCTAACAAATACTACCACACCTCTTAATATCTTCTCTTCCAATTAATAAAAAATCACTATATTTAACTCTAATACTACTTATGATTAATACCATCACTTAAACCCTACTCTAGAGCCCCTATCTCCTAGTCATGCTTACCCACTCAACTTTAGCACTCCTTTCTCTACACAATAAGATTTCCAGCTCCTATCTGGTTTTCCTCCTAAAAGAACCCACTCGGTACTCAACCTAGAACCATGCATGCCATCTACTGCACAAACAACAGCCAACACCAGATACTACAAAAGAAATAAAAAGAGAAATAAAACTCAACAACCGAAGAGTACTCAAACCCAATAGAACACACAGAAAGAGAGCTCCTTGGGCTGCCAGAAAGAGAATGTGGGAGGATGATGTTTTGGGTCATACAAGAGATGTGGGGGTCAATCTGAAAACAAAAGAATCAATTGAGATACTAAGATCCTCACACCCAAAAGAAACACAGAACTTAAGCAATGAGTTAGCAGAAATAAAAACATAGTACAAGAACTGAGTAATAGCATGGGGCGGGGGAGGAAGAAAATTGAATTAGTGAACTCTAACGTAACCACACAGATTTCAGTAAACCAGAGAAACGATCAAACACAAAAGCAAAAGTATCTGAAGAAAACCTGAGGATAATGTGGGAAACCATGAAAAGAATGAATATACATCTCATTAGAATACTAAAACAGGAAGAAGCAAACACATTCACAATAAAATAGTAAAGAAATTCATGGAAGAAAAGTTCACCAATATCACAATTGAGGTGTGTTAGGCTGGGTTGACTAGAGAAACAAAACCCGGGACACTTATATATGTGAGAGAGCTTTATATTAAGAAGTAATTATAAAGCAGGAAAACATCTCATCCCAGTCCACAGAATCCTGAAAACAGCTAGAAGGCAGGGGTGGGGGGTGGGGCACACTCACATCCAAAGGTAAACAGACAAGAATAAGCTCAAACCTTTCTGCAGAGACACACAGAAAAGAAGAAAATGGAGCACCAGATTCCAAACTTTGAAAGACAAAACTTGCCACCCAAGAATTCTATATCCAGCAAAGTTAACCATCAAATATGAAGGAGCAATGAAAGTATTCTCAAACAAGGAAAAAATTAAAGAATCCATAAAAACATTACAAAAAATAGCATCCCGATTTTTATGGTAAAAAAATCTACAACTGCAGCCCTCAAACATGAAAACACCACCCAGAAGCCAACATATCCAAAACAATACAAATCTACTGGGAGAGAAGACATGAATATCCCATACCACTACCCAAAAATAGAGGAAGGAAAAATACCCAAAACAAATGATACAAGATGACAGCAACTAATCTATATTTAGAATTAATAACACTGAATGTCAATCGACTAAATGAACCAGTTAAAAAACAAAGAGTAACAGACTGGATTAGGAAATAAGATCCATTAATCTGCTGCCTTCAAAAGACACACCTCAAACTAGCAGATTAAAAGCAGACTGAGAGTCAAAGGATGGAAAATGTTTACCAAGCTAATGACAATTAAAAAAAAAAAAAAGCAGGGATGGCAATACTCATCTCCAACAAAATAGACTTCAAAGTAAACAACATAATAAGAGATAAGAACAGACACTTAAAAATAAAAAGAATGGACACTATCAAATGATCAATGGATCAATAGTCCAAGAACACATAGCCATAAGAAACACACATGAGCCCAACAGAAGACCCTCAAAATACATCAACCAAATGAAAAGAGAAATCCCCAGATTGACAATAGGAAAGATAGATCAACAGTAAAGAAACTCAACAAAGAACCTGAAGAACCTAAACAACACAACCGAACAACTCAACCTTCTAGATATTGACAGAGTTCTCCAACCAATAGCAAAACAACTAAATAAAATACATGTTCTTCCCCGATACACATAGCTCATATTCTAACATAGCCCACATGCTAAGCCATAAAGCAAGCCTTAACAAATGCAAGCACATAAAGATCATTTAAACTATCTTTTCAGACCACAGTGCCATAAAACTGGAAATCAACAATAGAAGGAATAAAAAAAATACCATATATACTCTAGTATAAGCCAACCTGAATATCAGCTGAGGCTAATATTTACCACAAAAACCTGCATAAAATCTGGGGGGCGGGGGAGGGGGACCTGCATAAAATATGTGCTGAAAAACTCTGCTTATACATGAGTATATACGGTAAAGACAAATACATGAACACTCAACAACACACTACTCAAGAAATACAGTAGCCTAAATACATGAAATTAGGACGTTCTTAAAAAAAAAGAATTATAACACCGCATACCAAAATCTATGGGACACAGTAAAAGTAGTTATCAAAGGTCAGTGTGTAGCAGTTAATACACATATAAAAAGAGGAGAAAATCATTTTTGAACATCTTAACACAACACCTCCAACATTATAACAGTCAGTAGCATACGCACTCCAACTAAAGAAGAAAAGAAATCATAAAAGCTAGAGCAGAAATAAATGAGCTGAAAAACAGGGAAAAATCATCAAAAAAAGAAGTTGGTTCTTTAAAAGGATCAACCAATTTGATACACCACTAGTAAACGTATCAAAGAAAAGAAAGAGCAGATGGCACTGTCTAGAATTAGAGATGAAACACGAGGGGCCACAGCAGAACCAAAGGAAATAAAAAGAATAGCGCAGTTTTGCAAAAGACTGTATTCCAACAACTTCAATAATGTAAATGGCATGGGGAAATCCCTAGAACTGCACCCTCTTCCCAAATTACTGCAAATGGACATTAAGAACTTGAACAGACTCATAGCAAGAGAAGACACAGATATGGTCATCGAGAAAATACTAACCATAATAAGCCCAGAAATAGAAGGCATCCCAGGAGAATTCTACCAACTATTCAGAGAAAAACTGTCAACAATTCTGCACAAACTATTCCAGAATATAGAAAGGGTCATCAAACACCCAAACTCATTCTACGACACCAGCATAAGCCTGATATTAAAATAAGGCAAGGACGCCACAAAGGTAGAAAGCTACAGATTAATATCCCTCATGATCATAGATACAAAAATTCTCAACAAAATCTTGGCCAATGGAATCCAACAACAAATCAAAACCATAATACGTCATGACCAAGTGGGATTCATTTCAGGGATGCAATGATGGTTCAACGTTTGAAAAACAATTAATGTAATTCACCACATAAATTAGAAAAGTAAGAATGCAGGATCACTTCAATCAATACAGAAAAGGCATTTGACAATATCAAACACCTATTCCTAATAAAAACACTTGATAAGATAGGAAGAGAAGGGAAATTCCTCAACACGATAGAGACCATATATGAAAAGCCAACAGTCAACATCACACTCAGTGGGGTTGGGAGCGAGGGGGGAGTGAAAACAGAGAACAACAAATGCTGGAGAGTGTGGAGAGATTGGAACTTTTATCCACTCCCGGTGGGCTTGTAAATACATACAGGCACCGTGGAAAGCATTATGGGGATTTCTGAAACAGCTGGTTGTAGAAATACCACAGGACTGAGCAAAACCATTGCTGGGCATATACCCCCTAAATGACACAGATCATGAACAGATATATACTCTCCCATTCATTGCAGCACAGTTCACAAGAGCAAGAAGTTGGAAACAGCCTAAATCCCCATCCATAGAAGAATGGATAAATATACTTTCCACACAATGGAATATTATGCATCCCTAGAAAACAGCAATGAAACCATGGAGGCGTCTGAAAACCATTATGCTGAATGACATTAGTCAATCGCCAAAGGACAAATAGTGTATGAGTTCACTGCTGTAGGACTTCCAGTCTGCTGCCATGGCCACAAGACAACCTAGTCGAGTGCCTGACTGGTGCCAGTGAACCATGCACCATGCTCTCTTGAAGGTCACTTGGGTGGAAGGGTCCTTATGCCGATTGGGACCAGATTGTCAAGGGAGGAGAGAAGAGGATGGCCGCTTAGTGGGTGCCACGTAAAGTTATGATGCAGCCCCCCAGACATTCCTATCAGAGTGACGTGGGATACTGATGGGAAAGTCAAGTCAGGAGAGGGGAAAGGAAGCAGAGACAGCCGGGAGAAGAAAAGTGCATGCGTGTTATTAGAAAAAGAGGGAGGATCAACTTCCAAATGGGGGGAAAGTGACTAGCAATACTTTTAAGGGAGTATTCTTGGTAATATGCATCTAATGAGCCACATTGGCCTGAGTTTCTGTATACCCCCTGGGTACCACTGCAGGGGGGGGGGTGTACTTTTAAATAAGTGTCAGTACAATTGGACAGACATTTGAAAGAGATATCTCCCTCTGTATACCAGAGTAAATTCAAAACAGAGCAGAAAGCTATATGTAAAATAATGAAAATTCTAGAACAGAAAGCTGGATTTCTTTATAACTTGCCACAAAGCACACTTTTTTCTAAGAGTTAGAGTGCAAAAGCACTAAAAAGAAGGCCTGATAAATTCAACTATACACACATACAACCGTGCATGGAAACCTCTCCCACTCACCCCGAGAGTCCACTGTATTTGCATCCTAGGGCTGTCAGCAAAGTACTGCAAGTGGGCGATTTAAAACTTCAATGAGATAGATTGACAAAGTAAGTACCTGCCGCAATGGATGCAATTATAAGATGGCACAGGACCAGGCAGTGTTTGTGTCTGTTATACACAGGGTCACTCTGAGCGAGAAACAACTGGGAAGCCCCCCAAGGTTAACAACAAACGGTACGCTAAATGGACTATTTTAATGTACGGAGTGCATTAAAATGAACTATGCTACAATATTTCCCCACTTTTTGATGATATTTGCCTACCTCAATTGTTTTATGAGGATTGAAAATGTTGAATATTCCTATTTCATCTTTATTGATTGGTTTACATTCTTCTGTAAAGTGCTTAACTCATTTTTTTTCCCTGTGTGATTATAATGCCAATTTGAGAAGATCTGATCTGATGTTTTCAGTCTGGGGGGCTTGTTTAAGTTTTAGGACTTCATTAATTTATAGAGCCCACCATTAATCTCTATAAGGGAAACAAGAATTCTCTAAGATAGCTGATGGAAAAACTGGTACAGCTTCTCTGGAAAGGGATTGCAAATATCTAGCAAAATTACAGATATATATTCCCCTTAATAAATTACTTCTACTTCTAGCTATGTTACATTCAGGAGAAAGTGTTAAAATATTTTCTGACATCCATTTTGGTCTTTGTTTTTGTTCTTGCCTTTTTAATGACCTTTGTGTTTTTTTCAGACACAATGTTCTTGATGTTAACCATAACGTGTCTGTTTTTCAGTCATTATTCTTTAAAGTGTCAAACCTGTTCTTGCAGTGGTCTCTAAATGCAGGCAGGATAAACTCGAGATCATACTTTGACTTTCATGAATTTATTTTAATTTTCTTCAACTTGAACTAGAATATGAACAATTGAATGTCTGGTTCAAGATGGTCCCTGGTCACAGACATTGTCAATTTGACTCTTGTGTGTTTCTATCTGGTGAGGTTCACATGTATGTACAAGAGTGGTTCAAATGGTTAACATATTTGACTGTTAACTGAAAGACTGGAGGTTGCGTTCACCCAGAGATACCTTGGGAGAACACAATTCCATTGTGACACATATGGGGCCGCCATGAGTTGGACTCAACTTGGTAACAATGGGCTTAATTGGTTCAGAGACTCAAAATGTGCCTACCTGTGCATTTCCGTCCCTCCTCTGTCCCTTATACAATATGGCAGTGACTCTGAAAATATGCGTATAGAATCTTGGTGATGGGTTGGTCCATGGTTGTTCATTATACTATTCTTTTTTTCAGAATATTAAATTCAGAAAATAAAATTTAAAGTTTTGAGCCTCAGTACAAAAGGCATGCCAAGCTGCACATTGAAAGCCAATGTCAGGGAATCGGCTTGGATCAGCCTTAGAGAAGATGTTTAAGGCCTAAAAAGTTGGTGATTCAGTAGTGATAAATCTTCTTTCCTCAAAGATAGACAAGATTCAGTGACTAAATTTTAATTCTAGACCTTCAAGCTAAACTTTCAGAAAACATCTTTTAGTCTTTGTTAATTGTAAATTAATCAGCTTTCCAGTGGAGAGGCTTATTTTCTTCACCTCCCCGCTCCCCAGTGTTTATGCCTAAGGCAAGAATGAGATGCTATTTTCGAAATCTCAGAGAAGTTCTTAAATATTTTCATATGGTTAGTGGGTTGGTAGTGACGAATATAGTCCTGACATAATTATGATCAATAAAACTTTTGAGAATGATCAATAATTGTCAGTTGTAGAATGAAGTTGTATAGAATAGCGGTTACGAGAGTAAGCTCTACATGACTGCTAAGTTCCACATGGGTTCTGCCACTCAGTTACTGCACCATTTTCCCTCCACGTAAATGAAGATAATAATGACATCTCCCGGGGGGGAGAGAAGGAAGACTACTATAGAGTCTAGAAACTTTAATAACTATTATTTAGTAAAAATTTACCCAGCTTACAATTTATAAACAACTCGCCGATCTGTTTGATCCCTGGTGGTGCTGTCAGCTGATGTGCTGAGCTGCTAGCCACAGGTCAGCACTTGAAACTCATCATTGCTCTGTCTGTGGGAGAAAAACCAGACTAGCTGCTCTCATCAAGAAGTATAGACTCTGAAACCCAATATGAGTCCAAATGAACTAAGTGACTAAATAATTTTTTAATTATTATAATTATTACTAAATGAAAAGAAGTGAACCCATATGAGCGAACTGAAAGGTAGAGTCCAGGGGCAGGGAGTAAATTTTGTTTTCTCAATAGCTGTGGTGAAATGAAATTGCTTGGTATGGTTCTTCTCATCATAGTCTTTATAACCCCCTCCCAGTGACTGGGTGACCCAGACAAGTATGTAAAGTATTAAAAGAAATGCCAAACGTACTACCATCGAGTAAGTCCTGACTCACACCCTATAGGACAGGATAGAACTGCCCTTGTGAGCTCAGGAGTAGAAAGCCCTCGCTTTCTCCCAAGGAATGGCTGATGGTTTCAAACTGGTGACCTTGCAGATCGCAGCCCAACGCTTGGCCACTATGCATGCCACCAGGACTCCCTAAGGCATCGAATTCCATTTCAGGGATTGGTCAGTTTTGCCCTTCGGCTGAGTATAAATGTGAGCCATCTTGGAAGTGAGAGGAGGAATTCCGTAACCATCCAGAAAAAAAGAGCGACCTTTGGACCTTGTTGCCAGATCCCTGAATGAGTGGCAGAGACACCAGAGGCCACAGGACTGAGACCATGAGCTGTGAAGCAGAGTGGTTGGCATAGAATGAATGAATGAATGAATGAATGAATGAATGAAGCTCCTGTGGGCATCATCGGAGTCGATGGAGTTTTGTATCAGTTGTCCAAGCAGGACAGAGCTCAAGAAGTAGGGCTGAGAGGCTGAGACCAAAGAGAGACATGGTTTCTGGCATGACTCAGAAGAGGCACTGCTGTAAACACCAGGCTGTATCTTGAATGTTCTCTGATGTTGATTTGTGCTAATCTGCAAACTTCTCTAAGAAACACCCATAATCTCCAGTGTTCTTTGTAAATACTACCACAATGATGAGTATTATCTGCGAGTTCTGTGGGGCCATTGCAACCGATTATGGAACAAACGTAGCCGAGAAGCAGAGCTGGTATCTAAGGAAGTTGGAGGGTGGAGGCGTGTCTGATCTCTGCTTAAAGGAGTCAGACTTTGGCTGTTGTAGAGTTGGATTCTCCTACTCCCTAGTGTAGCCTTCGGAGGTAACATGTGACCCCCACACTATTTCCTCAATAACAGAGCAAGTTTACCCGTTAGTGTAACTGTCTTCCATGAGATCCCTAAATATTCTATCAGCATAGAGCTGGCAACCCTGTTTGTCTCTGGCATCCTGTGTATACTATACTGCTACGATAGAAATGCCATAAGTAAGTAACTTTCGCAAATAAACATTTAGCTTCTCACTGCTTCGGAAGCTAGAAATCCAAATTTCAGACGCCAGCTCAAAGGTGTGCCTGCCACCCAAACTCTCCTTGGACAAAGCTAATGACTGTGATCTCTCTTCTATAGATTATTGCTAACGGTTTGAATTGTGTCCTCATAAAATATGTGTTTCCCATCCTAACCTCAATCTCATTTGGGAAGTGAGTTTCTTTGTTACATTAGAGAGGCCATATTAGTGTAGGCTTTGCCTTAAGCCAATCATCTTTGACACAGAAAGAGCAGCCGTGGCAAAAGGAAGTAAGCACAAACAGAAGGGCCAACACATGCTCATGAAGGTGATCAAGATGCTGACCTACAGGGACCACCTTCTAGAACTCATAGAAAGAGAAGCTATGGGCTAGTGGCCTGAAATCAGGTCACTGCTTGTGCGAAAGTTAAGTTCTGCTTTTCAAGTCACCAGCCTAGAATGTAGTGATGTCAGAATGGAGGGGTGCTCTGTACGCGTAGACACACGGTTTCTTCTGTCTCTTCCCCAAAAGGCTTGTTGGGGTGCTGCAAGCTATTCAGAACCCTTCACATAGCTTTACTGGGAAGAATTAAGGGTGCTTTCACTATTTCATGTTTATAAACGTTCTCTTCTTCAATAACATGACCTACATCAACAAGCACAGGAGTCCGAGAATTACTTTTTAATCTCACACAGCAGGACTACAATGTAGGGGGTGATCTTTGACAGATGGTTACAAATGAGAACCCATCTTCCTAGAGAGTGTAAGCCAAGGCATCCTTTGTTCCTTGGGGGTATGAACTGCTGAAAGACAAAAACCACACTTCCATACAAGACAGTTATCTCAGAAGCAGGAAGAGAGAAATTAGGACCATCAAGGAAAAAGAGCCCCCATTGGGACATGTTCAAGATCTCTGAAGATACACGGTCTGAAGTCAGTGGCACCAGAGACTATGGCAAGGAGATCATGGGACAAAGCAGAAGAGACAGGCGAAAGGCCAGAGATCAGGGCAAGAGACCATGAGACAGAACAAAGAGGTAGTGCTGAGGCTGTGAGACAGAACAGTGGGCTGACTTCCTGGCACATGGAGATAGAGGCCAAAGGACTATGGGGCTGAAAGACTGAAGTCTAGAGAGAGACTTGGCTACTGGATGAGGACCAATGATGGTATCCTTACTATTTATTGATTCCAACTTGTGGTAACCTAGTAACTGCCCTAAAAACAAAACAAAATCAAACTTACTGCCATCAATCAATGCCCATTCATAGCAACCCTCCTCCCTACTAAACCCCTTAATTATGAGTATGGTCTGTGATTCTTTTTCTCCATGTGTAGCTAGAGGAGGTGAGCTATGGCCCCATGCCATTTGACTGTGTGACCCCATAGTAAGCACTTAAAATGTTATCAGTGATGATTATTATATTTTAGTTTCCAGATTTAAGATTTCATCATATCTTTCAGAGTACTGTGTTTTTAACTCACTAGAAAAGCACCAGTGTGATATTTAAAGTCTACCTGACACCCTTCCCATGACTGGAACTAAGACCAGTGCTTAAGGTAGATGTTAACTTTCTTGCTGGTCTGCAGAATTAATATTACTTAAAAAAAATTCCATCCACATGAAATATTTATGTGTGTTTTCTTCTTCTCCTTCTTAATCTTCAGAAAACACCTATATTTCCAGGGTGTTTGGGTATTTCTGCTGCTCAGGCCAACAGGTATTTCAAAATTTATTCAGTTCAAAACTAAGAACAATTTGCAAAATCAAAGTGCACTTAATTCAGATGTTAGGTGAATTTGAATTAACGTATATACTCGTGTATAAGCAAAGTTTTTCAGCACATTTTTAATGCAGTGTTTGTGGTAAAATTAGGTGCCTTGGCTGATATTCGGGTCAGCTTATATTCGAATATATATGGTATTTGCATTGCTGTAAAACTTAGTCCTAATAAAAATTCCTTTAGCATTTGGTATATTTACTGCTGGTCCCATTTTTATTGTGTGCTAGTCTCTGTAACTATGTACTTTTTTACTGCTCAAACAACAACCATCCACAGGAAAGACAAAACGCTCATGCCATTTACAAATGGCATTGACAAGAACACTTGGGATTCCAAATAGCTCTTTTGCTTTTGGAGTAGATAACTTTATTTCTTGTGAGCTTCACAATTTTGGATTTTATGTATATTGTAAAAGAGAAAGAGAGGGTGAGAAAGCAAAAACAACGAGGAATTACAGGGATCCCGTGGAAGGCACCCCAGTTGCTTTGTCTGTTGCCATTGGTTTTGGATGGCACACCAAAATCGGGCTTTCATTTTCAAATGACTAGTGTAATTGAGTGCTTTGTGGAAAGCAAACAAAAACACACACACACGTGCCTTGTCAATGGCAGTCTTTCATAGTGTTATCAACTTGGTTATCAAATTTAAGATACTTTATACCAGGAGATAAATTAGCCAACCCTCAAAAAAAAATCTCACTTATAAAAAAGGTACAAATATACATACCAAAACTACTTTGCCTGTTAAACCATTTCAACATGTATGCGGGGGCTTTAAACGTTTTGTAGGGAGAAAAATGTGAGGAAACTCCCTCCCCTGAAATTCTCTTTAGGATATTTAGCCATTCACAAGCAAGAGGGCAGCATTTACCCAGGGCCAAAGTTGCGAGGGTTCAGGAAGAAGGGGCAGAGGAAACATGAAACACTTGGAGGAAGTATGGCAATGATGGTGCATTTGTTAGATTTCTTGAGTGGGAAATACCTCAGTTCTTGGCGGAAACCTTGTTTGTGATCCAAGTGGGTTTTTATTAAGGATGGAAGAAGTTTCACGTTTTACAGTCTCTAAGAGTACACACTGTTTCAGGGATGCGTGTCACATCGCACATAAGCTGTTCTGGGACTCACCACACTGAACACGGGCAGCCTCATGGGACTGCTGCTCACCCACACGTGGTGACCTGAGTCCTGCGAGACCACAGCACCCAGCCATGCCGGAGCAGGGAGAAGGCAGAGGCCAAGGGCGAGGGGCAGGCGTCCCTCACCTAAGGTATTTAAAGCCTCTGACTGGGGAGGCATGGTTGATGGTATTGGTCGACCCCATTGGCTCAATTCAACCCACCCAGGTGGGGTCATGAGCCTGAGCCTAGTCTGGGCTGCCCAGGTGTGACTGGGGTTGGGGTGGGGGCGGGGGCTGAATTGAGGCAATTAAAGGGTCCTTATAGGTGTTTAATGCTCGCCTGATTCCTTCCCAACCTCCTGTTTGGGGGGCCTTCAGGCATGGGGAGGGACAGCCCTGTTCCTATTGAGCTGCCTAACACATGAAGGGACTCCAATGGGTGAGTTGAAACAAAAGGTGTATGAGCTGCTAAACGTGAAACTAACGATTGGCTCTATAAACTTTCATTACAATAAATTTTTTTAAATAGAATTTTCCATAACCTTTGAAGCCCATTTGAATAACTCAGTGACATTGATTACTATTTTCATTCTGTGCAAGCATTATCATTTTTTTTCTAAATTATTTTACCACCATTAATAGAATCTGCAAACCCGAAACCAAACCCATTGCTACCAACTTATTTCTAGGTTTCTGAGACGATTCCCTGGCGCGGACGGCTTCATCTTTCTTCCGTTGAGCTGTTGGGAACAGTCCCGTGATTATCCCATAGCACCACGAGACCTCAGTGCCTCCCAGTAGTAACTTCCTCTTGCCCCCTCCCTCTCACCCATATAAAATAAAAAAAAGAAACCAAACCTACTGTCCCTGCGTGATTCTGACTCAGTGCGAACTTGTATAGGGTTTGAATTTGTTATTGTTAGGTGCCACCGAGTCGGACCGGACGCAGAGACAACAAAATGAAACTCCCCTGTCCTGTGCCATCCTCAAAATTGTTTACATGTGAGCCATACGTTGCAGACACTGTCCACCTTATCCAGGGTCTTACTGCTTTTCGCTGCCCCTCGACTTCAGCAAGCATGATGTCTTTTTCCATGTCCAAGGTACATGAGACTAAGTCTCACTACCCTTGCTTCTAAGAAGCACTCTGTACTTCTTCCAAGGCAACCCTGTTTGATCTCCTGGCCAACCAGTCTTCACCAACACCATCATTCAAACACATCAACTCTTCGGTAGTCTTCCTTATTCGTTGGACAACTTTCACATGCATATGAGGTGATGGAAAACACAATGGCTCTGATCAGATAAACCTTAGTTTTTTTGGTTTTTTTTTTTAAGCCTTAGTTCTTAAAGTGATATTCTTGCTCTTCATCGTTTTAAAGTACTTTTGGGCAGATTTGCCAAATGCAATTCATCATTTGATTTATTGACTGCTGCCTCCATGAGAATTGATTGTGGATTCAAGCAAGATGAAATCCTTGGCAACTTCAATATTTTCTCTCTTTTTCATGATGTTGACTATTGGTTCGGTAGTGAGGACTTTGGTGTTCTTTACATTGAATGGCAATCCCTACTGAAGGCTGAAGTCGGATTTTCAGCTGTCTGTCCAGGCAGAGTAACAGCCAAACTGTCTTCTACAATAGTCACACCATTTTGTTTTCCCTCCAGCAATGGACGAGGATTCCTGTTTCTCTTCATCTTTTTAAGGCGCTTTGAATGGAAAAGATACGGAGCTGCCAGGGGCTTTTTTTTTTTTTTTAAGAATTTTTTTTATTATAGTTTGCATCAGCTAGCCGGGTTCATTTCAGCTCCTTCACTGCCAGACCTGGGGGCAGAGACTGCTTCAGCTTCTCGGCCTTCTCCTTGTCGGTGATGACCAGGGTGTAGAGGTACCTGCTGCACCGCACCTTGAACTTCACGTTATCTTTGTTCTTCATGATCTTCACAGACTTGGCGTCCTTTCGCTGTGCCGTGAGCAGGAAGTCCTTGATCTCTTTGATTTTGCGAGGCATGGCGACAAGGCGCGGACCGGCACCGGCCGGGACACTCACAGCAAGCCGCAAGAAGCGAAGAAGGCGGAAGAGCTCCAGGGGCTTCATAGGGCTTTGTTTCCATCTTTGCGAAAGAGCTCTTATTGAAGGGATAGGTTTAAGATGAAAGTCACATTGGTCAATGAAACTTTAAAAGAAATGTTCTTAAGAAAAAATTATCCAATTGGTACATCTAGATCTCAGACGAGAGCATAAAAGAAGAAATGATTCCAACTTTATTTATAAACTGGATCCTTTGTGTGGGTGACAGATGATAAAAAGAAAGCCAGTGGGGCTTGGGCAGGTAGTTGAGGTCAACTGTTGTACTTGAAAATTGGTTTGGGGGTAAATTCACTCTGCCTGGACATACAGCTGTCCCAGTTTGATATAAGTCTGTCAGGTATCTTTTGTTTGTTCCTTCTTAGACTCTCCATTCTTTTTCACCCTGCTTCCTCCCCCAAGAGACTTATTTGTGAGGATTATATACTCCCTTTGCTTATTGCTTCCTGTTGGTGAGGTCGGCAGGGAGCCTTGTCAGGAAAATCAAGGGAGAGAAAAGTGAGGTCAAGATGCTTAATGCACTGAAGGGAGGGCTCACTCTGGCTGTGCCCTTTATCCAAGGTCACACCTCCATACAAATCTCTTCATCAAAGCCTGGCAGCCACTTCTTCAAGTATGCATGGGGTAACAATTCTGTTATCACAGGTTGACGTATTTTTCTTTATAGTTCCCTTACACATCACATAGATAGTCCCTTTATAACTAAACTCTTCTAATGACTCTAATTGGATTTGCATATTATTCATAATTTTTGTTTTCATTAGATATTTGAGACATTTCTATGCATTCCCCGAAGCACAACACTCAGTTTGCGTTTTTATTCCTATAGTTCCAATATGTTTATTTTATTTCCAAACGATAGATGCGGAATTCTCACTTAACGCCTCCAAGTAGCATGCTAAGACTAAGCCCAGGATAAGACTCACAGAGGGGGTAGGGTAAGAGATGACAAATACAATGAGCTATTAGAGATGGAGTAACATTTGGAATGGCATGAATATTAAGGACTGATAGTACTTAAGGATTTGAGCCATGCATTAGTTGTTATTAAAAATGAATTCTTTACACTTTGGTGAGGCCTATTTTGATGCAGTACCTGAAAATGCTCTTCTTCACTTTTTCCCCCGTAAAATTTTAAAGGAATGGTGTAGAATTATTATTAAAAACATGGACTTTGGAGTCAGTCCTAGTTAAATCCTTGCTCAGCTATTTAAAAAATAATTTATTGGGGCTTGTTCATCCATTTTTAAACTATATGACATGGGATGAGTTACTCATCCTCTCCGTGTATCAATGCCCTGGTCTGTTCATGGGTAGTCGCATGACCTGTTTTCTTAGTTCAGAGTCCCATATAAGGGTCTTTAAGTCTGAAATATTTGTGTTTGAATCCAGAACGAATTTTGCAGCTAACTTTTCAGACAAAGAAGTAAAAGTTTGTGATGAGGTCCCAAGTACAGCTTATTACAAAAAGATCCAAGATTAATTTGAGGTTTGACCATGGAATATTCATACAACAAATGACATACTGCACCAATGTAGTGGAGACAAAAAAAAATCTCCAGCAATTTAGGCAAGTTCACGCAAATAGGTGGAGCCAGAGCAAGAATAAAGCAAAGAGACAACAATAACCACTACCTTCATGAAAGGCAGTCACCGAGTCCACCTGTTTCATCGCTGTGTTTCCCTCCCTCGTGCCACTTGTGGGGTAACCCCACTGTTAGAATCTTAACCTTGGATTGTCAGCGGTTCTTTGTCCAGCATTCTTTGGGAAATCCACTCACATCAGAAAGCGGGGTTATGATACTACATTTGGCCCTTAGATCTAGGTTTTTGGCTGGTTTGCAAAAATGAAAAAGAGCAAGGAATTCCCTCGCGAGACTCCACAGCTGTGCACGTGAAAGAACATGAATCTCACCAACTAAGAAAGGAAGGAGGGTGGGGGGAGTGAATCAAAGTAATTTATGCTCTAAGATTTCCCTCTGGATCAGTACTTTCTGAGCATTTAAGATGGCATGATTTGTGTATGTGTGTGCTAATTTCATCCTCCTTGGCCAAACCCGCTCCTCCTGGGAGCACAGTAGCCTCATGACTGGGGAACTGTCTCTGCCACTGGGGAGCCACGCATCTCAGTAAATCCTCATTTAAATGTGAAGACAGCTGTAAGCCCGTTAAGTTCATAAGTGAAATTAAATCACAGGATTGTGTCGGGGTGGATTTTATGCTGCCCAAAGATTCCCCAAGTGTGGAATTAATCCTGAAGTTAAAAAACAGCGAATCTAAGTGCTCCATCCAGGAGAGATGATTCCCATGGCTGTCGAGGAGAAGGGCTACAGGAGACTCAATCAAGAAGGGAAACGTAACCCGTGGGTACCTCTGGCTCAACATAGGACACCACCAGGTGAATAATGGAAGTAAATGCCCAGGCGATTTGCCCTTGAAATGACACATTAAAGAATCAAAAATCCACTCCCCACTCCCTTTGGATTTTTTCACATTTTAAATCTACAGTCAATAATCTTAATAGAGAATTGTTCTGCTTTAGGAAGGGAGGCTGATCTATTTGTCAAGGTCTTGGTTGGAAGGCAGGAGTCCTCAGTACTACAGTTTCTGCTGTAGTTCTGAGCCTTCTTATGCCTCAGTATTTCTGTTCTTAAACATAATGTATAATCTGTGTATGCTATGCTTTAAATACAGGTATGCTAATTTCTTTATATAGTGGGGAGTCTGAGAATATTAAAATTCAATTTGAGTTATAAAAAATATGATTTGTTATTTCAGGAACACAACTATTGAGGCAAGTAAAGTAAACCTTCCCCCAGGAAGGGCATTTAAGATGGTTTGAGAAAAAGAAATAACACTATTTGGAATTCAAAGCATCCTCCCACCCACATGCTTAGTAGAGAAAACAGTGAGCACAGCTTTGTGTTTAGCTTTTATTTGAGCAGACCCCTGTTAATTGAGCATGTGTTATCAAACCTCTTGAAGATGAAATCATTTCCTGTGCAATTATTCAAGAGTTGATGCTGATTCAGTATCATATGATTGGTAGAGGATTCTAGGTAACCAGGTATTAATTTCCGAACTCCTGACATTGATATGCAATATCAACCATGGTGAGCCCTAGTGGTATAGTGGATTACAATTTGGGCTGCTAACTCTAAGTTCAGCAGTTTGAAACTGTCAGCTGCCCTACAAGAAAAAAACTGAGACATACTGCTTCCCCAAACCCTTAGTCTCAGAAACCAAAAGGGGTGATTTTACCCTGTCTTTATAGGGTCACTGTGAATAGGCCTCAACTGGGTGGGAGTGAGCTTCATTTCAATGGAGAATCAACTCTTTCATATAACCATGCAAATAAAAGAAATAAAAAACAAAAATACTACCTGAGCTTTAAAACCTTCTTAAAAGTGGAAAAATGATGATTCTACAACAATACAATCCCAGTCTTTGCTTTTTCATTGGCATGAAGACCAAGAGCGTCACCTTTGCCCCGTTGTTTCTTTGCATATTGACACTAAAGGGTGGAGCTAAAATATTCCAACCCACAGTGATAATATTAAGGGCAGATTCCCCCTCTTTTCTCAAGGGATGAAATTCTAAATGTTAGAAGACTCAAACGCTCCCTATCTTGTAATCGTGACTTCAAAGGTCACATGAAGACATCTTCTTTTGTGATGGATTTCCATTTTCTGCAAAAATCTAAATGTCTCTAATGTTCACCTTATTTCAAGGCATTAGGGGCTTTTTCAAACATATTGGATGGATGTTAGTCAAACTAGTCAAGCTTCTTGATTTAGTTATTTGAGAACCCATCTAAAATTCCTGTAATTAGCTATTACTGGAAATGCTAGCATCTTTACTAGGGTAATTATTCTTAAAAAAATAATTTTATTGGGGGCTCATACAACTCATCACAATCCATCCATCCATCCATTGTGTCAAGCGCATTTGTACATTTGTTGCCATCATCATTCTCAAAACATTTGCTTTTTACTAAAGCCCTTGGCAACAGCTCCTCAATTTTTCCTCTCCCTCCCTAACCCTCCATCCATCACGAAATCTTAATTTATAAAATTTTATTATTTTTTCATGTCTTACACTATCCAACGTCTCCCTTCACCCACTTTTCTGTGTCCATCCCCTAGGGAGGGGGTTACATGTACATCATTGTGATCATTTATTTCCCTCTTTCTACCCTACCTTCCCCTTCCCCTCCTGGCATTGCTACTCTCATTATAGGTCTTTAGGGGTTTATCTGTCCTGGATTCCCTGTGTTTCCAGTTCTTATCTGTACCAGTGTTTATCCTCTGATCTAGCCAGATTTGTAAGGTAGAATTTGGGATCATGATAGTGGGTGGGGAGGAAGCATTAAAGAACTAGAGGAAAGTTGTATGTTTCATCGGTGCTATACTGCACCCTGACTGACTCATCTCCTCCCCATGATCCCTCTGTAAGGGGATGTCCAGTTGCCTACAGATGGGCTTTGGGTCTCTACTCTGCACTCCCCCTCATTCACAATGATATGACTTTTGGTTCTTTGATGCTTGATACCTGATCCCTTCAACACCTTGTGATCACACAGGTTGGTGCTCTTCATCCATGTGGTCTTTGTTACTTCTCAGCTATATGGCTGAGACCCAGACACCATATCTTTTGATAGCCGGGCACCATCAGCTTTCTATATCACATTTACTTATGCACCCACTTTGTCTTCAGCAATCCTGTTGGGAAGGTGAGCATCATGGGATGCCAGTTTAAAAGAACAAAGTGTTCTTGCATTGAGGGGGTACTTGAGCAGAGGCTCAATGTCCATCTGCTACCTTAATACTAAACCTATAAATATATGCACATTGATTTATTTCCCCATAGTCATATATAAACATATTTACATATGTACATGCCTGTATTTTGACCTGTATAAATGCCCCTTGCTTCCTAGTTCTTTCCTCTATTTCCTTTTACTTTCTGCTTGGCCCACTATCATATTCAGCCTTCACTTGGGTTTCAGTAATTGCCCTTGATCAAGTCTTACCAGGCCTCCTGAACCCTCCTTGCCATCGATTTTGGATCACTCGTTGTTCCCTTGTCCCTGGGTTTGTTAACACCCACTTCCTTTCCCAGTCTCCCTTCTCCCATGTCCCCCAGGAACCATTGGTCCCATTGTTTTCTCCTCCAAATTGTTTATCCTGCCTATCTGATCTAGATAGACCTGCAGAGATAATAATATGCACACACAAAAAACCAGGACAGAGCAAAACAAAGCAACAAAAGAAAACAAAACAATAACAACAAAAAACAAGGATAAAAAAGAAAATAAAACCCTGTAAATAGTTCAAGGTCTGCTTGTTGACCTTTAGGAGTGTTTTCCAGTCTAGTCTGATGGGGTACCAAGCCCTGGCCCCAACGTCTATTTTTGGTATTTCCTGGGGACTTCGTTGTTCTGTTCCCCTTGGTGTTCTGTTGCACACCCTTAGTGTTCCATCTGAATGTGGTAGGGTCAAATCAGGTGCAATTTCCACACTGTTCCTACAGTGTTTTCCCCCAAAGAGCTATGGGTTGGTGAGGGACGTCGTGTCTCATAGTGGGGCTGGCCCTATGGTCCTCTCTGTGCTTTGGCTGCTCTGAGCAGGAATATCGTTCTTAAGGCTTGGTGGGCCAGGATGTGCTCCACTCTCTCTTCCTCCCCTTTCATTTGCTCCCATGTGCTCTGATCAAAAATGTCCCTCTCCCTGAGCGGTAGCTTCAGTGCTGTCCTATGAAGTAAATTCTTCTGGGGGGAGGGAGGACTGTCCATGTAGTTGGGATTGGGGCCGGCCCCTCAGACCTCTCTATTGGTTTCCTGCTTCATGCCAGTATGTTGCATTCACATTTTGGAGCACCTGGTTGAAGTCTAGTCCCTCTTTCCCTGTGGAGATATAAACAATACCCTCCCCTTTATTGTCTTAGTGCCCTGTGCCCCCTGTGGTAATTATTCTGATCAGATTTTTATATTATGCTATATCAAAAACCAAATGAGATTTTTCCCAGGGCAATCACTTGGCCAAATAACTGATACATCCCACTGAATATAATTAATTTTATTCTGGAGTTTTTCAACACAATATGGGTCCCGTTGGCTTTGAGTCTCTTTCATTAACAAAGTGGAGACTGAGGACAAGCAACCAATCCCTATGGATGTAAAATAATCTTGTCCTCAATTAGCCTGAGGGTTACGTAGTGGGGCAGTATAGCTATTACTTTCTCTTTTATTCTGTTTTTTGCCTGTCTCAAACCTTGTCTGCTAGCTGTTCTAGTTGGTACTGTGATGAACAAATCCAGACATGAAATCAAAAGCTGTCTTATGTTATATGACAGCTTAAATTTCTGAGCACTAACTTTGCAAAAGACAATGGTTTATAGTGAATGTTCTAAATTAGTTTATGAATCTCCATATAAATGCAGCCTCTATTGAATTCTTTCTGACCATTAATCAGCAGAGTGAATAGCCTTTTCCTAAAGGTGTTTTAGGGAGTGTGTTGCTGTCACTCCCCCAGCTGGTCCCGGGAGAAGCTGCATAGCCTTGAGGGACTCTTCCTGGGTGTCCCTTTAATGGAATTTAGGGTGCTAAGGTCAGAGGACCCTAAGCCAATCTTGTAAGACTTTCTAACATAAAGATCATGTCTCAATTATGGTTCTGTTCCTGCTTCTGAAGTCCCACCTGGAACAGTGACGCGGTGATCTGCCACTACTCACGCTTTTGTGACCGTCTCCTCTGCCCTCTCAGGTCCCTTTTCAGTCTCCACGTCTGTGCACACCTTTGGCTGCCAGTATGATCCGTGCTAATGGTTTTCCTCATCCAAATAAGGTCTTTGTCTTTTCTTTTCCTATTCAAGACTTGGGAAGTGTACCTCTTATATTTGAGATTTGGGTTCTCTTTTGTATCCCAAAACCTCATTTTCATGTAAGAGGAAATCTGGGTGAGGTTATGTAATCCAAATAATGGATAGCTCACCTGCCAGTTGGTTAGATGGTGGTGACTTCGGTGTTACGATAATACTAGAAGGTATACTGACCACTAGTATTTCAAATACCTGCAGTCATTCATGGTGGCTAGGTTTCAATGGAGCGTTCACACCAAGACAAACTACAAAGAGTGGCTTAATGATCTACTTCCAAAGATTGACCAACGAAATGGGTAACTATCACAAGAAAATGTTGTCTTACATAGTACTGCAAGGTGAGCCTCTCTAGAATGGAAGTTGCTCAAAATACTGTGTCCACAACAATGTCATGACAACGGCACAGGGCAGGGGAGTGTCTCATTCTGTTGTGCATAAGGTTGCAACAAGGAGGAGCCAAAATGACTGAAATAAATGAGCAACATTGCATGTGATAGAAAACATAATGGTATCCCCAGATCTGTGAATGAACTTTATATAGAAAATGGACTTTGTAGAGGTGTGCTTAAATTGAGTGTATTAAATTGGGAGATTTAATCTGGGGATAATCCCGGCAGCATTAAATGCTATCATAAGTATTTGCATGAAAGGAAACAAGAGAGAAATTTGTTTTAGAAGATGAGAAGGTGATGTGATGAGGGGTGCAGGCTTTAAAGAGGAAAGACGGGCCACAGGTCCAGGAATCCAAAAGGGTACATGCTATTTCTGGAAAGCATATCAAGCCACTGGGAAGCTGGGCAGGAAAAACCATGTGAAAACGAACAGCCACACGTGCAGAATTGGGGAATCTCTGGATACCAAGAGGTAAAGAGAGCAAGAGAGCAAGTGAGTCTAAGAACTCAAGTGCATGTGGGCCTGAGTAGGCCCGAGCTGCCCCAAAGGGGCACGCCCAGGCAGCACGTGTGTGCTGCCACCCTCCGACCTGCCACCAGACTAGATCAAAAGAGAGAGGGCTTTCTCACAGCTGGGGTATTGAGCATGTCTGGCTGGGGAGGTGTGGTTGAAGGTATTTGTTGATCCCATTGGCTGAGTTAGGCCCACCTGTGTGATGTACTTAAGGTGGGTGTGCCAAGGTATTGGTTTTACCTGGGCCTAGGAGTCCTAGTCTGTGTCTGCTCAGTTTGTGTTTTTCCCATAGGTATCCAATTAGGGTGCCTGAGTTCCATCGAACCTCTCTATGTGGGCCTTTGCAGGCACTGGGGAGACAACTCCACTGGTCCCTAAACCTAGCTACCTAACATGTACATGAACAAATGAGCTTGAGTTCTGAGAGATCAGACGCTGATACAGCTCTTGACCTACAGCACTGACCTTCTTCTCTCTCTTTTGTACACAGAAGTCCCAGGCTGAGTTAAACTGAAGCTCAGATAACCCACTGCCATTGAGTTACTTAACTCTGACTCACGGAGACCCTACAGGACAAAGTGGAACTTCTCCATTGGGTTTCAAAGGATGTGAACCTTCATGGAAGCAGATGGCTGCTCTCTGAACTTTTTCCTGATGGATTTAACCGCTGACCTTGAGGTTCGCAACCCAATGCTTCACCTCCGTGCCAGCAGGACTGGTTTCAAACTGTGTCTGTTTCCAGGCTGCCCACTGTTAGTTACAGGTTGACATTTTTGCATAGCCTCTCACTAGAGTAAACAACCCCAGAGCTGATGACTTGCCCCTGCTATTCAAAACATTATTTTGAACACATTAAGTACTCTCTGATGTAAAGATGAAAATTAAATCCTTGACATCCACCACTAGCTTGTCCTTTGAATGTAATAAGATTAAAATCTAGGTCTTAGGAACATGTACATACACATACATATATGAATATATGTTACATATCAATTGTATATGTATAAACATTAATGTTATATATTCATGTATTATCTAAAAATTCACTCAGATTAAAAAATATGTTTCAGCATGAATTCTTTCAGCAATGCAAAGTAAACCCACTCCAGAAACCAAACACATATGTATATTATAGTTTTCATGAAGCAACCGTGCCTTCTGTTATATCAAGGTAGAATTTCTCTCATTTTAAAATCCCAGTCCTTGGCCACGAAGGCCTTGTTTCACTGTTGAAATGCCGTGTTACCAATAGAGCAGTCTCAACCCGACCAGGACAAGGGAAGCCACCTGACTGGTCTAAGTGATGAGTCACCACATACTAGAAACAAAGAAGCCGTGAGCCTGACCACCCAGGACCTGGCCAAGTGAGGACAAAGGTGGGTCTCAATCAACCAAAGACAGCCTGTTTTTTGAAAAGACACATTCCTGAGCTCAATGGCCCCTGCCAGACATATAAAAAGGTCTGGACAGTTTCTTACTCTGGACAGTATCTCAATACTTTCTCCCTGGGTCTGTCCCCAGTGTATCCTAACTCTACTGCTCAATAAACCTGCTATGCTGCCTCCTCCTGCCTGCTTGTTCCTTCACTACGTTGTTGCCACACCACCACTCCTTTCCAGAAGCCAGTGGCCCCAGGATCCCTCAGGAAAGGGGTCACTGTACCCTAACAAGCCCTTCTGTAAGCATAGGAGCAATGGCTGGTTAGTACAATTCTCCTTTGTTATCACCATCATTCACCTCATCAACACCATTTCTCTCATTAATGTTTGTATTGCACTTGACAAATTCACCAAGAGCTTTCATTCACATGACCTCTTAAAAATGAGCTAATTTTAGACATTGCCAGCCAGATGGCACACTTGGGCACTTCATCTCTCAAAGCTTTTGTGGCTAAGTATTATTATTCCTGTTGGGCAACTCCCACCATAGACAGTGCATTACATAAGGTTGTTATTGTTGTGTGATACCCAGTAATATCTAAGGGGTTTTAAAGGCTTGAAGGTGAGCAAGCGGCCATTTAACTCAGAAGCAACAAAGCCCACAGGGAAGAAGCACACCAGCCTGTGCGGCCATGAGGTGCCAAAGGGATCAGGGATAAGGCATCACCAAAACAAAAAACAAAAAATTACCATTGTGAATGAAGGGGGAAGTGCAGAGTGGAGACCTAAAGCCCATTTGTCGGCCACTGGAGACCCCCTCACAGAAGGGTCTAGGGGAGGAGATGAGTCAGTCAGGGTGCGATGTAGCACCAATGAAGAATACAGCTTTCCCCCAGATCCTGGATGCTTCCTCCCCCCCAACTACCATGATCCGAATTCTACCTTGCAAGACTGGATAGAGCAGAGGTTGTACACTGGTGCATATAGGAGCTGGAGGCACAGGAAATCCAGGGTGGATGATACCTTCAGGACCAGGGGTGTGAGGGGCAATACTAGGAGGGTAGAGGGTGAGTGGGTTGGAAAGGGGGAACTGATTACAAGGATCTCCATGTGACCTCCTCCCTGGGAGACGAACAACAGAGAAGGGGGTGAAGGGAGATGCCAGATAGGGCAAGATATGACAAAATAATAATCTATAAATTATCAAGGGCTCATGAGGGAGGTGGGAGCGGGGAGGGATGGGAAAAAAAGAGGACCTGATGCAAAGGGCTTAAGTGGAGAGCAAAAGCTTTGAAAATGATTAGGGCAAAGAATGCGCAGATGTGTTTTATACAATTGATGTATGTATTGTGATGAGTTGTATGAGCCCCTAATAAAATGTTTTTTTAAAAAAAGAGAGAGTGTTGGAGACCCACAGCAGGCACTTCTACCTTGTCCTACAGGAGCGCAATGAGTTGGAATTGACTCTATGGCAGTGGGTTTTTGTTTAAATGTCTACAAATAAAGAAATCAAAGCTTAGAGAAATGCTGTTTTCCAAGTATCTGACAGACAGATGGAAAGGAATTGTTGACACTAGAACTCAGGGCTCTCAGTCCAATATGAGCAAAACCTAGAAAAGTGTGAATCCATGAACATAGTTCTACAACAGAGGGCCAAAAGGTAATGATCCATCAAAAGGTCTTATTTCGCTATATCTGAAGAATAAAGGTAGGGGAAATGAAAATGGATCATGACTGAGCTAGCTTTAAAAAAATCAACATCCTAATGTTGTCACTGGCTGTTGACTGTTGTGGAGAAAGGAAGGGACTCAACAATGTGGGCAGAGGTCATCTGTACTCTGAGTGTCCTTTCTTTGTCTCAGTGGGGATTAGGAGCAAGATTTCCTTTCCTTTGTGAAACAAAAGAGAGTTTCCCTTCTAGACATTAGTTTTCCTTGCCAGCAGTCAGATGGATGCATCTGTAAATTCACACAACTGTTTCTCTTTGGAAAGGAAACCGCTATTGTCCATTAAATGTGGGGCATGTGCTCTTAAAGTCCTCGGTCATTCACAGCCAAAGTAGTTAGACAGGTCAAGACCAGGGAAGGCATTTCTAAAGCTTGCTCTGTTGGAAACCCAGTTCTGCATTCATAGGGCACCTGCTTCATTGGGAAGATAATAATCAATTGGGAACACAGCCAATGAAATTTAAGATATTACATTAAGATGTTACAAAACTTAATGTAACCATGGAAAGTCTTAATTCAGATTGGTGAAGCTTTATGAAGTTCCACTATCCCATTTCAAAGCAGCTAGTGTTTATTGGACTACTACCTCATAAATCTGGTGTGGTATTGTTAGATCTCTCTGGAGATGGAGTTACACCTCGGTCCTTGGCTCCACGTGAGAAAGAATTCACCCCCAAGCCTGGCTCGTGATCCAAGTGAGTTTAATGAGAGTTAGAAGTTCCAGGTTTTACGCGGCACCCATAGGATTCCTCCCGACCATGCAGCCTGAAAGAGACTGCTCAGCATCATGCAAAGATCTCTTTTCCTGTGACTCTGTTAGCTCTCTCCCAAGTTTTCCTCCAAGTTCTCTCCCCGACTCTAGGCTCCTGCCTTTTCAAGGATTCCACAGGGAGGCGTGGTGGACGACCCCGGATCGACCCCATGGGCTGAATTGAATTGACCTGGCCCAGGTGGGCCGATCCAGGGTTAGCGCCCACCCATGCCCACCGGCGGGAAAACCTGGGCCTCTGAGCATGTGCAGTGCACCGCCCTTTGTTCTCTTGCTTGGCTCTCTGGGCACGTGTCAATGGACATCCTATGCCTGCCTATCTGCCTAACAGTAGCTATGATCTGTTGCATTTTAAAAGATGAGAAAAATCAGAGATGGATAGGTTAAAGCATTTTTAAAAGCAGGATAATGGAAGTGAAGGTCTGGGGCTGAAGTTTTCTTGTCTGGAGTTCCAGTTCTGACCCAATCAATGACTACAAATTTGGAACCGAGAGATAGGAGTGCTGTTCTCACAGCACTGCAACAGGGACTGCTTTGGGAATTGGCTAGTGGCTGGAAGAGGTTCAAGGACCTAACCGTAAAAGTCTAGATTTGCTGTGATAAGACTATTGGTAGCATATGGACATAAAAGGCAATTCTGGGGAGAACTCAGAAGGAAGGGAGGAGAATGATAAACAAAATCTTTGTTATCTTAGAGAATACGGCTTGCTTTACCTCCATAGAGTCAATCCGGCCCCGTAGCACCCTCTGGCCAGAGTAGAACCGCCCCGCTGGGTTTCTGAGGCTATACATCTTCAGGGGAAAGAGAAAGCATCATCTTTCTGAAGAGGAGAAAGAGTGGCTGATGGGTTTGAACTGCTGACCTTGGGATTAACAGCCCAACATGTGACTCATTCTGTCACCAGGGATTCTTCCTTAGAAAATAAAGAGTTGTTAAAAAATTTGTGGAAAATGGAATTAAAAGATAACGGAATTTTCCCACAAACTTTTAAAAGCCCTACACATATGGTGCCATTAACACAATGTAGCCCCAAATGTGGACTGATGAGGTTTTAAATGAAAAAGGTGAATATGTGGTGGGGCTTTGTATGCAATGAAAAAGAACTGGTCTGAATTATGTCCAAATGCCTGATGGAAGGTAAATCTTTTAAGTGATAAACTGGGAGGTCTAACTGAGGAAATCTCTAGCAAGATCATAGCGGGGTATCAAAAGATATGGCCGGAGAGTGAGGCTCCTACTAAGGGTTCCCAGGAGGGCGGGACCACCACCAAAGTTGAAGGGGCAGAGTTGCCAAGCCCACAGGGCAGAACAGTGTTCCTTGCCAGGGAAAAAGGGATGAGATTGCTAGTGAGATGGATTCAGATAATGGGGCCACTTAAAGCCAGGGGAGCAAAGTTGCCATCCCAATGGATCTGGAAAATAGAGCTTTCCTACTGTGATAGGCCTTGCTTGGTAACTGGTGTCCCCTTGCCCCATGCCCCCTACTCACCTTACCTTGCTCTGGTGATTTCTTTTTGTTTCCACGAATGAAGAGAGACATGAAAGCACAGTGATTTGACGATGTAGAAGAGGTGAAGGAAAAAAATGAGGGAGGTCCTGCTGTCAGTCATCCAAACAGATGAGTTTGGAAAATGTTTCCAAGAAAAGAATCGCAGATTTGACAGATGTGGTGTTTGGAGAGTACTTTGAAGGTGATGAGGTTGTTTTGTAAAAAAAATTAAATACTCCTAGTATTTCCAGTTTTCAATCTAATTGTGTAAAGGATATCTTTCACAGGTTAGAGAAGATTTTCATGAACAGAGACTAGACTTCCCAAACCAGTCTCACACTGCCTCAGGAGAATTTATATATTGGAAGAGAGCTAAATAAAGGTACTTTAGGACTTCATTTGAAAAAAATTATACTTAGTGTGGTTTGAATTGGGGGTGCCAGCCCCCCACCACTAATGAGAGGTTCAGTAAGCACAATTGCATGGTTGAGATAAGTAAATATTATATTAAAGTCATCGAGAGCATGAGAGAGAGAAGAAATATTGCAATAATGGAGTCAGACACATTTCATGGTAGTATGCTCACCTCAGCCCCGCTAGATGGTCCCTGAGGAGGGGGAGGGAAGGAGGGCAAAGGAAAAGGGAAACAGGGGAGGAGAGGGAGCTGCGGAGAGGTGAAGGAAGGAGCTGAGAAGGGAGTGGGCTCTCTTGCTAACCCAGGCTTATATGTCTTTGGGGCATGCAAGCCCACTAACTACTGGTAAAGACATATGACACAGGAAGGGGAGGGATTGGGGGTAAACATGTGACAAGATGGGCGGGTCCTAGAATTAGGATGGCAGCTTAACTTTGACCTGTTCTCTGGATCTCCATAGGAACCATTATCAGTAGGGTGTGAACTTCACCTACAACTTAGTTCAAGCCTTGAGTCACAATATTGAAGGGTTCTATGGGCAAAATATTGAACTATGAAGGAAGTATCAAAGGAAGATGGAAGGTGTGTTAGGCAGAGTTCTCTAGAGAAAACCAGGACACTTTATATACATATATATGTATATATATATATATATATATATATATATATATATATATATATATATATATATATATATATATATATATATATATTACAACAGCTAATTAGTCCACACAGCAATACAGAGGGCTCAGTCCAACTCACTTTGGGAGGACAGTTAATATACTGAAGGTCCTTCCAACTGACACCAGCTCCAAGGTCCAAGGTCAAGGAAGCAGACCAGGAGGTGCGGAGTCTGCCTCTCGGCAAAATGAGCAGAGTTGGCCACAGGCAGCAGATATGATGAGGTTGCGCAGCAACAGCAGGAAGATGAGTGTCCAGGCCTAGCATGGGCCAGATGTGCAGCAACGTGATGAAGGTTGTGATGGAGCCTCAAGGTGTAGCAATGCATAGCAGGGCTATACAAGCCACCATGATCCACGGGTTGGCTTGGTCCACAGGTGGTGCAACACAAGATTGAGGCAGAGCAGCTAAGTCAGGCAGCAGGCACTGGTCCAATCATCAGGGAGAAAGAGAAAGAGGCCAGCCTCAGAGAGTCTTTTATCTTGCTAGCCCTCCAATCAAGCTGCAACCTGATTGACAGACTAAACTCCATCTGCATGTGCCTACAACAACCATGTTGACACAAAAACCTATCACAGAATTAACATAGAGTCACTGTACCAAAAGTAACTGGATATTGGTTGAATGCCATTCAAGAGGTAACACATGATCAAGAATCAATTATGCTGAAGGAATAAATCCAAGCATCACTGAAAGCATTAGCAAAAACCAAGCACTCCAAGGATGGCCAGAATACTACTGGAGATGTAGCAACAAGCTGATGAAGCATTGAAAACACTCACTTGTTTAAGTCAAGAAATCTAGAAGATAGCTACCTGGCTGACTGACTTGAAGAGATCCATATTTGTACCCATTCCAAAGAAAAGTGATTCAACAGAAAGCAGAAATTGAGCAATATCATTAATATCGCATGTAAGTCCATTTTTGCTGAAGATCATTCAAAGACAGTTGTAGCAGTACATTGACAGGGAATTTCCAGAAATTCAGGTCAGATTCAGAAAAGGAAATGGAATGAAGGATATCATTGCTGACATCAAATGGATCTTGGCTGAAAGCAAAAAATACCAGAAAGATGTTTCCTTGTGTTGTGTTTACTGTGCAAAGGCATCAGACTGTTTGGATCATAGCAAATGCTGATGAAGACCTTGAGATGAAGTGGCATTTTAGGACACTCTATTGGGCCATGCAGTACCGGTACAGGGATCAAGAGGCAGTAATTTGAATAGAATAGGGGAATACTACATGGTTCAAAGTCAAGAACGGTGTGCATCAGGGTTATATCATTTCACCGTACTTATTCAGTCGGTATGCTAAACAGATCCCCCAAGAAGCTAGAGTTTTATGAAGAAAAACATGGCAGCAGGTTTGAGGAAGACTGATTAACAATCTATAATATGCAGATGACACAAACTTGTGTGTTGAAAGTGAGGAGGACTTGAAGGCACTTGCTGATGAAGATCAAGGATGGTAGTCTTCAGTATGGAATGCAACTCAATGTAAAGAAAGCAACAAAAAAATTCTCACAACTGGTCCCATAGATAATATTATGATAAACTGAGAAAAGACTGACATTGTCAATGATTTTATCTTCCTTGGATCCAAAGTCAATGCTCATGGAAGCAACAGGCAAGAAATCAAACAATATATGGCATTGACCAAGCCTGCTGCCCAAGAACTCTTTAACGTGTTGGAGAGCAAGGGTGTCTTGTTGAGGACTAAGGTGCACCTGGTCCTAGCCATGGTATTGTCCATCATCTCATATGCATATGAAAGTTGGGCATTAAGAAAGGAAGACCAGAAGAATTGACACATGTGAAAAATGGTGCTAGTGAAGAATGCTGAGAAGACTGTGGGTTACTAGGAGAACAAACAAGTTTGTCTTGGAAGAAGTGTAACCAGAATGCTCTTTGGAGGCGAGGTGGTTGGTGTGTCTCACATACCTTGGACATATAATCAGGTGACGCTAGTCCCTGGAGAGAGAAATTATGTTTGGTAAAGTAGTAGTGAAAAAGAGGGACCTTCTCAATGCGATGGATTGTCCCAGTGGCTGCAAACAAAACCAAAATTGCGAGGATGACCTAGAATTAGGCAATGTTTTATTGTGCTGTACACAGAGTCACCATGAGTCAGGACCTTCTTGATGGCACCTAACAACAACAATATTTAGTTTTCCTTACCAATCCACGAGCAGACCCATAGAGGGAATACATCTTGGATCCATTTTTCCCAGTTAAAAATGTTTGAGTCCTCTTTTGACTACAAATGGTCTGGAGAATTGAGGGTTAAATTAAAAATTCCTGTGGCTAGAAGTAGATGGTATCTGAGGCAGATAACTGACTCGACTCCAGACAAGGCATCATGGTATACCTCTTTTATCTTTTTACCTTTGTTAAAGATGTGTCTTTACTAATGTTTTCCTAAATTGGGAAGATGTTTATGCTTATCATTTTAAAAAGTTTAATTCTTAAATATGTGATACCTTCCCAAACTAAAATCTAGTCAGGCCTTCTCTGGGGAGTTTCTCTACCGCAGGGATCTGATTGCATTTATCTTGATTTATGGATATAAGAAAAATGGAGAAATAGTTCATTGCTATAAGAATTCACTATTATTACATTTTCCATTCATAAATGGCCTTTTTATGGATCTGAATGAAACATACATGATAACAACTTTTAATTTTTAGCACAATAGTTATTTCACAAAATAAAATTGCTCAAGAAGAGCTGGCTAAAGAATCTTCCAAATACACGAAACAAAACTTTAACTCTGTATTGTAGATCAAAAATTGTGGGATGAATTCATCTAGTTAACCCCCCACATGTGGCGGTTAATGCAGTTTGCTCCAATTGCTGGGGACAACCTAGCCGCGTCCCTATGGACAACTCAGCTGTCCCCAGATCTATGGGATGGATCCCAGTGTTTGCATGTGCCTCAATTATAACCTTACAAGCTCCTGATTGGTTTACCATGGATCAGCTCTGACGCTCCAGTACACATCGGGTAGTCTCTAGCAGCACTTTTGGCTCTGCAGAACCATCTTTGGCCCTGACTCCTATCAGACTGGACTGGAAGATGCACTCTCGGCCTGAGAGGGACAAGCATTTCCTTTGCCAGATAATGTCCTGATACTAAGAACTCGATGTTATCAGCAAATGTTTGGTTTGGGCTCCATCAGTTAGCAGTAATATTTGTATCTCAGATAGGACTTGAAGGAATATGTTCCACCACATGTAAGTGTATTAACCAGATACATATAACTTTCCCCAAATGACTGTCAATGGGCTTTAAGAGGTCAGTACCAAAATAACAATGATAAAAACAAGTAATATTTCAAAATAGAATGGCCCTGGGCATTGTCACTGAAGTCCATAGAGATATTTGTCCCACAACAAACTTGTACTGCTGTGCCTGTATTCCTGACAAAAGTGCTAATATTACATTCTATGCTAATCATATGGAACGTGTAGTATATAGCCTTAATGAGCCTGTTCTTTCCTTAACTGATATTATGAGTAATTAACTTCCTCTTGAAGTATATGGGAGAAAAACTATTGCTTTATTTTGGGAGTCTTAAACATTTCTTATCATTTCCATTACTGTAATTACAAAATTCTAATTGTGTAATCACCTCCCTTCTGTCTCCTTTGGCATATTTTATCTTGATCTCTATCATTACGTCCTCACTTAGAAATGTTTCTTGAATGTGGCCCTGCCCAGATAATGTTCTTCATGAAACCTATTCACCTTGGAGCCTAGGCCTATAGTTCATCGAGGTGAAGAAAACGGAAGTGAGCAAAGTGCTGGGAGAAGCAAGGCTGCTTCCTTGTGAGAGAAGAATGCCTCCTAGCAGAGGCGTATGGAGCTCTGGTGGTGCAATGATTCATACACTGCACTGTTCACCAGCTCAGCAGTTTGTAACCACCAGCCTCTCCTTGGGAAAAAGATGAGGCTTTCTGCTTCTTAAGATTTAGAATCTCGGAGGCAGTTCCATTCCACACCATAGGGTCACTATGAGCCAGAATTGACTTGAAGGCAGTGGTTTTGTTTTTGAGTGGAGGCTTCATTAGAATGGAGAATATGCAGATGAAAAAAATTAAAGATGGAGGCATTAATCTCAGGACAGGAAAGGTGAGAGCAACATACGGTCACAGGAATTAAAAAGGTCTTCCTTGGAAAAATGTGCATAACCAAGTGAACTGGTGCCATTCACCTAGGGAGAAAAACTCATTCCCTTCCAGCGACATCTTCATATTTCAAAGGACTGCAAAGCTGAAACTGGAATCATTCTTTAATCCCCACCTTTCCTTTATTTTCTAAACACAAAAATCTCTAGCACCATAGAGACAGTGACTGCTTCATATTTTTACGTAGCATTTCTCAGTTCAAAACCAGATAGTTGGTTGACAGTCTGGCACTTAATGCACTGGTGGCACAGTGGATGTATTAGACCGGGTAGATAAGAGAAAAAAAAAATCCAGGGAGACTCACATGTGCTTAAGAAAAGGCTTTATATATCAGAGCAATTGAATATTGAGAAAACATCCAGCGACTTGGTGGTAAGCACCCAATGCTTTACCAAACACGCCACCTCAGTTGCACCTCTCTAGAGCACAGTAGGGATTATTAGATCACATTAGGTGTGTTTAAAGGATTGACCTCTGGAGAAGAGCCCAGTACACTCTCTCTCTTCTCAAGTGCTCTTATGAGAGAAACGTCACCAATTAGAGTTCTTAAAACTACCAACATTATCTTACTGTTTAGGTAGGTGGAATCCAAATTTAGGGCATCACCTGGAAGAGGAGAGTCACTTCCTGTGTGATTTAGGGTGTCTTCCTTTTTTCTTTGCAACATCTTTGGCCGTGACTTCCCTTGGCAAGCACGTGTGTCTGAGCCTCGCCTTACCGTGGGCCTAGGAGGTTCACCAGGCAGGGATGCAGGTCCAGAGAAGTGCCCTGTTCTAGGTCTACTTTCTTCTTCTATTCAGCTACCTCCCTATGAATAGTGCTAGCCCTGCTTTCTTTTGGCTGCTGCATGCTTGCTATGTGTTTGATCAGTCTCTGATTTTTATTCTGTTCAAGTCTGTTTTTCTGAGTGTGTGATTCTTGTAGGTAGCATTTGATTGATTTTTTTCCTGACCCATCCACTTCTCTCTTTCATTAAAAAAAAAAAACCAAAAAAAACAAGAGAGAGAAAGAAAACATCCCAGCCCAGATCAATTTCTGAAGTCCGATATGAACCCATGTGTCCAATACCAATCTATAAAGTCCTCTTCAGACTCACGAAACACATGCAATGATGCCGAATGCAGGAAGATCACAGGCCAGTGTCAGAGTAACCAGCCTCTGACAATATGGGGTTGGGGGTGGGGGGTGTCCATAGGCGCAAATGTATGGTGAGAAGATATAAAGGTTATAGTAAAGTCATAGAGGATGAGAGAAGATAAAATAAAAGAGTCAGGCATTTTCTGGTAGCATGCTCACCTACTGAACGGCCATGATCTCAACAGCCAGGTCTACACCAAGAGAGTGGGAGGAGGAGGGTTGAGAGAGAGTTCTTTACTGTCTTGGGATATGCGTAGGTAGTCATAAGATGTGCATACTCAGTAGTTACATATGTCACAAGATGGGTGGTAATCAAAGTAAGGTCTGTGAGCTCACAGGTGAGGAAACCTAATCCCTGCACTGAGGGAAAGACAATGAGGGGCTGGATGCCACAGTGGGAGGAGAAAATCAAGAACTGTCTGCTTCTATAGTGAGACAGAATCAACCACATCCTCACTTTAAGGCAGCATAGCTGTTAGGGGAGACAATGTTTAAAGCAGGATAATGCTCTTGAACTTTATCTCTAATTTACCTAAGTGGTGTCTTTCCTACCGTGGAATATTAGCTTTCCAGATTCCCTCTGTTATAAGTTAGGGAATATAGTCCTGGTCATATTTCCCTCAGTGGTAGTTTCCCACAGGCCAGTGAGTGGAAATTCTTGTGGATCCAGTGGCAGTAGAGTCATCTCAGTACTGGCAGGAACCTCCACGTTGCTCCTTCAGCTCCAGGGCTCTAGTGTAGCTCCATGTGTCTTCTCAACTAGAATGTCTTGCAGGGAGTGTGTCTGTGTCCTGCCTCCAGTGAACTAATGATTTTTTTAGCACCTCCAAAAGTGGTCATCAAGGTGCAATCTGATTGACAGGCTAAACTCCACCCCTTCACTCCTAAGTCTCAAATTGACAACAGAATAACTACCACAATAGGATTAGTGCCATACTACCAAATTCAAAACCATCAGTCACTCTATGGGAGGAAGCTGCAACAATCTGTCTTTGTGAAGATTCACAGGCTTAGAAATCCTATGGAACAGTTCCGCTCTGTCCTTACAAGGTCTCTACACACCGGAGTCAACTCCATGGCTCTGACTTTGGATATTCAGTTCCTAGCTAAAACTGTTTTATTCCTCAGCAAAACCTTTTCTTCACTCCCGACAGAACATGAGATTTTCTTCTTAATGAAATGTTAAAATTATCTTTTGGACCAATGTAAATCTACTGTGGGCAAATTCCCTTCCTACAGATTGGGCATCTGTCATCTCAATGGCTACAAACATTTGGAATAGAGGCCATGCCTTAGTTCGGTTCTGTATCAACTTGATTAGGCCTGAATTCTTGGTGGTTTGGCAGTTAAGATCTAGGAATCCCCTACGATGCCACCTAACCAATTCCATAATGGGGTCTGTAGTGAGCGGTCAATCCATTGTAAGAAGATTATGGTGGCCTACAACCCCCTTTCTCAAATCACAGCCCTGACGCAATCACCTGAAGAGAAGCATCCTTGGGAGTGTGGTCTGCTTTTAATAAAAATGGACATTGTGGTTGAACCCACATCTTCAGAGCTCTCAGTGCCAATCCGTTTCAAGGTTTACCTTCTCATCATGACATTCTAAAATTTCATTTAAAATATTGTTAAAATCATTAAAACATTTATTTTTGTATGCTTTTAGTATCTTTGAAATCTGGGAAACTTAAACTTTTAAGTAAATACTGGGTTATCTTGAATCCAGGAAATTTTTAATAAATTTGGTTTTAAAATCATCACACACACACACACACACACACATCATCACACAGCTATGTAAAATTTTACGGAATGTTTGCTGGATCAGATTGTCTTAAAATATTGTCCAAAAAAATTCCTCTTTTCAGATGACCTCACTTCCTTGACCATAATCATTTTTAAGAGAGTTTTTCAATATTCCTCAAATTATTAAGAATACTCTTCAACTGTTTTTTTGTAAATCTGAATTTTAATTGTGAATGTTCAATGTACTTTATTGGATCAATTAAACCTAGTGAGGTAAATATTATTTGTCCAGTTTTAGAGTTGTGAAAAATGAGATGCAGAGAAGTTAAGATGTTTCTGAAATGGTGTAACATGCTAGATAAGACTTTACCTCAAGTTTGACTCCACTGAAAGCTAACCTGACTTTTTCACAAACAAGCGATGTGACCTTGGCAAAGTAACTGAAGCCTGTGTCTCTTTCACAAAGGCATATAAACTTACTAGATTTGATAATCCTCACAACTAGACATATAAACAGCACCATGATAGACAGAGTGGGAAATGAAGTTAGTAACAATTTTATTCTAGTCGGATCAATAACCCGTGCCCATGAATATAACCACTGAGGAATCCAGGGATGTGTGGTACTGGGAAATCTGCCTGGGGGGTAATGGCCACCCAGGATGCAGCTATTGGTCTTTCTCTATCTGGAGGAGAGAGTAAAGAAAACCGAAGATGCGTAGAAGCAATCAGTCCAGTGAATTTATGGACCACACAAAAATCAGTCTCCACAATCGTGCCACTAGAACTCGATAGCAGCTGCCCACCATGGCTGAATATTCTGAATAGGATCACACTAGACAACCCCAGATACAGTGGAAGAAAAATGTGCAGCACAACTCAAGATGATTAAAGAAACACACATGCAAACCTAGACTTACTGGTTGGACAGAGACTTGTGGCACTCCATGTTACTCTTCATGTCTGTAAATCAACAGACCCTGAATGCTTAATTTTCCGTCAAACAATATTATAGGCCTAAAGGGGAGTGATAACACTAGAGAGGTATGGACAACTGAAAGCAGTTAACCGTTTGAGATCAAAGTGGCAATAGTTGCCCAAAAACTATGCTTAAAAGGGTTAGGAAAGAAAGAGGAATGGAAATAGGAAACACAGACAGAAAGGGATAAGCGATATTACCTGGTGAGGATTGTAATCAATAAGACGAAATAAAATGTGTATGAATTGCTGAATGGAAAATCGACCTGTTATAAATCTTCACCCAATTCACACCAAAAAGTTCTTGAAGTATCTACTGCAACAGGCCTCTTTTAAGTGTTAAAAAGAACACGCGTCACTTTGATGACTAAATACACTTTGACACAGCCATGGTCTTTTCACTTGTCTTGTACATATAAAAAGGAAAGAGTAGAAGAATGGATGGATTAAATTGCAATATTGGAGAAGATATTGAATATAGAGTGATGGCCAGAAGAATGAATAAATCAATTATTGAAGAAATACAATCAGAATGTTCCTGCGAAGAAAGGATGAGGAGACTTGAGTAATTTATTTCAGGAATATCATCAATAAGGGCAATTTCTAGAGAAGGGCATTGCCTGCTATACAGGGTCACTGAAAATGAGAGAAATGTTAAATGGGACGGACTGACACAATAGACACGACCTGGACTCAATTATATCAACATAAGATGTTCCTAGGACACATGAAGATATTGCAGGACATAAGTCAATGGTAACTAACAAAAACAGCTGACAGGAATGAGTTCCTGAGGTACTTAGATTTTGTGGTAACTTGGCTGGGCCAGGATTCTCAGGGCTTGGTAGTTAAGACCTAACATTTATTCCCTCATGATGTCATCTAACACAATGTAATCAACTCCACGATGAGATCTTCAACGAGCATCCATTTCATTGCAGGAGCAGGGTAGAATGTGTCCCCGTATTCAGGTCATAGGCCTGATGTAATGGAAAGGAAGTAGGTGTGGCCTACTGCATACCAAAGTGGATCCTGTGATAAGGCTTGCTTGCTTTTTGCTGAGTCTGGGTCCCGCATCTAGCTCATTGATCTTTGGTTCTTTGAACAAAAGGCAATGGCATGCTGATGCTGAGAGTCCTCAGAGGTCTGCCATCTGACGTGCCAACCTTGGACTGGCTCTTCAATTACAAGTGCCTGAACTGCTGGAGGAGGATTCATCCTCCTCTGCTGATCTTGGGTTCATCAGCCCCAAATCGACTCAAATCAGTAACCTCCAGCTTACCATTTAACCCACAAATTTAGAACCTGTCTAGTTCAAATTGTACTTATCCAACTTTACAACTGTGTGAGCAATTTTCTTGGTTTAAAATTCTATGTAGATATACATATATAAGTGACACTGATCTTGCTTCTCTAGAGAACCCAGCTTAAGACAATTACCTAAAGGGGGTCGAGGGGTGGTGTGGGGCAGGGCGGAGGCTCCCAGCACGTAGGCCCCGGCATTCGACACTGTGGGCAGCTCCGTTGCAGCCGTGGTTCCTGGGCTGAGTGCTGGCTGGACAGTGAGTAATGCATGGGTATCAGCGGCCAAGGAGTCCACAGAGTCCACTGTAGGCCGCCCCACTCCTAGCCCGCTGCTGCCAGCGGCCAGGCACTGGTGCTGTATGGACCACAGTGTGCTGGATCTTCTTGTCTTGCCAGCTTGGTCGGGCATCCCAGGTAACTTGCAAGTCTGCAGACAAGAGAAGGAGGAGATGAAGGAAGATTTTCCACCCAATTTCCACATGCCTATCGGCAACAGCAAGTCTATTTTCAAGTCAGAGCTGTTAAACTTGCTAAGAACCTACAACTGCTACCATGAGGGGGGAAGCTTCCAACTGAGATATAGAGCGGAAGAAGGGGCTCTGATCCTCGAGGGGCTCCTCAACATCTCTTGGGGGCTGAGGTGGCCCGTCCGGCTCCAGATTCAGGATGACAGGGACCGACTTCACTTGTCCCCCACTGTATGGATGGCTGGGCAGCCCAGTTGTGACCAAAAGGAGCCCTCTTCTCAGGACAATAACAGGGGCCCTGCCAAAGATCCAGGAAGTAGGCCTTTACAGAGAGCTGAGAACTCCAGGCATGGCTCAGAGCCCCTGGAAGAGGACACAGATGTCCCACAGCTGCTTCGGACCCGGAGTGATGCCAGTTGTATGATTCAAAGAAGGCCTAAGGGCCACACACCCAGTGAGGCCCAGCGGGTCTGGCAACACCGCTTCTCCATCAATGGACATTTTTACAATCATAAGACTTCCGTGTTTACCCCTGCCTTTGGCTCCATGACCAACGTGAGGGTCAACAGCACCATGACAACCTTGCAAGTGCTCACCCTGTTGCTGAACAAGTTCAGAGTGGAAAGTGGCCCCGGGGAATTGCGCTCTACACGTTCATGAATCTGGGGAGCAGACAAAACTAAAAGACTGTGAGTATCCTCTAATTTCCAGAATTCTGCATGGGCCATGTGAGAAGATTGCCAAGCTCCTCCTGATGGAGACAGACTTGGGAGAGGAAGTTCCCTATGATGTTGCTCAGTACATTAAGTTTGAAATGCCGGTGCTGGAGAGTTTGGTTGAGAAATTAAAAGAAGAGGAGGAAAGAGAAATAATCAAACGAACCATGACGTTTCAAGCCTTGCGTCGGACAATGCTACAGCGTCTGGAGCAACTGGAGGAGGCCAAGTACATGACCAGCTTCTACCTGTCCCACAGTCCCCAAACAACAGTGCACAATGTGTCCCTGTGTTGGGCCCTGCCTCAGGGTACCAACAAGGGTCACTGATTGACAGCCCTGCCTGAGGAACTCAGTGCCTATTCCTCCCCATCTGCATAAAACTGATGTCCTGAATCCTTAAAAAAAAAAAAAAAAGACAATTACCTAAATTAACCATTTAGACAGGCAGTCTACTCACGAATATTTATCGGGATGGGGTAAGTTTTATTTAATTATTTCTCTTCAGTAAGCCTTTACTGAAAATTTACCACGAGCCAAGTATTGCACCAGGCAGTGGAGATACAAACATGAAAAAGATACAGATCTTGAAAAACTTTGAAAGAGTTTCCACAAATACTAACTGAAACCAGCTGGTCTCTGACATGTAAATTGAAGCTTGTAAGGACATTACATTTCCCAAGTTGCTCTTCAGCTCATTCATAGCTTCTTCCTTTGCTCGACAGTGAATATGAACTAAACAGGTTTTTTCTATCCTAAGCATATCTTAAACTGAAAGAGCTGAGGGCGTTGGGTATTTACGCCTCCAATGACAATATGGAAAGATTCTATAGGCAAAACGTTGGACTCTGCAGGAAGAATAAAAAGAAGATGGAAAGAATCCAGAGTCTTTGTACTAGGAAAAAGAACTAGTTGATATTTAACCACTCTAAAAGGTAGCATAGGATCAAGAATCAATGGCATTGAAAGAAAAAGTCCAGAGCTGAGCCCCAGGAGGCGGTGCTGCTACATCCGGGTTTTCCACGGCCTGTACCTGTTTTGTTTTCCTAGCAGAAACCAGGAGACATTGAGGCGGCTCGGCGGCACCTGCTGTACAACTTGGGTTCATCTGACCTGAAAAAAACGTCTGGGATTCTAGAAGGCCTGAGAGTGCATTGACTTGGGGGTCAGGTGTGTGTGTGTGTGTGTGTGTGTGTGTGTGTGTGTGTGTGTGTGTGTGTGTGCATGCGTGCGTGCGTGTGTGTGTGTGTGTGTAGCGCAATACCATTGTTTACAGGCTGCTGGATTACCATTGATGCTGCTGTCACTTATCCCCCTGTGGACGAGTTCAACCACTCCGCCATGCCTATGGTGTCATAGCAACAATGCACTATCCAATGGGCAAGTCCGAGGGGATAGTTACGGTGAAGGCTGTCTGGGCCAAACAGGTGCTCGGATTTGGCTATTTATGGGTTCATACTGGCCTTTGGGTCTCTGATTGCGACTCTGTGGATTCTCTTTGAGGGTTATATTGTTAGAGAAAAACCCACAGTGTACCCTGGAATTGCTGTATTTTCCCAGAATGCCTTTATTTTTTTGAAGGACTGGTTTTTAAGTTGGGCCGCCCTGAAGACTGGCAGTGACCGTGCAGTGCACAGCTCCGCAGCCCTGCACTGTGGGCTCTGTTCGCTCGCTCCCAATCTTTTCTAATGCCGTTTTCTGAACTGATTTCTGAGGGTAGTCTCGGCTGAAAGTGCACTAATACTAATCATGAGAATGTCCAGTGGAAACAACCAAATTTTCTATTGTGGTTTTCACTTAACTTATACAAGGTTGAAGGACAAGGTTACACATGAACAATTTTTAATCAAAATTTATCATGGCATATGTGTTAGTCTGGGTACTTTAGAGAAACAAATCCACAGAAACTCATGTATAAGAGAGAGTTTTATATAAAGGTTAAGTGTGCATCAAGAAAACATCCAAACCCAGTGCTGCCCAAACCCGCAAGTCCAACATTAACCCATATGTCCAACACCAATCCACAAAGTCCTCCTCCATCTCACAAAGCAGATGCAATGACGCAGACTTCAGGAGGAAAGCTGAGTCAATGAATGTGTAAGCATCTCAGCGCTGACAAGGGTCTCCACACGGTTGCTCCAGCACCCAGGGCTGCATCCGAGTCAGTCCATGTGGCTTCCCCTTGGGGATGTCTTGTAGGAAGTCAGTCTTGCCAGCTGAAGCAGGGAACTGCTAAGGCAGCTGCACCCTGGTGCAACCATCACAACGCAAGAGACCTGAGAATTAGAAAAGCTAGGCTCACCGAACCATTTATCCCTCCACCCTTCAATTAACCCCACATGTGTGTATTAGCCAGGTTGGCACAATAAACTAACTAACTCAGTATATAATTTGTAAAACTAAAAAAAATTACAAAAGAAAAAAAAAAGGAAGAAAAAGTCCAAGCTGCACTGAAGGCATTCGCCCTTCAGGAATTGCTGGAATACCAATTGAAATGTTTCAACATGGTGATGAAGCACTGGAAACACTCACTTGCCTAAGCCAAGAAATCTGCAAGATGACTACCTGGCCAATTAACTGGAAGAGATACATATTTGTACCCATTCCAACAGAAAGTGGAAACTGTAGAGCAATATCATTGATACCCCATGCACGTGAAATTCTGCTGAAGATCATTTAACCATAGGAGCAAGTCCATTGACAGGGAGCTGCCCAAGGTTCAGGCTGGATTCAGAAGAAGATATGGAACCAGAAATTGCTGATGGATTTTGGCTGAAAGCCGAAAACACCAGAAAGATGTTTACATGTGTTTTATTGACTGTGCAAAGGGACTTGACTGTGTGGGTCATAACAAACTATGATGGGTAGCCTCGAGATGAATGGAGATTTTAGAACACATTATTGTGCGCATGCATCACCTATAAAAGGATCAAGAGGCAGTTGTATGAACAGAACAAGAGAATACTGCATGGTTTAAAGTCAAGAAAGGTGTGTGTAAGACTTATATCCTCTCACCATAATTATTCAATATGTGTGCTGAGCAAATACTCAGAGAAGCTAGATTATATGAAGAATGCAGCATCAAGATTGGAGGAAGGCTTGTGAACAATCTGTGGTATGCAAATGACACAACTTTGCTGCTGAAAGTGAGAACTTGAAGCATTAAAAAAATCATTTTATTAGGGGCTCATACAACTCCTATCACAATCCATACATACATCAATTGTGTAAAGCACATTTGTACATTTATTGTCCTCATCATTCTCAAAACATTTGCTCTCCACTTAAGCCCTTGGCACCAGATCCTCATATTTCCCCCTCCCTCCCCACTCCCCCTCCCTCATGAACCCTTGATAATTTATAAATTATTATTTTGTCATATCTTACACTGTCTGACATCTTCCTTCACCCCATTTTTCTGTTGTCCGTTGTCCAGGGAGGAAGTTATATGTAGATCCTTGTAATTGGTGCCCCCTTTTTACCCCACCCTCCCTCCACCCTCCCATTATCATCACTTGCACCATTGGTCCTGATGGGATCATCCACCCTGGATTCCCTGTGTCTCCAGTTCCCACCTGTACCAGTGTACATCCTTTGGTCTAGTCAGATTTGTTAGGTAGAACTGGGATCATGATAGTGGGGAGGGGAGGAAGCATTTGGGAACTGGAGGAAAGTTCACTGCACCCTGACTGCCACTGCCTCATCTCCTCCCCTTGACCCTTCCGTAAGGGGATGTCCAACTGCCTACAGATGGGCTTTGGGTCTCCATTTGCACTCCCCCCATTCACGATGATATGATTTTTTGTTCTGATGATGCCTGATACGTGATCACTTTGACAACTCGTGATTGCACAGGCTGGTGTGCTTCTTCCATGTGGGCTTTGTTGCTTCTGAGCTAGATGGCTGCTTGTTTACTTTCAAGCCTTTAAGACCCCAGACACTATACCTTTTGATAGCCGGGCACCATCAGCTTCCTTCGCCACATTTGCTTATGCACCTGTTTGTCCTCAGTGATCGTATCATGGAGGTGTGCACCCAATGATATGATTTTTTGTTCTTTGATGCCTGATAACTGATCCCTTTGGAACCTTGTGATCACACAGGCTGGTGTGCTTCTTCCATGTGGGCTTTGTTGATTCTCAGCTAGATGACCGCTTTTTTACCTTCAGAACTTGAAGCATTTGTTGATAAAGATAAAGCCTTGCCATTTTCAATATGGATTACAACTCAATGTAAAGAAAAACAGCATCCTCACAACTGGACTAGTAGGTTACACTGTAATTATTGGAGAAAAGATTGATGTTATCAAGGATTTTCTTGCTTGTATCCACAATGTTCATGGGAGCAGCAGTCAAGAGATCAAATCATGAATTGCATTGGCTAAGTCTGCTGCCAAGACCTCTTTAGTGTATTGAAAAGCAAGGGTTTTACTTTAAGGAATAACGTGTGTCTGACCCAAGCCATGGTATTTTCTTTTCTTTTTTGAAATAATTTTATTAGGGGTTCATACAACTCTTATCATAATACATACATACATCAATTGTGTCCAACACATTTGTACATATGTTGCCATCATCATTCTGAAAACACCTACTTTCTACTTGACCCCTTGGTATCAGCTCCTCATTTCCCCCCTCCCTTCCCGCTCCCCCCTGAACCCTTGATAATTTATACATTATTATTATTTTTTCATATCTTATACTGTCTTACATCTACCTCACCCACTTCTCTGCTGTCCGTCCCCCAGGAAGGAGGTTATATGTAGACCTTGTAATCTGTTCCCTCTTTCTCCCTCACCGTCCCTCCACCCTCCTGATATCGCCACTCTCACCACTGATCCCGAGGTGTTCATCTGTCCTGGTAGCCCTGTATTTCCAGTTACTATCTGTGCCAGTGTACATCCTCCGGTCCAGCCAGATATGTAAGGTAGAATTGGGATCATGATAGTGGGGGGGGGGAGGGAAGAAAGAAGCATTCAAGAACTAGAAGAAAATTGTGTATTTTCTCATTGCTGCACTGCACTCTGACTGGCTCTTCTCCTCCCCACAGCCCTTCTGCAAGGGGATGTCCAATTTCCCACAGATGGGCCCTGGGTCCCTACTCTGCACCCCCACTCATTCACAATACTATGATTTTTAAATTTTATTTTTGGTCTTTGGTCCCTGATCCCTTCGACACCTTGTGATATCACAGGCTGGTGTGCTTCTTCCATGTGGGCTTTGTTGTTTCTCAATTAGATGGCCACCTGTTTATCTTCAAACCTTTAAGACTTGAAGCCGGGCACCATCAGCTTTCTTAACTACATTTGCTTGTGCACCCATTGTTTTCAGCAATCGTGCCAGGAAGTTGAGCATCTCACACTGCCAAAATTTTAGAACAAAGTGTTCTTGTGTTGAGGGAGTTCTTGTGCAGGGGCCCACTGTCCATCTGTTTTCTTAATACTCAACCTATAAATATATGTACATAGATCTATTTCCCCCTCATCATATATAAATATATTTAAATCTTTATATGCCTGTATTTAAATCTCTATGACTACCCTTCACCTCCTAGTTCTTTCCTCTATTTCTTTGTACTTTCCTCTTCTCCCACTATCATATTCTATATTCATTTGGGTTTTAAGAATTCCTCTCAGTTACATTGCCCTTGATCCAGCCCTGCCAGACCTCCCACACCTCCTTGACACTGATTTTGGATCACTTGTTCCCTTGTCCCTGGGCTTGTCAACACCCACTTCCTTTCCCCTGCCTCCCCTACTCCCATGTTCCCCTGGAACTGTCATCCCATTGTTCTCTCTTCTGACTTGTTTATTCTGCCTATCCCTTCCAGGTAGACATGCTGTGTACCATCACAAGACTGAGTAAAACAAAGCAACAACAGAAAGTAAAACAATAGCTACAGCAACAACAACACACACACACAAAACATAAATAGATCAGGATCTGTTTGTTGTTCTTCACGGGTACTTTCCAGTCGAGTCTGATGGGGTGCAATGCCTGGGCACTGCCTCTATCCCTGGGGACTTCATTGCTCTGCTCCCCCCGCTGCTGTGCTGCATGCCCCCAGAGGCTGGCTTCGGTGTGGTGCACTCATGGCAGGCAAAGTTCCCGCCTTGTGTCTCTAATGTTGTTCCCAACGGTGCTATGGGTCAATGAGGGATGCTATGCCTCATGGTGGGGCCGGCCCTGTGGTCGTCTCTGTGCATTGCTGTTCTGAGCAGGAACATTGTCCTCAGGGCTTGGTGAACCAGGATGTGCTTCTCTCTCTCTCTCTCTCTCTTTTTTTTTTCTTCTCCATATCCCCCTCGTTGGCTCCTGTGTGCTCTGACCAGACCAGTCCCTCATCTTGAGCTGAAGCTTCAGTTCTGTCCTCTGAAGTGAATTCTTCTTGGGAGGAGGGTGGTGCTGTCCACTTAACTGGTCATGGGCCCGGCTCCTCAGGCCTCTCTATCATTTCCCTGCTTCATGTCAGTGTGTTGCGTTCTTGTCTTGAAGCTCCAGGTTGTAGTCTGGTCCCTCTTTCCCTGTGGAAACACAATCAACACCCTCCCTTGTGTGGGTTAGTGCCCTGGTCCCCCGGCTACCCATACCTTCCCCCCTCTCTTTTAATGTGCTACCATATGTATCCCATATGTATCCCTGAGTTTAGTCTGGCCCCTGTCATATTATTGGAACCTCACCGCACGGACGTATGTATACAATATCTTCTTCCCTATGCCCCTTTTGAATTTTTTGAGCTTACCTCAGTGGACTCATGTAGTACTTGTCCTTTTGTGCTTGGCTTACTTCACTTAGCATAATTTCCTCCAGTTCTTCCCATGCAGCGATGTGCTTCATGTGTTCATCACTGCTTTTTAGAGATGTGTAATACTCCGTTGTATGTATGTACCAGAGTTTTTAAATCCATTCATCTGTTGATGGAAATCTGGGCTGTTTCCAACTCCTTGCAATTGTGAACTGTGTCACAATGAACATTGGACCACAGATGTCTGGCTGTGGTTTGTTTTTTGTCTCTTCTAGGTGTATGTCCAGTAGGGGATTGCTGGATCATATGGTAGCTCAATTTCCAAATGTTTTCGATATCACCAAATCAATTTCCATAATGACTGTACATACCTACAGGCCCACCAGCAGTGGACAAGAGTTCCTATCTCTCTGCATTCCCTCCAACACTTTTTACTTTCTGATTTCTTGAATTGGGCTATCTTTGAGGGTGTTAGGTGGTATCTCATAGTTGTTTTAATTTGCATTTCTCTTACAAGCCATGTTATTTTTAATCAATTACCTCCTATGCATATTAAATTTGGACCTAGAATAGTGAACGCGGAAGCTGAAGCAATGCCTTTGAATTGCCTCGCTGGCAAAGAATCTTCCAAGTACCATGGACTGCAAAAAGAAGAACAGACATCCATCCTGGAAAAAAAGACAGCTTTCAGACTACTCCTTACAAAGATGGTGAGACTGCATCTCACATATTTTGAACATGTTATCAGACTCTGCAGACGTCCCTGCAGAAGGTAGAGTGGAGGGGCTGTGAAAAGGAGGAAGGCTCTTGACAAGATGGATGACACAGTGGCAGCAACAATGGGCTCCAACATAAGAACAGGGGTGAGGATGTACATATGATTGCTGGCGTCAGAACCGACAGCACCCAGCAAGAGGAAATAATACAAAATACACCCCCCCCGGTGTGTGTTATTCCAATTTACTACTGTGGTGTGTGTGTGCTGCTATGAAAGAGCCTAAAGACGCGCTCTGATGTTGACCATATAAAGTGGAGCTATTATTCTCACCCCTCCACTTGCTGGCTAGTTAACAGTTTCCCAGTTATCTTCTCTGTAAAATGAAGATTAAAAAGAGGACCTCATTGTGGTAGTTACATAATCTCATGTCACGAGTCTAGCCGGCCAATCATGTCACAACCTGATGATCCCTCCTGGTGGGCATGGCCTTCTCATGAGGATTCTGGAAACTTCCCCTCTCTCTTTGCCTTCCCCTCCTGTTGACAAGCCATAAGAGACTGGCTGAGACCAGCAAGAGCTGTCTCTCTCTGCTTCACGTGGCTGTTCATGTGTGTCTCATATATGGGCTAATATCAGACTTAAGGACTTGATCTGGACAGGGCTGAGATGTTTCTCAATATACGATTGATCTTTTATATAAAGCTCTCTCTTATACACATATGAGTGTCTCTGGATTCATTTCTCTTGTCAACCCAGTCCAACACACTAATCAAAAGAGTTGTTGTGAGATTAAGTAAAATCTGGGATTTAATGCATTTAGCTTTAGTATGTGTTTTTAAATCTATCAATATTAGATTTTGTTATTGTAAATAATTACAGAAATGTTAATAGCATTAAATCTATAAATAGACTCACTTCTGCTTAACTTATTTAGTTAATTCGCAGCTATATTTCTCCAGGCACATTTGAGTCTCTTGTGTCCCATGTTCTTGGAAAATGTAACCTGAAGTAATCTCATCTGGGGGAATTGCTCCTTCCCTGGACCTGGCACATGGAGATTCCAGAGTCTGTACAGACAGGCACAGCTTCTCAGAACCATGTAAGCTTGAACAGGTTTGGGTTTTTTTTTTTTAAGAGTAAATTTTATTATTTGCATAGGTGAAGAATTTAGAAAACATCATACTTGTTTGATATGTATGAACATATCTATAGCCAACCCAACCCTAGGAGCCCGGGAGCCCTGGTGGTGTCATGGTTATAGTGGTGTCATGGACTGTGATCCCCATAGTCCGCAGTTCAAAATCCCCAGCAGTTCTGTGGGAGAAAGACTGGGTTTTCTACTCCCACAAACAACTAGAGTCTCTGGAAACCCACTGGGGATTCCTCTGAGTCAGCACTGACTCAATGGCAGTGAATTGATACCCAACGTTGGTGACAACGTGGATACACATTTGGTTGTAATCTGCAAGGTAGACAGTTCGAAACCACCAGCACCTCTGAGGGAGAAAGATGGGGTCTTTTCTGCCTGTAAACAGTCTCAGAAACCCACTGGGGAAGTTCTACCCTGTCCTATCGGGTCTCTGTGAGTCAGTTGGCAGTGACCCGATGTCAGTGAGATGACTGCATCCTTGTATTGTTTCACATTAAAGATCTGAACCTTCACTTCCTCTTCCACACGCCCTGTATTCAGTTTATACACACTTTCCCCCCAAAAGACAATCTTCTGCTTCAGTCTAATAGGAGACAGAGATACTACAACTTTTTAACAGACAGAGTTTACTGTAATGAATTAACCAGGTGCAACAACTTTAATAACTGTGACAAGAGGACTCTCCTGTTGACGAGGGGAGAGAGTGCATTGCTGGTGTGAATGTAACGGTGAAGCGTTTCCAGAATGGTTAAGTAATTACCATGTGATCCAGCCATTCCACACTCGAGTATATGCCCAGAAGAACTGACAACAGAGGCTCAAGCCGACACTTGTACACTCGTGTTCATGGTAGAGTATTCACTATAGCCAAAATGTAGAAGCCACCCTATTGAGTGACCATCCACATATAGATGAACAGTAGTTGGTATATGCACACAACGGGATACTATTCAACCATAAAAAAATAAAGTTCTGATATATGCTACAGCACAGACGGAAAATATTGTGTGGAGTGAAAAAAAGTCAGAAACAAATGGTAAACGAGTGTATGATTTCACCTGTGTGAAATATCTCCAATAGGCCAAAGCATAGAGATGAAGCATTAGTGGCTACCAGGAGCTGTGTGACATATTGGTAGAAGGATGAGGAGCTCTTGCTGAAGGGGTACTGAGGTTCTGTTTGGGATGATGAAGACGTTGGTGATGTATAATGTTGATAGTAATATAACACTGTGGATATAATTAATGTCACTGAATTCTATGCGTACACATGGTCACAATGGAAATTTTTTGTTATATATATATTTTTGACCAGAATAAAAATATGTTTAAATAAAACAAAATAGAGAGGTGGGGAGAGATCTGTATGTATCACAGAGGTAGTAATTTCAGGAACAACTATCATTCTGGGGCAGAAAATACACGGGGAAGAGGTTGGAACTACTTAGAAATCTAGAAGTGGTTCCCTCTGGAGGTACATCTAGAACCTTAGAGGTTGGTGCGGGATTGAATGGGTGCTTGATGACTCTGTTTTGTAAGAGTTTGAAAAGCTTCAAACTAGATGCAGCTGCTGCCACTGGGAAACTTGGTGCTGCCGCCAGGGTAAAGAAGCCTAGGAATGGGGCAAGGGGGATGGTTCTGGGGCATAAACAGAAAGGAGTAAATAAACCTATAGGCTGCTCCCACTAGAGTTTCCTAAGGCCAGAAGTGCTCAGGTGGTTCAAAACACCACTTAATGCTCTTGGCTGGCTGTACCCAAGAGGTGGCAGGGTCAAGTTCACCCACAGGCCCCTCAGAATAAAGACCGGGAAATCTAGCTGAAATTCAGCTACTAAAAGCCCTAGAGAACACAATTTTGCTCTGGCACACACGATGTTGCCCGGACTCTGAGCTGACTAAATAGCAACTGGTTTAATATGCTCCCACTGTCAGCTGGTGAAAATGGAAACGTGGTTTGCAGAATCCCGGCATTTCAGAGTGAAGTAGGAAAAGGGTGGGCTTATAGACTAGACGCAATAGCTTAAAATTGGCACAGTAGGGAAGATGCCTTATTTTTAGCACCTGGTGGAGTTTGGGAAATATATTATTGAATAAATGCTTATGGAATAAATATGTGTGTACAGTTAGTTTTAAGTGTGATTTCTTTTAAATTGGGGGCTCTTACAGCTCTTATAAAAATCCATATATATATCCATTGTGTCAAACACATCTGTACGTATGTTGTCATCATCTTTTTCAAAACATTCTCTTTCTACTTAAGACCCTGGCATCAGCTCCTCATTTCTCCCCCTCCTTCCCCCCATGTCCTCTTGATCATTTATAAATTATTGTTGTTGTTTCATGTCTTATACCAACTGCTGTCTCATTTTACCCACTTTCCTCTGTCCGTTCTCCTGGGAGGTGGAGGCCATACATCAATCATTGTGATCTGCTCCCCCTTACTCCCCACCCCCCTACTCTTATCCTCCTAGTGTTGCTGCTCCTCTTATTGTTCCTGAGGAGTTTATCTGCTCTGGATTCCCTGTGTTTTGAGCTCTTATCTGTACAAGTATACATGTTCTGGTCTAACCAGATTTGTAAGATAAAATTGGTGTCATGGTAGTGGGGGTGGGGAGAAGCATTAAAGAACTAGAAGGTTGTGTGTTTCATTGGTGCTATACTGCACCCTGACTGGCTCATATCCTCCTTGTGGCCATTCTGACAGGGGGTGCCCAATTGACTACTGATGGGCTTTGGGTTTTCACTCTGCCCTCCCCCTCATTCCCATTGATATGATTTTTGTTTGTTTTTTGGGGTCTTTGATGACTTATACCTAATCCCACCTCATGATCACATAGGCTGGTATGCTTCTTCCATGTGGGTTTTGTTGCTTCTTAACTAGATAGCTGCTTGTTTATCTTCAAGCCTTTAAGACCCCAGAAGCTATATCTTTTGATAGTCAGGCACCATCAACTTTCTTCACCACATTTGTTTATATACCTATTTTGTCTTTCACAATCGGGTCTGGGAAGGTGAACTTTACAGAATGCCGTGTTAGTAGAACAAATTGTTCTTGCATTGAGGGAGTGCTTGAGTGGAGGCCCAATATCCATCTGCTACTGTAATACTTTATAAATAAATATGTGTACATAGATCTATTCCCCTGTCATTGTACATAAATGTATTTACATATATACATGCCTGTATGTAGACCTCTATAAATATCCTTTGCCTCCCAGTTCTTTCCTCTGTTTCCTTTCTTTTACTCTCCTCCCATCCCACTATCATGTTTGGAATTCATTCGGGTTTTGGTAATTCCTCTAGGCTACATTGCCCTTGATCGAGCAGCTCCCCCCTCCCCACCACTAAGCATCCTATGACCTCCTTGCCATCAATGTTATTGTTCATTCTGCCTATCTTGTCCAGATAGACATTCATAGATAATAATAAATGCAAAAACAAAGCAAAGCAAAACATTTAAAAAAATCAACAACAGCTAATACAACAGAACAAAAAAATAAAGAAAAATATAAAAAACAACAACAAAAACTGAAAAGCCCTCAAACAGTGCCAGGTCCATCCATTGACCATTATCAGTGCTTTCCAGGGGAGTCTGCTGGGGTGCCATGCCCTGGCCCCAAATTGCTCCCCTAGCTGCTCTTCTGTGAACCCTTAGGATAAAGCATGATCTTAATGCCTAATAGTTCATTTTCTCTTAGAACAGGCTGACTTCTAAAAAATAAAAATAACTTGAAAAATACCTTTCAAGGTAGAAGGTGAAGTTAAGGGCTGGAAGGAAGGAAAAAGAGAAAATTCATTCAATTGTCAGTTGCTATAAAGAGTCCATAGGGATTGGGCTACAGCAGGGAGAGGGGTAAAGTCTCAGCTGGATAGAAGAGGGGCGATTTGATAGTTGAAGAAGAGAGACAAGGGAAAGGAAATCTGTAAAAAGACTGGAGTAGTAGAAAGGTTACCGTGAGACATTTCTCTAGAGAGATGAGAGAAAGACTTATAAACAGGAATGTTCAATATTTGAATATAAAACGTAAAGGTGTGGCTCCAAAGTAACTCAAGTCTTCACGGCTAGTTTTGCTGTTGGTGTTCCAAAAACGTCACTGTTATTGAGTCAATTCCAATGTATAGTGACCGTACAGGAAGCAGTGGAATTGCCTCTATGGCTTTCCCTAACTGCAAAGTTTTATTAAAGTAAATAGCCCCCTCTTTCTCCTGCTAACCTTCGGGTTAACAGTCCAGTGTGTAACCCACTGGTGTTACTTGCTGTTGACGTTAGTTGTTGTTTAGTTGTTTCCTATTCAGTTGGCAACCAACAAAATGTTGCCTAGCTCTGCGCTATCTTCACGATTGCCGCTATATTCACATCCATTGTTGTATTTTGATTCACTTCTAATACAGGGGCCACATTTAAAAGTACTGTGTCTGACTCAGACCAATGGATCAGGAAGAAAACCCAGAAATAAGAAATTAAAGCATTCGCAAACAGACTATTAATTTTTGACAAAGGCCCAAAAAACATTAAATGGGAAGCAGATGCCCTCTTTAATAAATGGTGTTGGAAAATATCGATATCCACATGCAGAAGAATGAAACATGACCCATATCTCACTCTATACACAAAAACAAACTCAAGGTGGATTAAAAACTTAGTTGTAAAACCCAAAGCAATCAGAATCATCAATGAGAAAATTGGGACAACCTAGGAGCTCTCGTACAGGGAATACATGGGATAGCAGAATTAACAAAGGGAACACACTCCATGAAAGATAAAATAAATGAATGGGACCTATTAAAAACAAAACACCGGTGTACATTCATGAGAAGAGTAAAAGGAGAGCCCACAGATTGGGAAAAAATATTTAGTAATGACATAAGAGACAAAGGGCTCATTACTAAGATCTACAGAATTTTACAAGCTTACAACAAGAAAAAAAAACTAATAGCCCTCTGAGAAGATGGGCAAAAGACCTGAAAAGACAATTCATAAAGGATAACAATCGAATCGCTAATAAACACATGAGGAAATGCTCCAGGTCATTAGCCATCTGGGAAATGCAAGTAAAAACAACAAGATACCACCTAACGCCCATTACTGCAACCCAATTTAAACAGACTGAGAACAACACATATTGGAGAGGATGTGGTGAGATTGGAACTCCTATTCACTGCTGTGGGCTTGTAAATAAGGACAGCCATTGTGGAAAGTCATATGGTAATCCCTAAAAAAGATGGCAATTGAACTACCATAGGGTAAAAAGCTATGCCAGTGCCAATGAACCACACACCATCTGCTCCAGGAAAGTGTAGTGTGGGTCACTTGGCCAGAGGGCACCTCATGACAGCGGGATCAAATGGTGGGGGTGGTGGGCAGGGAGGCTGTCTGCTGATTGGTTGCCATGTGGCCCCTAGGAGAGTGAGGGGGCGCTGTCAGAAGGATGAGGCTTACTGATGGGAGGAGCAGTATGGGAGAAGGGGGAGGACATGGTCAAGTTTGGACGAACATAATAGGTCCATGTCTGTTGGGGGCAGGAGAGGGAAGGCTGACCACCAGGTGGGGGGAGGAGAGACTGGGGATGCTTTGGGGATCACTAGGTAGGGAGGGTCTTTAGTGGAATGCAGCTATGGGCAGGATTGACCTAAGGGATCTGGGAGTATCCCGGGAACCCAGGCTGGTACCGCAGAATGGGACACTGAATTTTGGATCTTTGGGGAACACGTCAAGTTCCAAAGGCAGCACCAGTAAGATCTCAAGTGGGAACTCCACTGGGTGAACTGGAATCTACCCCAGACACTTGCAACTTGAGGACTTTAGCCAGAAAAGCCACGGTGCCTGAGTAGAAGACAACTGTGCAAAGAGCAGTGTGCTGTTGGTTGGCGAACAAACGGTCTTGGTGCACCAACGCCCTGCATGTACAGTATTATCCTGGAAATCCTGTGACAGCCAGTCTGTTGTAGTCTGCTTGTGCTCGTTTATATTAGGGTGTATCTCAAAAGTGCGTCGCCATTGGAGCTCACCCTCTTGAATGGTTTCTTTATTTTTTTGGTAAATGAAACCCAAGGATGTTGAGCCTACAGGGAAAGAAAGAGAACAAGGGTTTGGGGAGGGGGATCCAGTGTGGTGGGGGAGATAAGAGGGAAATGGTGTCAAGAAGTCCAGGAAGGAAAAGCATGTTTTGGAAAACATGTATGGTTATGGAAGAAATTGCACAATTGTGTGTGACATGATTGAACTATGGAATGATATTGACTCCCAAGTTACAGCCCCCCTAAAATGACATAGATCCAGAAATGGGTTTTGAGTTTGCACTAAATTCTAGCTCCAACTTAAGAACAATCAGTTCTTGCGTCATGGGTCTGCTCGATACTCACCTTCATGAAATGATCACTGGAGATAAGAGTGTACAGCGCATTGTGGTGAGCAAGGCAAATGATGCCTGACTATCAATCAGAATAGTGTCTGGGGTCTTAAAGGCTTATATTCAAATAAGCCAACCATCTAAATGAGGAGTCAACTAACTCCAGATGGAAGAAGCGCGTCTGCTTGTATGATCCAAAGATGGCAATCACAAATTTTGAATATGGTGAGTAGGAAAGCACGAGAGAAAAAAATTATGAATACCCAATTTGTGGAGGGTTATGGGGGGTTGTAGGAGCTCAAAACCCATCTGCAGAGTATCTAGTTAGACTGAACCATTGTGGCCACAAGCAAGGGTCCAAGACAGTCTTACTATCAGGCAGAGACCATTACAATCTTGATTATATTGGACCAATCTTGATACTTAGCCAGTGGATCACCCTATAGATGTGACCTGATTTTTTTTCTGGGTGCAAGTATCTCTTACTGATGCTGTGAGAGAAATTTGTTCCCTGACTTTTTGAATGTTGTTGGGGTCTTTTCCTTCTCATGCAGTATTTGTATTTTTGTCTATATACGATTATGTTTTTACGCTTACAACCTTAGTGAGATTCTGTTTTTTATTGTGTTCTGTTGGGTCTCCCAGTTGTGAAGCACAGGAGGGGTGGATGCATAATGTTAATAACTGATACAAGGGGATATAAGGAATAAAGAGTGGGGGTAGGGAGGGTAAGGGAATTTTTAGGAGTAAATAGTGAAGACAGGAGGGGAGAGGGAGCACTAGAATGGATTATGATTGTGTAACTCATCTTAAAGGCAATTTAACTATGGGATGGGGCTGCTCTAAAATCAATGTGAAGGGGATTGTACAATTCTCCTTGATATAATTGAACCTTGGTATGAGATTGAAGTATCTGGTATGTAAATTTCTTGTTAACAAAACTGTCAAAAAATAAACAAATGTATTATCTCTGACAATGATCGTCTGTGACCTGTAGGTTTTTCAGTGGGTACTTTTCAGAAGTTGCTCACCTGGCCCTTCATCCCAGTTTGTCTTAGTCAGAAGCTGCTGAAACTTATCCCCTAGGGGTAACCTTACTGCTATTTGAAGTGTCAGTGTCATGATTTCCAACATAGTAAAATGCGGATGGCGTACCAGTTTCTGTCTAGAGTGTTCATGAATAAATGAGCAAACTCGTTGAACTGTGAGCTGATCTGTAAATTGAACCAAGTTTCCGAGAGCCAGTCTTTAAGCCAGAGGTAGCGAGGAGAAGCAAGACTCCACACCTTGTTTCCCCGACTGAAACTGCCTGGAAGGACCAGGCTGTGAGTTTGTACTTCACGTGTTCATTGTACATGTGAAGAGGGGCTAGATAGCCTCTGGGACTTTCAAAGATCAGGAGAATCCTGACCACGCATCCACTCTGCATGGTAGCTTATAAAAGAAGAGGGCAAACACAGACAAAGAGCCACAAACAGGGGAAGATGTCATGTGATGACGGAGGTGGGTACGTCTGTAAAGGAAGGAATGCCAATGATGGCTAGCAGTCACTAGAAGACAGGAGACAGAAGCATGACACTGTTTTTCCCTCAAAACCTTCAGAAAGCATCGACATGGCCAATAACCCCAACTCCAACTTCTAGACTCCAGTGAGAAAAAGAATACTGGTTCTCTGTTACTCAAATTGACATGGGTATCTCTGATGGATTGAGAGGTCTGTAGCGAGAGTAAACAGAACAACAAACAAAACAAAACAAAAATCTCTGGACCCCTGAGGTAAAAATTCCCATGTAACAATGAAGCAGAAGAAAAGGCAGAGTCTTTCAGTATAGAAATTTCAAAGTGTGATATAAAGTCCAGCTATATGTATTCTCAAGACCTCTCTAGATGATTCGTTTCCTAAAAGTTGTGGTACAAAGGATTCTGATGCGCTCAGTGTGACCCCATAGTCTGAAAAGGAGCCCAGCCGTTGAACACCCGACGGAGTGGAGTTCTACTGTGACACACACAGACCATTGGTTGGAATCAAATCAACACCACCTGCTGCGGTGTGAGAAGAAATGCTAGCCGACTGGCAGATTTCCTGTTTCCCCCTCACCCCTAATTAAAAGGAAGGAATAATCAGACCTAGGTGAGTTCCCATTGTTTTCTGAATTGGGGAAGAAGAGAAAAACTTGCCAGGAGATGGGAGTCCGAAGTTTCCACATACTAGAGAATATCATTGTGTCCTACACCTCAAGTTGTTGTGAAGCAGGGTGTGTTTTACTATAAAAGTTTGGCTAGATGAAATACTTTGGTAGTTATAAGACTTTTATCTTTTTAAAAAGTGAAACTGCAGGCAGGCTCTGGTTATGGAAGTCTTCGTGCCTGATAATGAGATGTAAAGTTGCCCCCTGTTTTAAATCACTGAACCAACTCTTGCTCATGACAGCTTCTTCAAGCACAATCACCTTCACTGGGTGTATGTGCAATGTTTAAATCAAGGGAAAGGCTTTGAGCCTTTTCTTGCACAAAACTAAAAAAAAAAAAAACCTCCCTGCCATCTAGTTGATCCTGATGCCCAGAGGCTCTATAGCCTCCGTGGACTTCCAGTCTGTAGCTCTTTATGGGAATAGAAAGTCTCCCTTTCAAACTCTTGCATGAAAGTAAGGTTAAGTAAGAATCATAAAAATCGATTCAGACTCCACTTGTGAATTCCATTTAAAGACTTAACAGACCCAAGAATAGATCTCCTTTAATAGTTAAGGGTTATTTTGCCAACCTGGGCAGAGGGATCAATGGCTCAGTGAGCCTTGCCTTTCTGGTTCTGGGGTCTCTTTCTCTTTGATGGTTGGACCAGGGTGCAGCTGCCTTAGCCAGTTCCCTGCTTCAGCTGGCAAGGCTCACTTCCTGTGAGCCATTCCTGAGAAGAAGCCACATGGACCCACCCTGATGCAGCCCTGGGTGCTGGAGCAGCCGGGTGGAGACCCCTGCCAGCACTGAGATGCTTACACGCTCACTGATTTGGCTTTCCTTCTGCAGTCGGTATCATGGAGTGTATTTTGTGAGATTGAGGAGGATTTTGTAGACCGGTGTCAGACATATGGACTAATGTTGGACTTATGGGCTTGGAAGCACTGGGATGGGATGCTTTCTTAATGTACACTTACCCTTTGTATAAAACTCTCTCTTATACATATGAGTTTCTGTGGATTTGTTTCCCCACTTTACCCAGACTAACACACCTTTGGACTGCATGCATGTCAGTATAAGATAGGAAAGACACCATGCTAATATAAATGGCATGAGAAGTATTTCTCTTGAGGACCTTGCCACTACACAAAAAGAATTCGCCAATTAGGTAAAAGAGAAAAAATGTCATTGCTGCTTTGGAAGGCTGTATGTTCTTTTTCGTATTCCTCATTTCAAAATGATGGAGAAGAAGCTACTAGAAAACACGAGGAAAGGGCATGAACCCCAAATCCTGCTGCAGAATCTGCTTACCCAGGGCCTCGGGCAGAGCCCCCCTCGTCACAAGCGAGGGCCTGCAATAGCTTTACTATCAGGCAGAGAGTATTGTAAACTTGATGATGGGGAATCAAACCATGGATTATATGATACTTGGTCAGTTGACCTGTCCCTTGACCCAATCTGAGTTTGCTCTAGGCTCAAATATTTCTGGATTGTTCCAAGACAGAAATTTCTTCTCTGGCCTTTAAAATATTGTTGGTGGTCTTTTCTTTGGCTTTATTTTATCTTATAATATTGTTATTATTTTCTTCTTTCTGTTCATTTTGTTTTTGTTTTTGATTGTTTCCGTTAGGTCTCCTAGTTTTGGAAGCACAGAAAGAGTGGATGCATAGAGACAATAACTCATGCAATAGTTTATGGACAAGGAGGGGGAGGGGAGGGATAGGGAGGGGACTTGGATGCAGGAGGAGGGAGCATTAGAGCTGATTGTGAGAATGTATATACAATGCCTTTAAAAAAGTGGTTTAACTATGGAAATGTATGATATGTGAATAATATATCAAGAAAAATGCTAAACAGAAAAAATAAAATATGGTAAACCAAATGACCTATGGTTTCTATGGGTGCTGGAGGAAGAGTTTTTGGTTAGGTATCATTGAGTTTATTTTAATGGTGGTGGAACAATTGGGAGAGGGATATTAATAGTTGTAGTACAACACGAAGAGTATTATCAATGACATTGAATTATACATGTAGAAGTTATTGAATTGGGTAAAGTTTTGTTGTGAATATTTTTGCCAAAAATGAAAAAAAATTACATAAATACAGTGAGTATGGGGATAAAAGGTATGTTCTAAAATTGATTGTGGTAAAGATTGTACAGCTCTTTTTGATATGGTTGTCCTATTTGGATTGTATGATAGGTGAATAAAGTGCCAATGAGACTTTAAATTTTTTTAAAAAATAAAAGAATACGAAATTTATTCTCCATCAAACTCTTTTGGTGATTTAACAGCTTAATACATTCCCACTTCAGCTTTATGAGTACAGTGATTCTAAAACAAACTTACTGAGTGACAGCCTAAGGGGACAGCCTTTTCTGCCTACTAGGAGTGTCTGCTATAACGGGACTCCTGTCAGGGGCACATGGCGGGGGACTGCAAGGGAGGGGTGCACTGTTTCTTTGGTCTTTGTTGCTCTTTGGTTTTTTGTTTTTTGCTGCTCTTTGGTCTTAAACTATATTCCAATCAGGTAATCCTTGGCCTCTCCCCCTAATGCTTAAGAGATTAGTTATTGAAATAATTTGCATTTTGTTAAATGCCGGTTAGAGTGGTTGGATAAATTGTTGAGTGTCCTTTCCTTGATTATACAAATAAAAGACGATCCATGTAGGCAGTCTAAACAAAGAGAGAACAAAACACACGAAAAACAAAGTTACTGAACTAATCTAAAGCTATCGACTTCTTGTATTTAGCATAGCTGCCTCTTCCGATACATTTTAAATCCGAGTTACGTGCTTGAGTTCATCTGATATCTAACCCACTGTGGTTGCGTTGATTCTGACTCATAGGAACCATATAGGACAGGGCTTCTGAGGCAGACTGCCACATCCTCCTCCCTTGGAGCCGCTGGTGCCTTGAACTGCTGACCTTCTGGTTAACAGGCCAGTGCTATAACCACAGCACTAACAGGACTTTTTATATCAGCGGTTCTCAACATGTGGGTCGTGAGCCCTTTGGGGGTCAAACGACCCTTGTACAGTGGTCACTTGATTCATAACAGTAGCAAAATTACAGTTATGAAGTAGCAACGAAAATAACTTCATGGTTGGGGGTCACCACAACGTCAGGAACTGTATTAAAAGGTCGAGGCTTTTGGAAGGTTGAGAACCACTGTTTTACCTTGTATGTAACATATTTTCCTTCAATTGGATTTCACAAACATTTTCTCTATGAAGAAAATTTCATTAATGTATTGACTGTGTGGTATTTCAGTGTATAAGTAGCATAATTTATTTAAACATTCCCTTACGGGGATTTAGGTTAATCCCTATAAAATAAATGGCAAGGTTAATGTAACAAATTTCTTGCCTGGGGTGAATTCTTCAGTAGACCAAAACCTCATCTTTCTAGGCAATAAGTAAGGCTGAGAGGATTATACCATGCACTTTCTTCTGTAGCCAAGGGACATTGTTAAGAGGAGAGGAATATTATCTTTAAGACAAGGCTACTCAGGCAGATAGTACTAAAGACATGGTCAGATATCTCAAAATCATTGTTGTATAGTTTCCTGAGAGAAAATAAAAAACAATGACATTAGTTTAGAAAAGAATAATGAAAAAAAATTTAAGAGTCAGCTGCTTGCATCTTTCCCCCATTCCCTCCTGATTTCTTTCCTTTGTCCATCCTTCCTTTCCAGCTTTGTGGTCACCCTCGTTCTCTTGTTTTCCTCCCCTCGTTTGCATGGTTTAATGTTTGTGGATCCGTTCTGGAATGAATCTGAGTTGAGCTGGTCCTGGCGTGCAATTTCAAGGCTCTCCTCTCACCAAACATCTGTCCATCCCTCAGTGGTGATAAGAACACAGCGCTGGGAAAGGTGTCGACAGGATCGGAGATGCTCTGATGGAAATTATATCCTAATGCATTTGAAAAATGATGTCCTGGTAATGAGGTCTAGAGACTTACAAGCCAAGCCTGTATATCTCAGAGAGAGAAAGAGAGAGAAAGAGTGAGAGAGAAAGAGAGAGAGAGAGAGAGAGAGAGAGAGAGAGAGAGAGAGAGAGAGAGAGAGAGAGAGAGAAAGAGAGAGAACAGTGTGAAGTGGGGTGTTTGTGTGTGTAAAGCTATTTAAATCAAATTCAACAGAACCCAAACATCTTGTTAGGAATATTCTTTTAAAAACATGTTTGTGGATACTGTTAGCATTTAAAAAATGTTTTTGATAATTGTACAAAACCCTTTTCAAGATGGCATTCTCAGAATGGTTCTTCACGATAAAGAAATGTTGCTTTAATAATACAACGCTAGTTCTCAAGGGCTTTATTTTATGTTTAATGATATATATATGCATATTGTGTGACTCTGTCTATATCACATGAATATATTATAGCTTAAGACTCAGAATTTGAATTTCATGGACCATGCTAAAATTCAATAAAACTGTATTTGTATGCAAGGGAGCAAGAGCAACATGTGGCTTACATTTTCTTTCAAATACACAAGGGATAGTTATGGGGGAAAGTGATTGGGACAGAGTACAGCTGGAATTTTGCCAAACTCATAACATGTAAACAACGATTTAAGATCGAATTCAAATCCCAGGCAGATCTCTTTACTCTCCCCCAAAGGGGATCACAATGAGCACAATGAAAATGCTGGACTCCGTGAAACAGCGTTTGCCTTTTGGTGGCCTTCAAGGGACTTCCCGCCGGCAGTTGTGTCTCCAACTAAACCTGTGCACACCTTGCCTACTGAGTAATCCACTGCGCCCCCCCCCCCCCCCGCTTACCTCTATGTAGAATCACAGACACTCAGTGCCCTTAATGTAAATATTACTGGAAACTCGAGTCACATCGTCTGAGCCTGAGCATGCCCCATCCTGTCCTTTCCCCCCATTTCAGTTAGGGATGGTGAAGAGCTTGAATTCTTACCCAATGGGGGATCCGAGGCCAATCACATATACAAAGCTGTGTGTATAATGTTGCTTCTAGCAGCGATTTGGTCAGGTGAATGAAATTTAAGGGAATCAGTGGCTCTGATGATCGATGTATTGTTCTCCTACGTCAGTTGATTTCCTCTTTCTTCTGGAGCCTCTCTGTACCGGTGCCAAGCAGGCAAATACCCCCCTTGAGTCCCAGGAGATGTTTGGGTCAGCTACAATGTCCCTTCCCACCCAGGCAAAGATGCTTGGAGCTCAGCAGTACCCCTTCCAGCTCACTGGCTCGGATTCCTATGGACGGAATAGCCCTCCTCCCTGTCTGGACCAATGCCAGTCTACTTAAGGAGATAATTGACCACAAGCCAGCCTGACTGACAGGTTTCCTAAGTGCCAGATGCCAACAGTGCCAATCCCAGCCTGTGCAGGAGGTCCTGTTCTCATTGGGACCGCAGCTGAAATAGCTTCGTCTTTCCTCAGCAGCTAGCTCTCTTCTCAGCTTCCCAAGAAAATACAAACCGATCATTCCACGTTGGGCTTCTCCTATCTTTATTTTAACAATATCTACAAGAAAACCTCTGCATTTCTTTCCCTTTCCCTAATTCCCCCTACCTTTCTTAATATGCCCTGCCTTCAGAGACATGGGGTAAGTAACTACAGCCTTTCCTGGAAACCTGGAGCATCATTCATATTATTCACACCAGTGCTAAGCTTACCCAAAGTGATTGCTATTAAACTTGGGAACTGAAATGATTGTTATTGAAAAAGTGCCCCCGTCCAGCTCACATTTGTCCAGACATATGAGTTGGGCTTCTCACCACAAGGTCAGCAGTTTGGAACCACCAGTCACTCTGAGGGAGAAAGATGAGAATTTCTACTCTCATGAAGATGCACAGTCTTGGAAATGCACAGGGGCAGTTTTGCTTTGCTTATAGGGTCACTGTGAGCCAACATCAACTCAATGTCAGTGAGTTTGGTCTCGTTTTTGGTACCTATAAACCCAAACTCATTACAACAAAGGTGATTCTGTTTCACAGAGACCTTATTTTAGCGTTTTTGAAGATATATATATATATATATATATATATATATATATATATATATATATATATTCAGATGACCCTCTTTCTCCCATAGGATGGCTCATGGGTTTGAACCGCCAAACCTTTTGTTAGCATTCGGAGAGTCCAGTGCTTAACTGATAGCGTCACCAGGGTTTCTAGCATGTACTTAGAGAGTTCTGGAATACCTGAGAGATCCGATTAGATCACACATTAAGTTGATCATAATCAAAATATCATAGTTAATCAATTATTCTTGTATGAGTTTTAGTGATTATTCTTCTCAGGGCATAATTTTAATGGCTAGACCTAATTAACCCTTTTAAAATAAGCACCGGATCTGGCTCTGGTGCCTTTGAGTGGGTGGTTTTTGCCTGTTTGGCCACTTGGGCATAGGGAGCTGATTGTGGTAAGGGACAGTGTACCCACACTTAACCTAACCCCCACCATAGATTTGCTTTCTACTTCTAGTGACCTTTTGGATAGAGTGGAACTCTTGCCTAGGTGGAATTCCATTTGGGAACAAGAAGCTTCATCTTTCTTTCTTCCGCAGAGGGCTACTGACCTTACAATGAGCAGCCTAACACATAACCCACTTCTCCCTGAGTACTGCAGGGCTTGAAGTTCAACATAACCCACTTCTCCCTGAGTACTGCAGGGCTTGAAGTTCAACCGGGCCAGGCATCTTGCAGAGGTCTGTGGAGGCTAGTTTTCTTTCTTTGGCCTTACCATAAAAATGAAAACCAACAACAAGGTAATCCCACCACTGTGATTAAGAGGAGCTCCAAGGCCAATAGGACTGGGTTTGGGGTCAAGGCTGTAGATCAATTCTTTATCCTCTAAGTCCCTCTCTTCTCCAGAGGGGTCACTCACCAGAGCTCTGGAGGTGTCCTAAGTGAAGAAAGTCACTCTGGACTGATCCTCCCTCCAAGAAGTGGGCCCCCAAGCACCCCTAAAGAGCCTCTGGATCTCATGAGAAGGTGGACAAGGCAAAAAGATCTTGTTTTCAAGGACCGCTGGGACCCTCTGTGCCCCACTGTGCCATTTTTGGGTTCCAGTGATTCCCTGACACTAAACTAGGGTTCAGGCTCAAGACTTTCAAGCCATCAACTCACGCGGAGGATCCAAAAGTGACTCTGAAGTTGCTTCAAATCTATGATCCTCTCGTGAGTATCTCCTTCTTGATTTCTCTTTCAAGGGCGGCTGACTAGAGAGGAAATCTGGTTCGGAACCTTGAAGAGTCTGGTCCAGAAGGATGGGACGACTCCCAAGGCCCCTGAACCTTCAGGGGTCTCAGAGTGAGTCGCTGGCAATGGGACTTACCATACAGGATGAGTGGGAATAGTGCAACCCAACGTCACTAATACACACAGGTCTGTTTTGTTGGCTCTGGGATTTTCTTCTTTGGGGAGGTCTGGAATGTTTGGGCTGGGCATTCTCTCCCTACAGGGTGGAGAACAGAAGCTCCAGCGGGGATTTTGCCACCTGGCTGGCCTTCAGGGCTGCTGGGTCGCTCCCATGGAAGTGCTGGTTTTAGCCCTGGGTTTCTTGGATTTGGGGCACCTGTGCAACAGGTGCCCTCTGGCTTGATTAAGGACCCGCTATGGCGGTGGCAGCCACCCAGAGTCAACCTTCTGCCAAGGGGCTTAAGGGGACGCAAGCCGCTAGCACAGAGCCCAGAATCCCACCCAGTCCTGCCATGGCTCTCTCCCAAGGACTCCAGAAAAGAGAAAAAGACGGTCAGTTTTTGTGATCCTGGTGTGTGAAGAACTTCGGTTAGGAATAGGGAAAACAATCACCAGGGCCAGGTTTTGCTCGGTTCTCTCCAGCACTGAGAGAGGCTAGAGCGGAACCAGGAGTGTATACAGGTGATCTTTGCGTTCCGGGGATCAGAGGTCCTCAGGGCAGCCCCGGCCCTCCTGGTAAATTCACTCACCGCCTTTGAAGTTCTAAATGTAAGCCAAAAAGAAAAAAAAATGGTTTGGGGAGGAGCTCAGGATTTGTAAGTCCCCTGGCGGATGTAGGTGGACATCTGCCTTCCACGACAAGCGAAAACACCGAAAACACTGTGACACCAGTCGGGCACATGCAGAGAGAAGTTTTAATGGAGAACACCAAGTACAATACCCGAAAACGAAGAACCTGCCACAAAGTCACAACCCGAAGCGTGGCGTGGACGCAGCCTCTTCCCAACCTCCCCTTTCTCCCCCTCCCCCCCACTCCCCCAACCCCCCGCGTCCCTTGTTAAAAGTTTGTTAAAGTGCAATTCCCCAGGCTCAGAGGAAGGGGGGACGTCCACAGCAACAAGGCAAGTTAAGTTTCTTTGTCACCCAGGAATTGAAACTGAAGAATTGGCCCCAAAGACATTCACTCCCACAGAGAAAAGCAAATCACAGCAGCGTGCAGACGGCGGCGGGATTATCCAGCCTCTCTCCACAGTCCAGAGGAGGCTGGAGGGACCCGCCTGGAAAGCAGGAGTGCTGGTGAATGGGCAGGCTTCCCTGGCATTTGTAAGTTAGGGAAACAAAAACCCGTCATAGAAGATCCCCCCCACTCTTTTAAAAATTCCAAATGGATAGGCTCGTGGAGATTTACTGTATTCTCGGGCTCCTTGCCGCTCTCATCCGTTGATATATAAACAAATCCCACGTAGAAAGGCGCCTCTTAATTTCTCTTTGGTTGCGTTTCCCCCAGAATTTTACTTTTGGAATCTGCAGCCTTGCTCTGGAAGCTGCTCGCTGCTCTCTTCTTTTGTACAAACTGGTTGCTTTCTCAATTTTTGTCATTTATTCTCTCTCCCTTTCCTTCTCAACCCCGGGGTCAGAGGCGAGGAAACGCGTACCTGCATTTCCCAAAGTCCCTGGATGGATGGGGTTCCCTCCCCCTGAAGCGACTTTTTTTTTTCATGATCCCGTATGGGTGCCCGTTTAACTAGCCAGGGAAAGAATAGGAAATGCTGTTTCCCCCCTTCTTAATGAAAGCGGGGTGTTCATAAAGAATAGCAGTTTCGTCTTGAAGGTTCACGAGAAGGGCCCGCCTGAAAAGATCACAGCGGACAGAAACTCACTCTTCGTTGGACCCACCCATCCCCACCCTCCCACCCCGGTGTTTTAGCCTCACCAGCTTCTGCTCCCAGGAATCAGGATCGGAATCCATTTCCAACTTGCCAGGCCTTCCCCTTCGCCTCCTCTGCCTTTCCTCATAACTTATTAGTTTATAATATTACAATCAAAATTCTTACCTGAAATCTGGCTTTCATTAATCTGATTGTACTACGTAGGATAAATACAGATAACAGAAATGTTTTACGAGTATTTATTCTGACCCTGGGCGAGTCCACTTTTCAGGTTTGTCTGTTTCCATACCTTTCTTTCCTGTGAAGGTTCGGGCTCACGCAGGCTCTGCCCAGCGCTGCCAGGGCGCCCTCTCCCCGAGGGCGCTGGGTGCTGTCCCAGGCCTGGCCTCGCCACGCCCAGGCGCCCTAGGAGTGCACCAGCACCGAGTGCAGGGCGCCGCCCTTGCTCTCCGCACTACTCGGGGCCGAGGGCTGCAGAGAGGCAGCAGGCGAAGTCGCGCCCGCGGGGCACCCGGTAGACTGCGCCGACGGCTGCGGAGCTGCGGCGGGGCCGGGGAGCGCGGGCGGCAGCGCGGCCACGGGCGGCAGCGCAGGCGTGGGCTTGATGGGCACGGGCACGGCGGGCAGGTTTTGACTCGCCGAGTGGCACAGGGCCTTGACCGGCACCCCGAAGGCCCCATACTCCGGGCCCACGGGGACTCCCGCGGCTGCAGCCGCGGCTGCCGCGGCGGCCACCGAGTCCATGACGCCGACGTGCGGCCACACGGAGCTCACGACGTTGCCAAGCTGACCAGGCACTGGGTAGCCCAGGTGGTGCATGACCGACGCCAAGGGCAAGCCGCCCGCCTGCAGCACGCCCTTGTAGTCCCGGCCGATGAGGTTCTCGATGGCGAACGGGTGCTTGAAGCCCGACGTGGAGGCGGCGGCGGCGGCGGCGGCGGCGGCCGCAGAGCCCAGGCCGTAGGGCTGGAATTGCGACAGGCGCCCCACGCTGCCCACGGCCGCTGCCGCCGCCGCCGCCGCCGCCGCCGCCACAGCGGCCGCCTCCTGCATCTTGCCGGGGTGGGAAGGCGGCGGCGGCGGCGGCTGCTGGGGGGGCTGCGGCGCGGGCTGCGACGAGAGGTGGGGCGGTGGCGGCGCGGGGGGCGGCTGCTGGTGGAAATAGTGCACCATGGGCGGCGGCGGCGGCGGCGGCTGGGGCGGGTGGTGGTGGTGGTGGTGGTGGTGGTGTGCGGCCGCGTGGTGGGGGTGGGCGTGGGGGTGGTGGGGGTGCAGGAGCCCCCCGGGCCCCGCACCCGGCGCGCTCTTGGTGCTCCCTGCGTGCAGGTGAGCGTGGTCCGCGCGGAGCACCTTGAAGCGCTTGCGGCGGCGCAGGAAACTGCCGTTCTCGAACATGTCTCCGCAGTCGGGGTGCAGCGCCCAGAAACTGCCCTTGCCGGGCTGGTCGGGCCGCCGCGGGATCTTGATGAAGCAGTCGTTGAAGGAGAGGTTGTGGCGCAGGCTGTTCTGCCAGCGCTGCGTGTGCTCGCGGTAGTAGGGGAAGCGCTCCATGATGAACTTGTAGATGTCGCTCAGCGGCAGCATCTTCTCGGCCGAATGCTGGATGGCCATGGCCGTCAGCGAGATGTACGAGTAGGGCGGCTTCTGGTCGCTGTACGAGCTCTTCCCCGGCCGCGGCATCGCCGCCGGCGCCCCCGCGGCCCTCAGGCCCACCCTGGGCCGCAGAGTCGCTGTGAGCGGGCTCCCCAGGCCCGAGCGCGCAGCCCCGCCACCCCGCCCTCTGGTCCCCTACGCGCTCGCCTCCGTCTGCGGCGGGCTGGGCTTTGCCGGCTGGGGCTCGCGGGGTCGCTCGGCTCCTGGACCCTCGCGACTCGCGATCGTGGGGCTCGCGGGGTCGCTCCACTCCTGGACCGTCGAAGACGCGGCCGCACAGTCCCGGGCCGGGCGCGCCAGCCTCCCCGCCGCCCTCCCGCCGTCTTTCCTTGCGAGGCCAATGGCTGAGCGCTCGAGCTCGAAGGGCAGTGGGATCACCTGCCTCCTGATCTCTTTCTGGCCGCCTTCTCCTCTGAAGAACGTCCAGGCCACGTCCGCCCCGGACGAAGGACTCGGGTCTTTGGCCTTCGCGTTGTCCTGGTGCGGGAGCGCCCAGATGGGCGCACTCCCTGGACGCTGCCCGCCTCCCAGCGCGTAACCCCACCCCGGCGTGGCACTTAGCTAGTCCGCGCGGGCGTGCGGGGTTTCCCGGAGCGGAGCGGTGGGGTGAGCCTGCGCCTTCCTCTTCTCCCTGGGCGCGCCGGGGAACCGAGGATGGAGAGACACTCCTGCCCCAAAGGTAGCTGGCGGGAAAGTTTGGTGGCTTCTGCAGCAGGGGCTCCGGCAAGCTCGTCGGCGAGGCAGGGTGCGCGAGGCGCTGGACGCGCACTGCCTGCGGGCAAGGGGGTCTGGGGCGGCTAGAGCGCGCGCGCCGCGGACCCGGACTCGCGAGGTTGTGCGCGCCGGAGCGGCCGCCGCTCTCCGGGCTGAGCTAGAGCAGGAGCGGCGGCGGCCGGAGCGGCTCTGGATACGACGCGCTCTCCTGGCTGCGTTTTGTAATGGTCCCCGAGCTGCCCAGACCCCCGTAGCAGGAGCTTCGAGACTATCACATGACCGAGGCTGGGGGACGCCGCCGCCGCCGCCTTGTCGAGCGCAAAAAAGGGGGCAAGAAGGCGCGGAGCCTCGCCTCCGCCCCCCTCCTCCTCCTCCGTCGGGTGCCCCCACCCCCAGCCTTCACCATCCGCTCCGCAGCCTCCAACCGCGCCCGGTGGGTCGCGCAGCCCGGGCTGCCCGCAGGGTGGGGCCGCGCCGCCGGGTGAGGTCCCCGCTGCTGCGCCCTACCCGAATTCGGACCCTTGGCGGAGGAGGACCCAACTCTGCTTTCTATTTCCTCCTTTCCTGCATGGCCCTCCTGTCGGGGCCCTGTCGCCCTTCTATTTTCCCACGTATCTACTCGGAGCTTTTCCCTCCTTAAACTCACTTTCTCCCGGACTAGCCACTCAGGGCCAAGCCCACAGCACGCTTCCCACAAGACCTCGGTTTTGCAAGAAACCTGGAAGGTGGGAAGAAAAGGCTACTGAGGAGAAAAGCGTCAAATGCCAAGTGTATGACGATTTTTTCTGGGGCGCCCACTTCACGCTGGGCCTGGCGTTCGGCGCCAAGTACACGGGAGTACAAGACCAAAGGTTCTCCGTGCTTCCTGGCCACAATCCACAACGAGGGGCCGACCCCAAACCCAGGCCGTTAGATTCCTCTAAGTTCTGAGTGTCAATGCAAGCTGTGTCGCACTTCCCCAAGAGCCGGTGGACCCGTGGCGGCGAGGCGTTTCTCTGGAGCGGTGACGTCGCAGCTGGGGCCCGAGGGAGGAGTCTCTGGGGTCTCATCACCTGGGCGTGTCCAAGGAAGTCTTTGCTCTCCTGGTTAGCTCGTCCAGGCAATGGGAAAGAATTAAAATCAAACAGGAGGTCAGATGAACAACACACAAGACCCTACCGTGACCTGCGATGGAAAGATAGGGGGCTGCGGCGCCGAACCACCCTCCCACGGCACCCCCTGCTGGCCCCAAGCAGGTTCCTCCGATCGCCCCCCAGCGCTGCCCGAATGGCCGCAGGGGAACTGAAAGTTACAAGTGTCTTCTGACTGGGCGCTTTTGCGCTTAGGCAAGGAGGAGGAGCAGGGTTTAGAAGGATACATCCCCTCTTCCCATTTCTGTGATGTGCGATCTAACGTTAGAAGTTTCGTGGGTCCCTTCTAGTTCAGGGATACATCAGGTAGAGACCGTAGCGCGCTCGCTTTTTAATTTCTTCTTTCTGAACCGACTCAAACTGCTTGCGCTCACGGTTGGTTCCCTCACTACCTAGGTGACGACCGGTTCAGTGTTTTCAGTTTCCTGTTTTAAGCATGTGCGCGTGGGAATGGGTGGCAAGTAACGCTGGTCGGTCAGGAGCGGCACCGCCAGCGACTCGTAATTCCATTTCAGGTAGGAGCTAGTTTGGCTTCTTTGAAAATGCCAGCAAACGTTTAAAAATAAATGTTAAGGTCAAGCATGCCCAAGGGTCCGGCTGTGGTGGCGGTGGGATGGGTGGCTTAAGCAGCCTTTTGGTCTGTCCTGAGGCAATGAAACCCTCTCTTATAAGGACGCGTTCACTGTCACACCGTGTTGGGAACGTTCCTTCTAGCCAGGGATTTTCGGTCCACCGAGACAGTGTAAGGAGCCGTGGCGGTGAGCAGCCTCTTGGCCATGGAGAATTCTGACTGTTACGCTTGGGGCCGACCCACCCCTCTCCTTTGACTAAGGTGATTCCAGGCCAGCCCTGTTCCTGCCCAAGGACTTGGGGTCGCCTGGGCCGCGGTAGGGGCCAATTGCCCCCAAGAACTCCAAGTCTCTCGGGCCCCTTCTCCTCCAGCGCACCATCCGCCAAGGAATATTTTTGTTGACGCTTCGCCAAAGCATTTTTCTCAGCAGTGGCAGAGGGGGCTACGGAGCTGCAGTCCTTCCTCATTGGAAGCAGCTAAGGGTGGCGTTCCTCCAGCAGGTGGGCTTCGTGGCGACTGAGGATGGCTGAGAGAAGTGGCATTTCATGGGCACTGCTTGAGCCTTGCGCACAGAAACTGTGAGTTAAGACACTCCCAGGGCGAGGGCATCTTACCCGGGCAGCTCCTTGCCACCACCTCGGGCTCGGCCCTTTGGGGTGACAGTCGCGCGGCCAGCGCTGCCAGGCGTGAACTGCGTTCCTCCGGCCTGGCCACTGCGCGCAGCGTGAAATAACCGCGGAGGCGGAGCGCAGAGCCTGGAGCCTCCAGCTTCTGCATTCTGGGTGGGCAGCTCGGCGGGGATGGAAAGTGCTCCGAGCGCCTGGGAAGCGTGCCCATTTTGAAGAAGCCCTGCCAGGCACTACTGCCTGGGACTCTGGGGGCCTCGGGAGCGGCGTGGAGCGCCACCATCTCGTTTGGGCAACGGTGGGGGACGCGCCCGCCCTCCCTCTCCTCTTTCCCGAGGCC